>NW_016808932.1:2093336-2098361 GCF_001698545.2 Rhinopithecus bieti | reverse complement strand
CCCCCCCCCCCCCCCCCCCCGAGGATTCGTCTCTGCCACTAGAGTGTGTTTTGCAACCCAAGCTGTGTGCCGCCCTGGTGCTGCTGTTGCCCAGGCAATAATTGATGTCTCAGACGTAACTCCATGAACGGCAGCACCTTCTACAAAGCACAGCTCCCCGCCCTGTCTGAAGGCCAGGCTTTCAGCTGATCGGAGGGAAATGGAATTTCCCCAAGAAAAGGGCTTGGTCCTTCCTGAAAGGGAAGGCTGACACCCCCAAGATGAAGTCCTTCACCCCCATTCCCCCTCTTGAGAGCTAAAGGCCCCACGTTCCAGGGGCTAGCGCTTCCCACCACACGTGTTAGATGGCAGATGCTGGCCACCGCAAACCCACTTTGCTTACAGTTGCAGAGAAACGGCTTACCCCGGTGAGGGTCCAGCCTTCTCATGACAACTGTCCCGCGGCTGCTATTCCGGACAGGCCACCACAGGGGCTCCAACAGGGCTGTCTCCTGCTGCCTGACGGGGCCTTCGCTCTGAGCAGCAGCTGCAGCAGCACTGAGCTCACAGCGCTGGCCTGCCGGGCCGAGGTGCTGTGAGCCACACAGGCCTGCCCACGACACCCATGCAGCCAGGCCAGATGGTTACCTGGCTACCGCTGCAGGGGCCTGCGGCGACTTGGACAAGGGCTGCCTCTAATGTGCGATGGCAGATTCCCTCTTGCTGGGCTCCAGCGGGTGCCACGTTGTTCCCAGCCCACTTTCGGCCTCTGACGCTCAGCGTGGGCTTCCAGAAGCAGCCGTTTGACTGCTCTGCACTGGGGACCGTTTCGGAAGGGAAATGGGAAGCCCCCCAGCTGAGCCATCACGCCCTGTCTTTTCTTCCCTTGCCCAACACTAGGACAAACGCTGCCTTGCCGTTTCTCTAAGATAGACATGGCAGCTAGCTCCTCGGCAGGCCCCCTGACCACTGCCACCCCGTCAGAGCCACTCTCGGGGCGCCGGCCCTTCCTCTGTGAGATGGAGCCCAGTCCCTTGCTGACTTGGTCAACAAGCAGATTAGAGGGCTGAGCAGCCACCACGTCCTCCTCAGAGTCATGAGTCCTCCCAGGACCAGGCTGGTCTACCACCAAGCCCCTGCTGACAGCCATGTGCAAATTCTGCAAGAGGACAGAGACACCGCCAGCGCCCCGGGGAGTGCGGTTACACCCTGGCTCCCCCTACTCAGCTTTTCCTGGCTTTCCCAAGGTCGCTGTGTGGGAGGACAGCCTGCAAGGCAGGTGTTTGCAAAAGCCTTGCCAAGGCAACTTGTATTTTTAACTCTCCATCAGCCTACTTAAGTCACACGGCGCCATTTCCAGCACAGCAGAGTTCAGCTGCAGCCTCGTTAACTGCAGGCAGGTGGGGACAGGTTCAACTGCTCCATGACAAGGATCAGATCCACAGATGACCTGTCTCCCATTAGCAAAGTGTAAAAAGAACTTTCCAGTTCCTTGGCCCAGAAAACAACAGCATTGTTTTGTTAAAGTCTAGCAATAATTCGTTCCCTAAGCGGGTATTTGGCCAGAGCTAGAAGCTGCTGTCATCTTACTCTGTTCCCTTATCCATAATTCATGCTTAACGTGGCTGCAGTGTGTCCCCTGAGCTCCTCATATTCCATTTCCATCACACAGCCCTTTTGTAAACCAACCAAATTAGAGTGTTTGTGTCAAATTGCAATATTCTTTCAACATCCAAAAGCCAACCTTTCCCTTTGGTAATACGGCGATATTAGGAGTACAGCCTGCTTTCGACTCTATTCCTGGCAGATGGCTGAAGAGTATGGACAGAGGTGACCTCCCCTGGCGTCCAGCAAGCTGACGATGCCGCCCCTGCTCAGTCTTCTCCACCCATGGCCTATGGCCCTCAAAGGATGACCTTATCAGCTTCCTTCAAATATTTGACTTAGTGTTGATTTCTGCCTAGTTCCTTTTAGTCACTGGTATCATTTCTGATGGAAGGAAGGCTGTTAACCTGTGTACATGGTCATCACTCACCTGTCGACCAGGTTTCAGGGCAAACACATCACCTTCTTCGGGCTGCTCAAGTTGAGGTGTCCCAGTCATTTCATTCCTGTCCCCATCCAGCGACAAGAGGGGCTTGCTGCACTTGGGCCAGGGTCTGTGGGGCCAGAAATCCCCTCGCAGGCACGCCCCATTGTCCAGCAGTTAACAAAAGCCATTTCTGAACCACCTGCCTCCAGTCCGAGGCACAGACTGCAGTGCCCAGATGGTAGGGCTGACCGAGATCCGTGTCTGGAGCAGCGACCCTCAGTCTCTGTTGATCAGAGGCCAGCAGTGCCACAAGAAGCACAGCCTGCCCCTTCTGGGAGCAGGTTTGCACCAACTCATCACTAACCCTGATTGTTCTCAGGATGCCACAGACAATGCCAGGAGCCGGGCAGGAGAGCGCCAGGTGATTTCTGTGTCCACGCTCTGGTGACAACGAGCCCTAACCCTGCCAATTAGAGGACACCCTCAGTGATGACGTGCAAATGAGCTTTCTTGTGAGAGGTGTGGACCGGGTTCGCGGTGACTCAACCTCATGTTAATTAGCTGTTTAGATAAGCGGTGGCCCAAAGCTTCAAAGACATCAGGCAGGCCTCAGTGGCCCAAACAGGGGAGCACATTTGATGTGTGTCCATCATGACCACATCTCCCAAAACTGAAACTCAGGGCACAGGGGCTGATGGAAGGTGACTTATTTATAAAAACACGTTACATGAATGAACTGCCTTTGTTGAAAAGAACCAAATCAAAGCAAACTGGGAGAGTCCCAGAAAACCTGAGGCCTAGAGTGGCGGTGCCAGTGTGCCCTCCTGCTCAGTGGCACCTCAGATCGTCCTGCTCACATGGGCAGAACAGGGCAAGGTGCATGGGGGCTGGAAGAGAGCAGTTCTTGCAGTAAGGCCGAGCCCCACCAGGCTGTCCTAGTGACTTTCTAGGTGCCTTCTGCCAGCAGCCAGGGGACCAAGAGGCTCCCGAGCAGCAGGGGAAGGCAGGGAGAGTGGGTGAGGGGATCGCGTCCCACTTCCCTCCAGAGGAAACCACCTGGGATCCACCTGGAAGTCCCAGGAGCTTTGTCTCTCCCACTATGTAGTTAGCACTCGAGGCAAGGAAACAGAGACCTCTGTCTTGGCCTTGCAGTCTTTTTTTTGTTTTGTTTTGTTTTGTTTTGTTTTGTTTGAGACAGACCCTTGCTCTGTCGCCCAGGCTGGAGTGCAGCGGCGTGATCTTGGCTCACTGCAGCCTCCACCTCCCGGGTTCAAGTGATTCTCCCGCCTCAGCCTCCTGAGTAGCTGGGACTACAGGCGCCCACCACCATGCCCAGCTAATTTTTGTATTTTCAGTAGAAACAGTGTTTCTCCATGTTGGCCATACTGGGCTCAGACTCCTGACCCCAAGTGATTTGCCTGCCTCAGCCTCCCAAAAGCACAGGCATGAGTCACCCACTGTGGCCGGCCTGCCCTGCCGCTTTGAATGTGGAATGGAGTCCTAGACTGAGAAGCAGAGTTCCAGAGGTGATTTCAGACCACGCTATTTCACCTCCCCAGAGAGACTGAACCTGCCTCCAGCCACCGACCTGCAGAGAGAGAGGCCTCAGGAGAGACTACGGTGGCACACGCTGCTGCCTGGTGTCTACCAGGCTCTGCCAGGTGCTTACAATGACAATGACAGCACGGAGTCAAGAGCCTCTCAGCCGCAGCTTGGCACCTACCCAGGAGGTTGCGTGTATTAACCAAACGCTGAGCCTCCCCAGGCCGCACTCACTTTCCCGGGGCCATTCGCCTGCTCCCTGTGTAGTGGGTCGCCTGGCCTTTTAGCCCCCTGTGCTGCTTGGCTGTGTTTTTAAATTTAAGTTCTGACTTTCAGTCATCCTAAGCAGCATCCCATGGACTCCCTGGTGTGTGGTAAAGTTACTTTTTTTCTTACACGTATTAAAACAGTTATACACCTGTTGAAGTCAATATTCATCCATAGAACACCCAGAACTCTCAGGCACCTCTCGAGGGGACAGGGGCGTGGGAGCCCTCGGGGAGCAGGTGCTCAGCCCCGTGGCATCCAACAATAGCGTTTCTGCCTGCTGTGCCCACCATTGCCTCAGATGTGACAACTGTCCACAAGCACATGGTAAGGGGTCCCTGGTATGAGGCTGAGGCTCCCCCTGCTGTCACTCCCCGGCCTAGGGTCCCCACTGAGACCACACCAGGCTCAATGCTAGAGTGGAGATGGGGCCTCCCAGCACCATCTGGGCTCCATGCGTTTGCAGCCTTAAGCACAAGTCACCGTCTCCTAGAACAGCGTCCGGGGGCTGCGCTTATGACAGGCTGTACCGAATGAACTCCCTGAGCCTTCAATGTAGCAGGGTAGGGCTGGGCACTACCAGTGCTTTGAGAGGCAGAGGTGGGTGGATTGCATGAGCTCAGGAGTTCAAAACTAGCCTGGGAAACATGGGGAGACCCTGTCTCTACTAAAAATACAAAAATTAGCAGGGCGTGGTGGTGGGTACCTGTAGTCTCAGCTACCTGGGAGGCTGAGGTAGGAGATTGCTTGAGCCTGGGAGACGGAGGTTGAAGTGAGCTGAGACTGCGCCACTCCACTGCAACCCTGGGCGACAGAGTGAGACCCTGTCTCAAATAGTAAAATAAATAAAATATAAAATAAAATAAAAAGAAGGGGCATGCTGGGGGTGGGGTGGGGGGCAAAAAAGCAGAGGCGCCTGGGCTCACTTCCTCTGTTCACAAGTTCCCACCTGGAACCTCATGGGGCGGACGCTGAAGCCCTGCAGACATCACCATTTACAAAAAGTGGAGTGAACTAAGAACACTGCCTGCAGCTTCCACGTGCATGCAATGGCTCTGGAAGGACCCTACGGCAGGAGTTAACACATCTGCCTCTGAGAAGGGAAGCCTGGGGGTGGGGGGATGGGGGTGGGGGCAGACTCCATGGCCTGCCTTTTCCAACCTTTTAAATTCTGAACTGCAAGGTGTGGGCTTGTAGTAAAGATA
>NW_016808932.1:2083315-2090404 GCF_001698545.2 Rhinopithecus bieti | reverse complement strand
GGTGGGGGGATGGGGTGGGGCAGACTCCATGGCCTGCCTTTTCCAACCTTTTAAATTCTGAACTGCAAGGTGTGGGCTTGTAGTAAAGATAAAGCATGCTTCATATTAAAACTATGAATGAAGGCCGGGCGCGGTAGCTCAAGCCTGTAATCCCAGCACTTTGGGAGGCCGAGACGGGCGGATCACGAGGTCAGGAGATCGAGACCATCCTGGCTAACACGGTGAAACCCCGTCTCTACTAAAAAATACGAAAACTAGCCGGGCGAGGTGGCGGGCGCCTGTAGTCCCAGCTACTCGGGAGGCTGAGGCAGGAGAATGGCGTAAACCCGGGAGGCGGAGCTTGTAGTGAGCTGAGATCCGGCCACTGCACTCCAGCCTGGGCCACAGAGCGAGACTACGTCTCAAAAAAAAAAAACAAAAAACACTATGAATGAAAACGCCAAGAATGCAAATAATACCCATTGCCAGTTACCAAGAGAACCTCTCGGACGGCTAGAATGACACCACCCAGGGAGGGTCAATAAAGGACCGAGCGTTTCGTGAACTTCAGCACCAGAAAGAGGCCTGGAAAGCAAAGGCTGGCCCACCTTGCACAGCAATGGGAACGCGTCACCCAGGGTCCTCAATGCCACATTCATGAACTGGCAGCCTACACAGGGAGATGGGGAAGTCACACTCAGCGGGCTGTCCCAGCACCTCCAGGACACAGCTCTCCAAGTCCCACAGGTGCCAGTCCTCTGCTGACTCCAGGCCACCACGACCAACAACCTTTGTTTCCCTGCCCCCAGCTCTAGCCAGTCCCCACATCGAAAGGTGATAACTGAAGTTGTCAGGGATCCTTACCTACCCAGCTTCCACTGCCGCTGCTTCCTGGAGCACTGCACGGCCCTGGGCCCTGCAACTGGCCCAGGACTGCCAGAAAGAGCCAGGGGCACAGCCGTGGCTGGCAGACCACACCCCCCTACCACCACCGTGAGGAGCTGGGGGTCCCGGGTCAGCCAGCCAGGCCCTGACTCCCCACGCCCACTGACCAACAGAGCGGGCTCAGGTGCATCCCCGCAGCAGGCACAGGCTCAGGGCTCCAGATGTCTTCTCCATCAGTAAACAGATGTGGCTGTGACGGTGAGGAGGCCCCATCGCCTGAATCCTAGCCGCCTCAGAAGCCCACACAGGGCAGGAGCTGCTTCTCCTTATTTTAATCCCTAAGATGGAGAAGGCGGAGGGGTTCCCAGGACTTACATAGGAAGAACAGCAGACACTTTACCCAAAATAAACAAAAGAGAACAATCCTTCTGCCAAACCAACCTTTCAATATTATTTAGGCTGGGTGTGGTGGCTCACGCTTGTAATCCTAACACTTTGGTAAACAGAGGCGGGAGGATCGCTTGAGCCCAGTCGTAAGAGACCAGCCTGGGCAACATGCTAAGACCCTGTCATTACAAAAAATGTAAAAACTAGCCGGGTGTGGTGGTGCGCGCCTGTAGCCCCAGCTCCTTGGAAGCCTGAGGCAGGAAGACTGCTTGAGCCCAGGAGGTCAAAGCTGCAATGAGCCGCGATCCCGCCTGCACTCCAGCCTAGGTGACAGGGGGAGGCCCCGTCTCCAAAATAAATAAAATAAAATAATTTTGTCGTTGCTTATTCCTCATAGTCAGTCTCATGCTACCAAGTGACCAGGCCACTTTAATGGATGTGAGGAACTGACAGAGGCCACGTTAATTAACAAACTTTTTTTTTTTTATTGGAGATAAAAACAGCGAAGTCCCACATACCACACCCTACAAGACACAACGTGTGCGGACGAGCCTTGGCTGTGTACCGGTGCTGCAGGATGAGGCTGCGGGCGAGCCTTGGCTGTGCACCACTGCTGCAGGATGAGGCTGTCCGCCGGGCCTGGGCTGCTCCAGCTACGCAGGGAGGCGGCCCCACTGCAAAGTGCGGTTTCTCTGCGAAGGTGGCGGCGGGTCAGTGGCAGAGGGCCATGGTTTCCATGTTAAGGAAGCGGACGTGCATCTTGGTCTCAATGTCAATCCCCTGCCAGATCTGGAAGGTATGGACCAGCGTTAAGGGCACATTCCCGCCACCACCTCACACCTGACCAGGCCCCGGTCCTCGGTCCTTCCCCACCTACCCTCTCCTGCCACCAACTGTGATGCTCCGGGCAGGTGAAACCCAGAGAGCTGTGTTTCAAGGCTATGAGCTAAGCGAGGACGAAAAACTTCCATCTGTCTTTTTTGCTGGTTAATTTGGCTCTGACATTTGGATTCTCTCTGAGATTGTCACAGCAAGTTATTATTAAGTACTGAATCCAAGCTCTTAGCTCCAAGTCATGTGAATCTCACCCACTTCAGGTTCTGTGATTTTCATGCAAATTACATAACCCCATTAAGTCCCCTTTCCATGGGTACAATGTGGGACCCCCAACTTGTGCCGCCCACTTCACAGAATGTCGGGGGCTCTAAAGGACCCATCCCCAGCTGTGTTCTGTAAACTGTTAGGGGCTGTGCAGCCCCAAGGCTTCGCCAGGCCACCATCATCCATCTAAGGATCTCCAGTGTGGTCTTTACACCCTCCCTGGGATAAGGGACCACGTGCATTCTAGAAAGACAAACTCAAGCCCAATAAGGTCATTTCTACCCAAAGATGGCATCGTGGCCCCATTCCTGGTGCTGGTCCTGCCACTACAGTCCAGCCTGGCCAGGGCCCTGGAGTAGACCTTCCTGCTACAAGGCTATGTATGTACCCCAGTGCTCCCAAGGCTATGCCCGCCAGCGCCTTAGCAAGTTGGGGCCCACGGGGGCCACAGATGGTAGGATGGGGGGTGCGAACAGGAATGGAGGGACGTGGTGGGCGGGTGACTTCTCACTGCCTCCTGCTTATGTAAGAACTTCAAACTCTCACTTTGTCACTCTCAGCATCTCCGGGGACAGCCGAGGCTGGTAACGGGGAAAGTCAGAGCCCCGTGGGCACCCAGGGGACAGGGAGGCCTTGGGACATTTCTGGCCGCAGCCCCCCGGTACTTCCTGCTTTCCTGAGGCTGTTCTGGGTGTCATGGGGTGTGCAGACAGCTCTGGTTCCAGTCGAGCAGCCCTATCCTTGCTGGGTGCACAAGGCGTTCCCAGGGTAACACACATGACCACGCACAGTGGTTTCTGCTAAGTGCCAGGTGGCAACATGGTCGCCAGGGGCAATGGAAGGAACCGGGGAATGGGAAGGGCCGGCTGGTCCCAAAAGACCCCTCAGGGATACAGGGACAGGCTGGGGGGCACTAGGGGCCTGGCAGACGCCAGCCTTTAGGGCAAGGAAGTTGGTTTCAGAGGCAAAGAAATTCATTCTACTCAGTCTGAAGCAGTGATACTTCCTCCCCAGTCCTCCCTCCCTCCTCCACCTTCTAGCTCTTCGTCCTGTTGTCTTGCTCTGGCGGGCATCACCTGCTCAGGTGACCGGGTCCCCAGCATAAGCCAGAGTGAGTCTGCAGCACAAGTGCAAATTCGGCCTTTTCCCAGTCTGTCTGCCCTGCCAGCCCCGGGGGCGGGCCATGTGCACGGCAGTCCTGGGGGCCTGCCGACCTCCGCAGTCTCCTTTCAGCCTTTTATCCCAGCCGGGCCCTGTTGCCTGCCTCTCCTCTCTCCTGCCGGGTCTAACCATTGGCTGCCAGGCTCAGCCTTGGCTCCACGGGGCTGTGATCCTGAGGGCCCAGTCCCCCAGTCCTGCTCCGGGCTCCTTGGCCAGAAGCCGCGATCCTTCCTTCCCTAATCCTCTCTCCCTCTTGGTCTCCTGCTCCCCTGACTTCCTTGCCTTCCTCAAGCCCCACAAAAGCACTTGGGAACACTGTTGTGATGCCCAGGGCCCAAGTGCAGGGAGGGGGATGGGGGCGGGGGTCACCTCCCTGCCACAGGGCATCTGATTATCTAAACGGCCAGGAGCAGCTCTTGACTTGCGAGGCCAGCACTGGCCTAACCACCATCCACCAGCAGAGGCTGGAGAAGCCATCAGAGAGGAGGGCAGAGTGGGCAGCCGCTTTACAAAAGTGACATCTTAGGACACAGCGAGGAAGGCCCGGGCACAACGTGTGCAGTTGGCTCCAATCTGAGCTTCTGAGAAACACTATTTCTACAGACACGGAAAGTTTCCAGAATCCCTGTTTCAACTACAACAGGGCTTCCTTTTTTTTTTTTTTTTTTGAGACAGGGTCTCACTCCATCACCCAGGCTGGAGCACAGTGGCGTGATCTCAGCTTACTGCAACCTCTACCTCCTGGTTTCAAGCGATCCTCGTGCCTCAGCCTCCCAACTAGCTGGGATTACAGGCGCCCACCACCACGCCTGGCTAAGTTTTGTATTTTTAGTAGAGATGGGGTTACACCATGTTGGTCAGGCTAGTCTTAAACTCCTGACCTCAGGTGCTCTGCCCACCTCAGCCTCCCAAACTGCTGGGATTACAGGCGTGAGCCACCAAGCCCAGTCTACAACAGGGGTTACTTCTGAGAGGGGCAGTGGGACCCCAGGTGAGAGAGAATTTGGTTTACACTGTATACCCTTTTGTACTGCTTACGTTGTTTTGACTATGTGTGAATATTACCTTTTCCATAACAAATAAGAAAAACCAGTTTAAATGGCTTTAAAGGCCACGCCCAAGTTGACCCCTTCCTACTGAGATGTCGGTCACCCAGGAAGCCTGTCCCTTGCCACTGCAGGTAAAGGGCCATGTCCCCTCCTGACCAGTGGCCACACGAGGTCTTCAAGGGTCCCCCAAGGCCCCCACGCCCAGGCCACCCACCTTCAGGAAGTCCTCGAAGGTGATCCCCTCATACACCTGATCCGGCTCCTGGGGACGGAAGCACAGGGTGGACAGTGAGTGGTGCGGGTCCCCACACAGCTTCCTCAGGGGGACGGTCCACTGGCCTCCCCTCCCCACCAACACCCGAATGTCAGTGGTTGAGGCTGTTTGGGAGGAATCAGAAGAGGGGAACGTTCTGGATTGTCTGCCTCCAGCACGCAGCCGGTCACCCTGCACCTCCAATATCCTCATTCACGGGCTTGAGGGTGGGATGGGAGCTGAGAGTGGCTCACCAGGGCCCTGGCAACGCATGGCTCAGAGCAGCAGCCCTCCCCACCCCCAGCCCCCCAGGGAGAGAATCCGAGGGGTGGGTGACACGGGGGCAAGGGGCTCTCTTTCCCCACTCAGCCCACCTCACCACCAGCCCCCCAGCAGCTAGGCCACCAAGATGCCTCCTGTCCCCCCCAGGGCTGGCCTCCTCATGCCTGCGCTGTGCTGATAAGAAGATTCCAGGCTAATCTAAGCTCACAGACCTCCGGGAGAGGTCAGCGAAACACAGGGCCAGCCTGTGAGGCCCACGCCTCATGCCTCATGAGTCACCATGATAACCCAAGACTTCTGGGGAGGCACGGCCGGAGGGTGACCACAAGGAGCTTCTCCATGCCCAACAGGTTTGGCAGAGCCGGTCTCCGTGTACTCTGCATCCTGCCTGCTCTGGGGACGACACCAGGAGCTCCTGCCCCTTTCACCGATACTCTCAGGATCCCACCGACAAGCCTCCAAAAACCTCACCCAGCAGCACGCTTCGTGACAGCGAAAATCTGCTGACATCCCAGGTGCCCTTCAATAGAAGGTGAGGGACATAAATCTCAGTCATCCACCCTATTTGCAAGGCCAGCACTGGCCTCACCACCATCCACTAGCAGAGGCAACCATTAACCACTTATGCCTAGTGTTCCATTGCTGGAAGGCTAAGCTGTGGGAGTTACTTATATTCTACTGCTCAAGGTCATCACCAAGGTCTGATTGCAAAAGTTCTAAAAGCTGCAACCTCAGGCAAAAATGGGTTAAGAAGGGGTTGATCTATACGTCTCACTATGGAAAAGGCTCTGAGATATGTATACAGCAGATAAAGAACAAAAAAACAAAACCCAACAAGCAGAAAGATGTCTGCAGGTCTGTGCGTGCAAACCTTTCCTTTGACTGATAATCAGACCCCCACCATCTGCCCTGTGGGTGCATGGGGTCATATGGAGAAAAGGGGAAGCCACATCAGTTCAATTATGTTTTGCATAAATCAAAAATAAAAGACACGCATGTATACGTTGGTATATGTAGAAAAAAAACTCACCAGGAGGGAGTCCTTTTAGGGAAGAGGACCTGGGCTGATAGGGGAGCAGGAGAGACTCGAAGCTCTCTCTGTGACTCTCTGAAATTCTGTATGTGTGTGTAGGAACACGGGAGGCACACACTAAGCGTGTTATGCACCAGGCATGTATGTCCCAAGTGCCTTCCAAATGCTCTTGTTTTGTTTTGTTTTTGAGACAGTCTCGCTCTGTTGCCCAGGCTGGAGTGCAGTGGCGCAATCTTGGCTCACTGTGACCTCTGCCTCCCAGGTTCAAGTGATTCTCCTGCCTCAGCCTCCCAAGTAGCTGGGATTATTATAGGCATGCACCACCATGCGTGGCTAATTTTTAAATTTTTTAGTAGAGATGGGAGTTTCACCATGTTAGCCAGGCTGGTCTCGAACTCCTGACCTCAAGCAATCCATCTGCCTTGGCCTCCCAAAGTGCTGCAATTACAGGTGACCAAATGCTATTGTTAGAATTTAATGACAGATGCCAATTTCATGACAGGCCCTGAGTTGGGTTCTGGTCTCTCTCCCGTATTACAGATGAGAGGCACAGACGGGAGCTGCCTGTCCAGCTGGGAGCATCGAGCTGCCTCCAAGTCCTTGAGGGCCGTTTCTACTGGCAGGACTTTGCAGGCCTTTTAGTTTCCTCTTTATACTTAAAAAATTTTGGCCGGGCACAGTGGCTCACACCTGTAATCCCAGCACTTTGGAAGGCTGAGGCAGGCGGATCACGAGGTCAGGAGATCGAGACCATTCTGGCTAACACGGTAAAACCCCGTCTTTACTAAAAATACAAAAAATTAGCCGGGCATGGTGGTGGGCAACTGTAGTCCCAGCTACTCAGGAGGCTGAGGCAGGAGAACAGCGTGAACCCAGGAGGTGGAGCTTGCAGTGAGCCGAGATCGCGCCACTGCACTCCAGCCTTGGCAACAGAGCGAGACTCCGTCTCAAAAAAAAAA
>NW_016808932.1:1989800-2082997 GCF_001698545.2 Rhinopithecus bieti | reverse complement strand
AAAAAAAAAAAAAAAAAAAAAAAAAAAATTTGGCCAGACACAGTGGTTCACATCTGTCATCCCAGCACGTTGGGAGGCCAAGGCAGGAGGATTGCTGGAGGCCAGGAGTTCGAGACCAGACTGGTCAACATAACGATATCTCTTTTCAGCAATACATCTCTTTTTTAAAAAACTTTAAAAAATCAGCTGGGTGTGGTGTTGTACACCTGTAGTCCCAGCTGCTCCATAGGCTAAGGTAGGAGGATGGCTTCAGCCCAGGAGATGGAAGCTGTAGTGAGCTATGATCACACCACTACACTAAAGTTTGGGCGACAGAATGAGACCCTGTCTCTTAAAAAATAAATAATAAATTACCCAAAAAAATGAAACCCAGCAGTTCTCGGCTAGCCTGGGCCAGCCCTGTCCCTAAGGGCTCCTTCCTCCCTGACTTCCCACTCACGGGCACAGTGGCTGCCCTCCCTGCCGGGCCACCCTAGGTTCCCAGGCTGGCCAAGGGGAGCTAATTATAGAAAAGGCCTCCGTGGCCAGAGTCTGGGGCTGGAAAGGGGGTGACTGGTGCAAGGAAGGAAGGCAGGGAGTGGGGGAAGCAGTCCCCCCGTCAAGCATCCATGGGTGCGACCTCCTGAGAAAGCACTCTCAAAACATCCCACGGGCCAGCGTGGCGGCTCACGCCTGGAATCCCAGCACTTTGGGAGGCCGAGGTGGGTGGATCACTTGAGGTCAGGAGTTCAAGACCAGCCTGACCAACATGGTGAAACCGCATCTCTGCTAAAAATACAAGTTAGCCGGGCATAGTGGCACATGCCTGTAATTCCAGCACTTGGGAGGCTGAGGCAGGAGAATCACTTAAACTCAGGAGGTGGAGGTTGTAGTGAGCCAAGATGGTGCTACTGCACTCCAGCCTGGGCGACAGAGTAAGACTTGGTCTTGAAAAAAACAAGAGATCCCGCCTCAGTCAATAACTGCCTTTGGAAGTCCATTAAAGTGGGGACCATGGATCGTTTGTCTTCAGCGGGTAGCACAGTGAGAACGGGAAGTGTCCTCAGAGGCCAGGCGGGATTGAACCGATGCAGCTGCCCCTTGCCCCCAGCTCAGGCCCGTACTCAGCTCAGTCTGGGTTTATCTGGCCGAGGTTTACACCGGAAGGATTTTAAGAGCGCCCAGTTTTAAGAGTGCCCGGAGGACCCATGAGTGAAGAAAGAGGTGCAGATGAGCCCTCTGCCTGGCAGCCGCCTTCCTGGTTCCGGGGCTACCTCCACCTCCCGGGTGCTTGTGGGCAGCGGGTACACCCCGGAGCCTGCCTCCGCCCCGAGATGCCACTGCTTCCCAGGCTACTGGGGTTTTATGCAGATCAGCAGCTGCCAGCAATTTCGCTACAGCAAATTAAGAAAACTGTCGCCAATTGAAACTGGAGTAGGACAGGGAGCAATTTGAAGAAGGAGAGTGTAATTAAATTAAATGGGAATTTGGCCCGACAACCGGCGGGGATCCCTGCTCTCCCCACCGAGGTCACGAGACCTCTCCTGTGGTGGTTAATCTGCTGAGTGCAGAGGTTTCACCCAAGCCAGAAGCTTCCCCCCAGGCTCCAAAGGCAGACACATAAAATACATGCCAGGAAGCCAACCGACCACAGCCCCCGCCTCTGGGAGCAGGCCCAGGCAGGTGGCCTCATGTCCCTCAAGGACGGGGTTGGGGCACAGAGAGCAGGATCCAGCATGAATCCCCCCTCTGCTCCGGGCTGGGCAAACACAAAACCATCAGGGTGTCTAGAGACGCATCTGCTTTAGACACACAGAGGCAAAGGGCTGACCCGTCAGGGGGGCCATCCAAACCCCTCAGGGAACACACGACACCCAGGTGGTCACCTGCCTTCCTGAGTGGTCCCGAGGCTTAGCGCCTCAGGGCTAGGGGCTGGCGGGGCTGCACCTGTCCTTACAAGAGGAAATCTTCCCAGCACAGGAAAGATCGCCAGGTCTAGAGGATTCTCTATGCTCTCTGAGCCTCAGTTTCCCCACCAGTCAAAATGAGGCAAAATGTAGGAAATGATGAACATGGGAAGGCCGCTCCCCTCTCTTCCTTGTCATTTACACACCAGCCCCTACCTCAGCTCCTCCACCTGACCCCACGCCATCGGCTCTTGTCAGTCCCCAACAGGGCTCCCTGCTGACCCCTGCTCCAAGGCCGGAAGTCACCTCTGAGTCATTTGTTAAGAAATAAACTAATTAAGGCCAGCCTGTGCCATGTGCTGCCCAGGCCTGGCTCCAGGGCCAAGTGCTGCTATGAGCACTGACTGAGGCCAGGATGGGGGCTGGGGGGGGCTATGCAGGTGGGGGCTCCTGGACCTCGAGCTCTGCTTCCCTGCCTGTGCAGTTCTCTGGGGACTGGGACCTTCAGTCTCCTGGGGGACAGGAAGGGCTGGGAGAGGTTTCTGAGCCCCACAGGCCACAGGTAGAGCAGGTGGCAAAATACACCAGGCCCCATGCCCCGTGACGCCTTCCAGAAACACAGAGCATAAGCGGGAAAGGCACTGCGTGTCTCAGGAGGGCTGCAGGGGCGCTCACCATCTGCCCCATGCACACGCTGGCCGCCTCCATCATGGCCCCGTCGGCGATGGAGCGAGCGGACTCCTTCTCGATGTGGGGGTTTCCTGACAACAGCTCCTCGACCACCTGCCGGGTGAGGTGGAAACAAACGGTGACCTTGGGCCTCCATCAGGGTTGTGGGGGTGGGAGGGAGGTGCCAGGAACCCAGGGCGGGCCAGAGGAGCATACTTTACATTTCGATATTCTTCCAGGGTGATGCGGCCGTCGCTGTCCGAGTCGTACATGTGGAACAGAACTGGGGTGGCAGGGGACAGAGGGGACTCCGTCAGGCGGGGCCTGGCCCCTGCCACCCCGAAATCTACACTAAACTAAGCAAAAGACACCAATAACCAAACCTCAATGCCAAAGCCACAGGGGTCAGGCACGAGCTGTGGGACCAGACTGATCACTTCCTACTGGGTGACCTTGGGCTCGTGACCTAACTTCTCTGAGCCTCAGTTTCCTCATCTGTGAAATGGGAATAACAACAGCATCTACCTCGTGGTCTTAGGAGGGTTGGGAGTTAGCGCTGTGGCCCCATGAGAATGAACATGATGATAGTAAGCGTTACCCGTTAACACAAGGCAACAGTGTTGAGTTCAAAATATTGCTCCCACAGCCCCAGGAGGCCCCATCGTCTCAGCCGTGGCAGGTGGTGGTCCACAATGCTTCTGATCTGGGCCCGACCAATCTAACGTGGGTGGTCGCAGGCCTGGTATCAGGGAGGCACTGGCCGGGAGGGGGCCTCTCCCTGTTGTTCCCAGCACGGCCTTGGGAGCTGGAGCTCTCCCAAGTCTCCTGTGTTGGCATTTTCTTTTCTAATGTATTTATTTTTTCGAGATGAAGTCTCGCTCTGTCACCCAGGCTGGAGTGCAGTGGCACGATCTGGGCTCACTGCAACCTCTGCCTCCTGGGTTCAAGAGATTCTCCTGCTTCAGCCTCCCGAGTAGCTGGGATTACAGGTGCATGCCGCCACGCCCAGGTAATTTTTGTATTTTTAAGTAGAGACAGGGTTTCACCAGTTGGCCAGGCTGGTCTCAAACTCCCAACCTCAAATGATCCGCCCGCCTCAGCCTCCCAAAGTGCTGGGATTATAGGTGTGAGCCGCCGTGCCTGGCCAGCATTTATTTATTATTGTTATTATTTTTTTCAGAGATGGGGTCTCCCTCTGTCACACAGGCTGAATGTAGTGGTGCAATTGTAGCTCACTGCAGCCTCCATCTCCTGGGCTCAAACAACCCTCCCACCTCAGTCTCCTGAGTACCAGGGACCACGGGCACGCAGCACCACTATGCTGTGCTAATTTTTTTATTTTGTAGAAGTGAGTGCCTTTCTCCCTGTTGCCCAGGCTGGGCCCTGAACTCCCGGCTTCAAGTGATCCTCCCCACTCAGCCTCCTAAAGTGCTGGGATTACAGGCATGCGCCACTGAGCCCAGTGGGCATTTACTGAACACTGACCAGAAGCCCAGGTGTGCAAAGCGCTTCACAAACCTCTCCATCTCCCTCTCACCCAACCCCAAGAGGCCAGGGATGCCTGAGCCCTGCCTCCCAGACAGACTGTCAGAGCTCACGGAAGTTAAGGTGTTTGCCCATGGCCACACCACTAAGGGACAGGAAACCAAGGATTTGGACCTGAGTCCGTCCTGTTCCTCGTCCCTTGGAGCAGACAGGAAGCCAGGCTCACACCAGGGACCCCTGCCTAGGCGGTTCCCACCAGCCCCACGTACACATTCCAGTGCTAAATATAGTCAAGTCGCATGTTTACATTTTCTTGATGAGGAGGCTGACCTGGGGCAGGGCACAGAGGGATGTCAAGAGTCATGGGAAAGACCACAGGAAAAGGAGATGTGACTCGGGCCACTGCCTGGGACCTGTGCGGCTGACCAGCTGGGACCACAACTGAACCCACTCGGGAGCCAGAACATAGTGGGGCTGGTCTCAGGAACCCAGCAATAGCACAGCCCACAGAGGAGGGAGAGGAGGAAACTGACTATAGGGGGCACGTCCTGTGTGCCAAAGGCTGACTGTGTGATCTTGCCCAGCTCTCAGAACCACACACAATCGGCATACCCACGTTCTGGGTCAAGGTTCAAGGTCACATGGCTGGTAGCTGAGAGGGGCCACATTGGAACCCAGGTCTTTGCATCAAGGGCCTTGCTTCACAGCCACTGCACAACCCCCTTCTAGTCCCAGGAAGCCGCAAGCTGCTGAGGAATGTTTAGGATGAGGGTGCCAGGAACGGGAGACAGCAATGCCAGCCTCACAGGGATGAGGGCCGGTGTCCCCAAGCCCTCCAAGCCCCCAAGCCAATGCACACCCAGCCTCCTGCTGCAGGGGTGCCTTGTGTTCTGAGGACTTAGGGGAGGCTGCACCCCAGGCCAGGTGTGAGCAAGGGGACTCAGTGGCACGCACATCTCAGCTTCTCCTTCCGGGACAGCTCCACCTGTTCTTCGTCCATGCTGGTGTCGATGGGCCGGAAGTAGGACATGATGGTCAGGAAGTCCTCAAAATTGATCTCATCAGCCAGGCCACTGGGTCCCTTCCGCAGGTTCCTACAGGAGCAACAAGGAGGGTTTTGGAAATAAATGAAGAACCGGATCTTGTCCTCTTGCTACCGTTAGCGCCGAAAACTCTGCTCTCAGGGCACAAACTGGACCCAAGATGGCTGCTCTCGCCTTGTGTCTGTGCCCCAGAAACCTGCTTCGTGGAGGGGCTGGGGGCTGCAGAAGCTGAAAGCTCAGTCCCTGCCTTGCCCTCATGGAGCTCCCCATCAGGCAGGTGGAAGACAGACAGACCATGCATGACTGTTGATTCAGGCGGGGACAGAGGGAAGCGTGGGTGTGTGATGGTGCACACAGGTGAGCATTTATGAGGAAACCAAGCAAACCAGTAACTCACCAAATACCTCTCCCGATCCTTTCCTTTAGCTCAGGGGTTGGCAAACAGCCCACGGGCCCAATCTGGCCTGTCATCTATTTTCATACAGCCCATGAATTAAGAAGACTTTCTGGGCCAGGCGCGGTGGTTCACGCCTCTAATCCCAGCACACTGGCCAAGGTGGGCAGATCACCTGATGTCAGGTGTCCAAGACCAGCCTGGCCAACATGGTGACACCACGCCTCTACTAAACAAAAATTAGCTGGGCGTGGTGGTGTGCACCTGTAGTCCCAGCTACGTGGGAGGCTGAGGAGGGAGAATGGCTTGAACCTGGGAGGTGGAGGTTGCAGTGAGCCGAGATCACGCCACTGCACTCCAGCTTGGGTGACAGAGGGAGACCCTGTCTCAAAAAAAAAAAAAGACTTTTCACATTTTAATTTTAATTTTGTCAGAGTCAGGGTCTCACTCCATTGCCCAGGCTGGAGTTTGGTGGTGTGATCATAGCTGACGGCAGCCTCAAACTCCTGGGCTCAAGCGATCCTCCTGTCTTGGCCTCCCAAAGTGCTGGGACTATATGTGACAGCCATGTGCCTGGCCGGTTTTCACATTTTTAAATAGTTGAAAAAATGCTTGCCAAAAAAAAAAAGTCAAAAGAATAGTATTTCATGACGAGTGAAAATTACATGAAATTCAAATGTCAGTGTCCATAAATAAAATTTTATTGGCACACAGCCATGCCCATTCATTTATGCTTGTCTTCACAGTTGAGTAGATGCAAGAAAGACTGCGTGGCCTGCAAAGCCTAAAATATTTACTCCTTGTCTTTTACAGAAAAGTTTGCCAACCTCTGCTCGCTCTCACTAGTTCAGAATTTTAGGATGGTGATTGACTGCAAGCATCACTAAGTAATCTGTTTATATCCAAATACAAAGTTTGCCAATGATTGAAAGTTTTGTGGTAAGTTAGGGCAGGTTTGAGGCTGGCCGTATCAATATGCTTTTTGGAGGAGGCAAGAAAGGGCTGGTGTTCCAGGGGACGGGGACACAGGGAGTTCATGCCCCATGCCAGGCACAGTGCCTGACACCCAGATGAGGGGCTCAGAAATGTATGGTCCAGCTCGGGTCTTGGCAGTTGCTAAGAAAATAGCTTGGAGGCCAGGGGCAATGGCTCACGCCTGTAACCCCTGCACTTTGGGAGGTTGAGGCAGGCCAATTGCTTGAGCTCTGGAGTTCAAGACCACCCTGGGCAACAGGGAGAAACCCCGTCTCTACAAAAAATACAAAAAATTAGCTGGGTGCGGCGGTGTGCACCTGCAGTCCCAGCTACTTGGGGAGCTGAGGTGGGAGGATTGTTGGAGCCCAGGAGGACAAGGCTGCAGTGAGCCAAGATCATGCCACTGCACTCCAGCCTGGGTGACTAAGTTTGAGATCCTGTCTCAAACAAAACAAAACAAACAGTCTGGAGACGACTCCAAACCCGAGCTCCTGACTCACTTTCCTCAAACCTTATCACTAACAGACTGCGACCGCGAGCACCCGAGGCTGCTGGGGAGGCTGTCATACAGCTGGCAAGCTCAAGGTTCTGCCACAGCCCCTCAGTGTGGCCCTTTGGAAGGGGCAGTCCCTAGCTGGCCCGGGGTGGCTAACAGTTAGTGGTTAGTGCTTGGATGTCACTTGGGTTCCACCCAGGGCATGACTGCATCTCCACTGCAATTCTCTCTTTAGAGGTTCATCTACTACTCCTTTTCAGCACCCAGCAAATACACTAACACCCATACGCCAGCCTCTAAGTGGCCCAGGAACTCCCTTTCTTTTTATTTTTCTCTTCCAGATTTTCCAGGGAGAGGTAGGGTCCCAAGTCTGGATGAGAGAAGGCAGAAACTGCCCGTCTGCGGGATAAGATCCGTCCTTCCCTCAGGAAGGCCCATCTTTATGTGTTTTCACAGGTCTCCCTTCTTTCTTTTATCGGATGAAGCTCCCAACTGCTCCTGCCACAGGCTTTAATAACCTTGAAGTTCTCGCTGTGGGCGGCACAGACCAAATTTGCAGAGCATAAAAATAGCCCCCGGACTTATCAGGCTGCTCTGAAAGCCCTTCCCACAGCGACTGGCTCACACGTCCTTCTCAAGTGGTTTAGGCTGCAGCAAGAGGGATTAAGATTAGCACGGGTGAAAATGTGACAGACCCCTGGGGAAGGCAGGGTGTGTGTCCTTTTCTGGGACGGTTGAGACCTGCTTAGCTTCAGCCTTAGGACCCAATTCAAGGAAGGAGGGTCCCTTCCCCTCCTAGTGCTCCCAGAGGTCTGCAGAGACCAACATTATGGTCTCCAAAGGCAATGAGAGCCAGCGCCAAGGAAACCCAGACAGAGCACCTAGAAGCAGCCCCACCTGCTCTTCACTCTATTTTTTAAATAAAAGGTTTTTTTTTTTTTTAGAGATGCGATCTCCCTATATTGCCCAGACTGGTCTTGAACCCTGGCCATATGCAATCCTACTGCCTCAGCCTCCTCAGCTGCTGGGATTACAGGCGCGTGCCACCATACCCAGCCCTCTGCTCCCATTTCTAAAATGAGCACCAGGATGAAGATCAGTGGACAGAAAACAGGGGCTACATCTAAATCTGCGGCCCAGCATGAGGGCAGGCCATTTTCTCTCCTTTTGCAAAGATGCCACCTTAACTTTCTAATTCTCCTGTAAGGAATGGAGTGTCCCTGGAGGTGGGGATGGGCTCAAAATACCCCTTCCCCAAGACCTGTTCCCAAAGAGTCTTAGGAACAAAGGCTGAGGCTGGTATTTCTTGAAAGGAAAATCCTGTTTCCAGCATCTCCTCTGAAATCCTCCTCCAGCTTCTTCTCAGCATTTACAGGATATGACGTGAAGCCCTTTTCCAATAGTTACAGGCTCCCAGCTGTAGCCCACGAAGTGTTCTGGGTGCAGGCCAGAGGAAACCCTTTTTAAAATCATCCCCTCCCTCGGTGACTTCTGGGCCAGCCTTAGTCACTGGCACCTCCCTTTCTCCACACCAGGTTTCTCTAAAGAGCAGCTGGAGGCTGAGGTCCGGGGACCCATGGGGAGGCTCTCACCGCCCCATACCTGGCCACCGCCCTCCGCTTCTGGCTCAGCCCGGATCCCTGGCCATCTTTCCGTGGAGCTCCATCAGGCAGGCACAATGACAGCTGCTCTCAGCTCCAGACCTGAAGTCTCCTGGATGCCCCCCACATCCCCACACCCAACCCACCCCCAGGTTCACACCTCTAGTCAGTCCCCTGGGAACCTTCCTTTTCTCTCCTGGCCCCTGCAGCTGCCTGGCCCAGCCCCCACCTTCCCGTGCACTCCAAGTGCAGCCGGAATGAGCTTTGCAAAATGCAAATCGGAGCCTGTCGCTCCCCCGCTCAGCACCCTCCTGGGGCCTCCCCCGTCCTCCTGGTAATCCCCAGTCCCACCTGGACTCCCAGGCCTGCAGGGTGGTCTCAGCCACCCACACCAGCGCAGACCTCACCGCCCCTTTCTGCCTAGCTCCCTCCTCAGGGTCCCCACAGGCCTGTCCCACCTGGAGTCGCCCTGAGATGTGAGATGTGGCCACTTGTTTCAACGTCCACCTTCTGAACACTCAATATTCCCCAATGACTGACGTCCCTGCCCCCCTCCTTCAGGGAGCGCCACGCCTATGCCAGTCCTTCCATGACTCTGTCCTAAATCAGACCCTCAAAGGAGGAGGAGGCTACTGCCTCCATCTGCCTGTCCCTACGTCTGACAGCGGCATGCCCAGTGCACCCTCTTGTCTTCTGAAAACAGAAAGGCGTCTGCCCTGGCCCTTTCCCCACACCCTGTCTGCTGGAGAGTGGCTATTCATGGAAAACAGCCTGGCAGGTACGTGAATTCCACCCCAAGAGCCCAAAACACAACTCCTGGGTCTGTCCAGGATCGTGAGGCCGACAGACCCGAGTTGAAATCCCAGTTCCTACAAGTGACAGCTGACAGCCAAATGACCTTGGGTCAAGTTTTTCTTTAAGGAATAAGAGCCTGGAAACCATCATTCTTAGCAAACTATCACAAGAACAGAAAACCAAACACCGCATGTTCTCACTCATAGGTGGGAACTGAACAATGAGATCACTTGGACTCGGGAAGGGGAACATCACACACTGGGGCCTATCATGGGTGGGGAGGGGGGAGGGACTGCATTGGGGAGTTATACATGATATAAATGATGAATTGATGGGTGCTGACGAGTTGATGGGTGCAGCACACCAACATGGCACAACTATACATATGTAACAAACCTGCACGTTATGCACATGTACCCTAGAACTTAAAGTATAATAAAAATAATAAAAATAAATAAATAAATAAATAAATAAAAGGAATAAGAGCATACACTAAAATGCGTAGGTCTTGTGTTTGGACAAACATGCCCTTGTGAAATCCACCTCTCATCCACCCCAGAAGTTCCTTCTTCCAGCTTTACAACTGGCCAGAGTTGCACCCAAGCCTTCTGAAAACAAGCCTTGCGCAGACACACACTCCCTACACGTGGACACATGCTCCCTCTCGCGTGTGCACGCGTACAAACACACACACACACACACACGCATGCACAGGCGCCCCCTGGGCTCTGGTCCCCTGTATCATCTTCCTGTCAGTGCCTCCAACTCTAGGTCCTGTCAGGGGCCACGCCTCCCACCCTGATGCCTGCTTTGGCTCATTTGGGGACTGGCCTAAGACGCACCGCCCACCTCTGAGTCCTTTCTCTGAGAACCAGGATTTAAAGGGAGATGGTGCACTGGATTCCACCTTGTCTTTGCCACCGACTGTGCAACTTCACACACTTCACAGTCACTTAAGCTCCACAGGCCCCTTCTCTTTGGCAAACATGGCAACTGGCCGTGAAGATTCTTGCGGTACCAGGTCTCTCACTCCAACTCCTGATCCAACCCTTCCTCCTCATCTATAACCTCCCAGCAGGCTCAGAGCTGCCCCCTGTGCCCCAGATCCTCAGGGCAGCCCTGACCCAAGCCCGGGACCACGATTCACTCCTCCCTGGCCTCCACCTCCCATTCCCACCCTACAACCAACCAGCAGCCACAGCGACCTCTGTGAAGTGCAAACCTGGCTCACCCACCCCCCTACACCCTCACCTCAAAGTCCATCAGTGCCCCCATCTCAGCTCCTGAAGACCCCTGTTGCTGGTCCACAGAGGCTGCCCAATGCAGCCTGTCCTCCCCACACCACACTGGCTTCTCTGTGATCCAGCTAGGTCTGCCTCTCAGCTCCCCAAGCTCCCTGTGCCACAGGGCCTTTGCACACACAGTTCCCATCGCCTGGAACCTTCTCTCCCTGCTTTTCCGGTTTAACTCTTGGTCACTCTCTCGCCAGGCCTTGCCTCATGGGCCACAGAGGAAGGCCCCTGCATCTCCAGGGGCAGCTGAAGGACCTCTCCTGGTGAGCAGCACCCCCAGTTTCCAGCGGGACTCAGGGAGGCTCAGCACCTTGCCCAGGGTCCCACATCCCTGGCAGAACCAGGGTGAGTGATTCATCCCTGCATAGCTCAAAACCCATCAAGGAAGCCCCATGGTCTCATCACCACACCACACCTGTTCCTGTCCTTCCTCTTTCCGCCCATCCTCCACTTCCCAACCATCTTTGCAGACATGGGGACATTGGGGCAAATAGGCTGGCTGGCCTCAGTGTGTCTGCCACAGGCCCCAGCAGCATGGGGAGAGTATACCCACCCCTTCATCCCCCCGCAGAGTCCCAGACACCTCCAGGCTCCATCCCGGGCACCCAGGTCTTTCACCTTAAACAATATTGGACACTGGGGCATGAGCTCTGGCCTGTGCCTCAGCTCTGGGACACTGGCCAGGGTGCACACCTCTTTGTAAGCCACGGCGATGAACATACGAATAGCTAACCTCGCACTTCACCACACATCCCCCCACTCCCCCTCACAGCAACCCTGCTAA
Organism: Rhinopithecus bieti; assembly: GCF_001698545.2. Lineage (NCBI taxonomy): Eukaryota > Metazoa > Chordata > Mammalia > Primates > Cercopithecidae > Rhinopithecus > Rhinopithecus bieti. The sequence goes on along the minus strand of NW_016808932.1, from coordinate 2,071,577 downwards.
GCAAGTGGTATGATTATCTCCACTTTATTTTATTTTGAGACAGAGTCTCATTTCGTTGCCCAGGCTAGAGTGCAGTGGTGTGATCTCGGCTCACTGCAACCTCCACCTCCCGAGTTCAAGGGATTCTCCTGCCTCAGCCTCCCGAGTAGTTCGGATTACAGGTGTATGCCGTCACACCTGGCTAATTTTTTGTATTTTTAGTAGAGACAAGGTTTCACCATGTTGACCTGGCTGGTCTTGAACTCCTGACCTCAAGTGATCTGCCGGGCTTGGCCTCCCAAAGTGCTGGGATTACAGGTGTGAGCTGCCGCACCCGGCCAATTATCTCCATTTTAGAGATGGTGAAACTGAGGTATCCTCCCTGATGGCCCCCCAAATCCCTGTCTCCTGGTAGTCACGTCCCTGTGCTGTCCCATCAAGAGGGGGGTGACCTAGTGACTCACTTCTAACGAAGAGACAGAGCAGGAGGAATGGGGTGTCCGTTACAAAAAGATAGTGGGATGTCTGGCTGGGCGCGGTGGCTCAAGCCTGTAATCCCAGCACTTTGGGAGGCCGAGACGGGCGGATCACGAGGTCAGGAGATCGAGACCATCCTGGCTAACCCCGTGAAATCCCATCTCTACTAAAAAATACAAAAAAACTAGCCGGGCGAGGTGGCGGGCGCCTGTAGTCCCAGCTACTCGGGAGGCTGAGGCAGGAGAATGGCGGGAACCCGGGAGGCGGAGCTTGCGTGAGCCGGGATCACACCACTGCACTCCAGCCTGGGCGACAGAGCAAGACTCCGTCTCAAAAAAAAAAAAAAAAAAAAAAAAAAAAAAAAAAGATAGTGGGATGTCCTGCTGTTTCATTCAGACAGCTGGCTCTGGAGGAAGCAAGCTGCCATGCTGTGGGCAGCTCTGTGAAGGGCGCAGGAGATGCCTCCAGCCAGCAGCCACAAGGCTGAATCTGGAAACAGAGCCTCCCTGGTTGAGCCATGAGGCGAGAGACCTCAGTCCCAGCTAATGCCTTGGCTGAAGCTAATGAGGTTTTGAGACCCCCAGCTAATGTGCACCCAGGTTCCTTTCCTCACCCAAAGAAATGGTGAGATAATAAATGCTTTCCAGGTTTTCTTTCTTTCTTTCTTTTTTTTTTTTCTGAGATGGAGTCTCATTGACTCTTGCCCAGGCTAGACAGTGCAGTGGCACAATCTCGGCTCACTGCAACCTCTGTCTCCCGGGTTCAAGAGATTCTCCTGCCTCAGCCTCCTGAGTAGCTGGGATTACAGACGTGCACCACCACACCCAACTAATTTTGTATTTTAGCAGAGACAGGGTTTCACCATGTTGGCCAGGCTGGTCTTGAACTCCTGACTTCAGGTGATCTGCCCACTTCGGCCTCCCAAAGTGCTGGGATTACAGGCGTGAGCCACCGCGTCCTGCTAATTCTTTTATTTTTAGTAGAAACAGGGTTTCACCATGTTGGCCAGGCTGGTCTTGAACTCCTGACCTCAGGTGATCTGCCCACCTTGGCCTCCCAAAGTGCTGGAATTACAGGCGTGAGCCACCATGCCCAGCCTTGAATTTTCTTTTTTGAAAAGTCTTCCTCAACAGTTGTCTTAGAATGTTTCTAAGAGAATTATTCTTTTTTAATTGTTTTCATTTTATTTTTTTTTTTTAGAAGCAGGGCCTCACTCTGTTGCCCTGGCTGGAGAACACTGGTGCAATCACAGCTCACTACAACCTCGAACTCTGGCCTCAAGTATCCTCCCGCCTCAGCCTCTCCAGTAGCAGAGACTATAGGTGTGCACGACCATGCCTGGCTATTGTTTTAATCTACGAAGTTTTGGGGTAATTTGTTACCCAGCCAGAGATAATGAATACAGAGGCCTAGAGAACTTGAGTGAGCTGCCCAGTCGCCCAGCTATGAATCCAGAATGGTCCAACCCCAAACCTGTGCTTATAACCCCTACCCAGTTCGGTCCCCTCTTCTCAGCTCAAAGGGCCATCATCATCAGCTCAAAGGGCCATTCTGGGCAATGAGTACCACGAGATGTCACACAACACAAAGGTGCCTGCCACTGGGCTGGTTCAGGGGAAAACGCCCACCTGTTGTCGAAGAAGGCACGAACAATTTTGGATCGGATGGGGTTGAGCTCCAGGTCCGGGACATTGTTGAAGTTCTCCTTGCTGGTTTCCAAGAAGAGACACCGGGAAGAGAGTAGGAAAAGACAGCAGATGTCAGCTGGCATTTTCATCCTGTATCAAGCTGTATTTTGGATCTCCAACAGGCCCCACGAGAATAGTTCAGAGTTAGGAGACAGAACTGGAATACGCTTCACTTATCTGCCCCTTCCTCTAACCTTTAGACTGGGCAAAGGCAGGGAGGATTTGGAGGCTCAAGATACTTCTCTTTTTTGAGATCGAGTCTCACTGTCACCCAGGCTGGAGTGCAGTGGTGCGATCACAGCTCGCTGCAGCCTCGATCTACTGAGCTCAAGCAATCCTCTTGCCTCAGCCTCCCAAGCAGCTAGGACCACAGGTGCATGCCACCACGCCTAGCTAATTTTTAAAATTTTTTGTAGAGACAAGGGGTTGACATGTTGCCCCGGCTGGTCTTGAACTCCTGGGTTCAAGTGATCCTCCTGCCTCAGCCTCCCAAAGCACTGGGGTTACAGGTATGAGCCACTGGCCTGGCCTTGAGATACTTTTGAGAATCCAAGAGGTGGACTGGACATTCATCTCCAAAAAATGCAGAGATATGGGATTTGTGTCCATTCTGGGGATTCAGAGACTGCCTGAAACCTATCCTCAAATCCCCAGGTAAGTATTCAGAGCAGTGGGGTGCTGGCTTGGAGCTCTGCAAAACAGTCTGGCAGGTCCTCAAAGGTTAAACCTGGAGTTAACAGATGACCCAGCAATTCCACTCCTAGGGATATGCTCATGAGAAATAAAAACGTGTGCATGAATTTCACAGCAGCATTCCCCACCCACAAAGCAGAAACAGCCCAAACGTCTGTCGACTCATACATGGAGAAATACAATGTGGTCCACACAATGGAGTTTTTTGTTTGTTTTTTTTGAGACGGAGTCTCGCTCTGTCGCCCAGGCTGGAGTGCAGTGGTGCAATCTTGGCTCACTGCAACCACAATGGAGTATTTTTTAGCCATAAAAAGGAACCAAGTACTGACACATGCTACAACACAAGTGAATCTAAAAAACATGGTGCTAAGCGAGGCCGGGCACAGTGGCTCACACCTGTAGTCTCAGCACTGTGGGAGGCCGAGGCAGGCGGATCACTTGAGGTCAGAAGTTTGAAACCAGCCTGGCCAACGTGGTGAAACCCTATCTCTACTAAAAATACAAAAATTAGCCGAGTGTGGTGCGCATGTCTGTAATCCCAGCTACTTGGGAGGCTGAGGCACAAGAGTTGCTTGAATCCGGGAGGCAGAGGTTGCAGTGAGCCAAGATCTCACCATTGCACGATAGCCTGGTAGACTGTAGTCTCCAAAAACTTCTGAGTTTTGAGACTCTATCTCAAAATACAAACAAACAAACAAACAAAACCTTATGCTAAGTGAAAGAAGCCAGTTACAAATGGCCACATATTACATAATTACATTTACATGAACTATCTGGAATAGGTAAATACACAGCGGTAGAAAGCAGATTGGTGGTGGTCAGGGGGTTGGAGACCTGGCCCTGGTTCCCTCTGTGTCCCCGGTATGGCCTCCTGTCCCTCCCACCCAGGCCTTTTGGCTGGCCTCACTCATGGACTCTGGCCAAACTCAGGGCCAGCTGAGGGTACAGCTTTCTTTTGGGAGTGATGAAAATGTTCTAATATCGACTGTAGTTCTGGATGCGGACAGAACTCTGTACATACGAATGTCACTGAATTGCACGTTTTAATGGTTGAGTTGTATTATGTGAATTACATTTCAGTAAAGCTGTTAAAAAAAAAAAAAAAAAGCCAGCCAGCCAGGCGTGATGGCATATGCCTGTAGTCCCAGCTAGCAATCAATGCGGGAGGCTGAGGGAAGAGGACTGTGTGAGCCCAGGAGTTCACGGTTACAGTGAGCTACGATGGTGCCACTGCACTGCAGCCTGAGTGATACAGTGAGGCTTCAATCTCTTTAAAAAAAAAAAAAAGGAGCAAAAAAAGCTTGGTTTGGGACAGGGGAGCGTGAATTTCACAGGAGGACACCCTGAGGCTGGCACAGGTATTGCTGAGTCCTAGAGGCTGCAGGTTTGCAGGCAGGGGCGTCAGTCACTCCCTCACCTGCCTGCCCTCCTCCCCTGCCCTTCACAGAAGGCCTTCCTGGGTTCTCTGAATGTGCTTCCTGCTCACCTTTTCCTTCTGCTCCATGGGCCTCCACAGGCGGCGTCTTGGGAAGGACCCAGCGCACAGGCTGGTGCCTAGGGAAAAAGGGATCAGGCCCAGGTGGGGAAGGCGGAGGGAATCAGCCCACTGAAAATGAGGACCTCCGGGTGGGAAGAGATGGTGGGACAGTCATTGGAAGTGGGATTCAACACTAAGACAGACAGATGCTGGAGAGGAGGAGGCAAAACAGACACAGGGGATTCTACGCTGTTTGAGTTGGAAGATTCCATGAACGCCTCGCTGGCCCCTGTGCTGCCCCACCTTACGCACTGGAGGGGTGGGGATGGAGGCGTGAAGAGGCACAGCAGGACCTGGTCCTGGGTCCCTCTGTGTCCCCGGCATGGCCTCCTGTCCCTCCCACCCAGGCCTTTCGGCTGGGCTCACTCATGGCCTCTGGCCAAACTCAGGAGCCGCGTCAGGGCAGACTCATGTTTTAGATTCCCAGGAACCCACTTCCAAAGAAGGAGGCAGACTCGGGACAGCTGGCCCGGAGAGATGGGATGTTATTTGGCCATGAAAAAAATAAGATTATTTTGGCCATAAAAGGAACAAGGTTTTTTGTTTTGGTTTTTTGAGATGGAGTCTAACTCTGTTGCCCAGGCTGGAGCACAGTGGCACGATCTTGGCTCACTGCAACCTCCGCCTCCCATGTTCAAGCAATTCTCCTGCCTCAGCCTCCCAAGTAGCTGGGATTACAGACGTATGCTACCACGCCCAGCTAACTTTTGTATTTTTAATAGAGATGGGGTTTCACTAGTTGGCCAGGCTGGTCTCAAACTCCTGACCTCAGGTAATCCACCTGTCTCAGCCTCCCAAAGTGCTAGGATTACAGGTTTGAGCCACTGCACCTGTCCAGGAACGAGATTCTCATCCATGCCACAGCACGGATGTACCTGGAAGACATGATGCTCAGTGGAAGAAGCCAGACACAAATGGCCCCTTGGTGTACGATGCCATTTCTAGGAAATATCCAGAAAAGACAAATAGAGGGAGACAAAGTGGAGAGATGTGGTTTCCAGGGGCTAGGGACGGGGTGATGGCTAACCGCTGCGGAGCTTCCTTCTGAGGTGCTCTAAAATGGACTGTACATTTTCAATGGGCGAATTTTATAATATGTGAATTACATCTCTATAAAGCTGTTAACATTTTCTAATAATTCTTTAAAAAAACAAAAAAGAACCACGGTGCTACTGCAGTATGACTCCATTTATGTAAAGAACAAAAAGTGACAACACGAACCTCTGCAGCTAGAAGTCAGGGTGATGAACGGCCTCGGAGTTGGGGGTGATCGAGAGGGAACATGGGGGCCTTTTGGGGGCCGGGAACATTCTGTTGCATGTTCCGTCTGTGAAAGTCCCTCTGTGTGTGACACATGCTTTTCTCTATGCAGGTCACACCCTCACTGCTGGCAGATAGCTCGATGCTCTGCCCTTTTCCTCATTAGTGGGAGGCGACCACGGGAGGGGACAGAAGAGAGAGACCAGAGCCCTGAATGAGTCAAGGTTACCAGGAGAGATGATCACATTCTACAAAATCACGATCGGATGACAATGACAGCTACAGCTCACAAACGTGCAAGCGACTTGGCCGGAGCCATCTCGTTTCCCAGCGACCCCACAAGGGTTCCTATTATCCCGACGCTTCAGGCTCAGCACAGACAGGTTTGGCGACCTGCCCCAGCTCACCCAGTGGGGCGTGGAAGAGTCAGCTTGGAAGCTAGGTAGAGTACAGCCATGCTCTCACCAGATCCCCTGCTGTCCCACTCTCCCTGGCCATCCAAACAGAATCCACTTTCCAAGGCCCAGATTCCCTGACTGAGAAAGGGACCACATGGAGCTCCAGAGGGAATCTGGGAGAACAGAGAAGCCACTGGCTGCTATGCTGCTAGCCAAACCCTCTCTGGCTTTCACTGGCTGTTGCTAATCCTTCCTCAGTCTGTTTTCTCGGCTGTGAAGAGGGCACACTGATACTGACTGGGGGTGAAGGGCACAGCCTCTGGAATCACACTTGGGTTCTACCCTGCTCTGCTACCTGGGTCAAACGGCGTTGCCTCTCTCAGTCTCCGTCTGCTCCTTTGCGAACAGGAACCTCACAGGATTTCTGTACAGCTTAGAGGAGATAAAGTCTGCAACATGCTCAGCACGGTGTCTGGTGAACTGGGAGGGCACCACAGATGGCAGCTTGCGGGATGGGGACCCTGTGGTTTCCACAGCACCCTGTCCTCAATGCCTTGCACAGCTGGGCTTAGCAAGGTGATCAATAAATGGTTTGCTGAGCAAATAATGAAGCGAATAATAAGAAGCTTCCCTCTTTGTCTGGTCCATCCTGAGGCACTGCCCTTCCCCAGGTGCCTTCCCCAGGGCCCAGGTGTCCAGACCCTGGAAGGAGAGCAGACCCCAATGACCCAGGAGAGAGGAAGGAGATGTGGGGGAGAAACCACCTAGAGGAGCCTGACCCATGTGCCTGGAGAAGAAATTAACTCAACACAAGAGGCCTGTCCCCAACCAGCAGCAATAAGACATGCCTCACCTGCTGGGAATTGAGCTGGGGACACAGTGTTGTCCCCAGGTGCTGGCTTCACAACTCCCAGCAGGTGTGTAAATGGCTCTGAAGCCCACTGCCTCTGCTCTCTCTCTCCATAGGCACCTGCTACGCCCACACCTGACTCTCACCTCCCCCCTCACCACGGGTGCCTGACTCTTGGAGCCTCAGTTTCCTCATCTGTGAGATGGGTGCAGGCCTATTCCTTCCCATATCAAAGGGGATGGTTCAGGGTCAAACACGAGGTGGGGAGAGGGGTGCTGGCCCAGGCTCTGCCCCTTACCAGGCACATGATCTTGAGTAATCACAGCACATCTCCAAGCCGTGATCTCTCACCTGTAAAATGGGGATTGTAGGAATATCCAGGTAACATGATGGGGCTAATTAGATGATCAAATGAGATAAAGCCACATAAGATGCTGAGCAGACTGCCTGACACAGGGTAAACTCTTACTTTTAAAACAATAACAGTAATAACGGCAGCAGCAGCAGCAGCAACAGTAATCGCTGCAGCAGTATTAATAGTAATAATAATAATAATGTAACAGCAGCTAACCTATATACCCTCAGAATGGAAGGAACTATTCTAAGAGCTTTACATTATTACACAGGGCTCACAACAACCCTGTAAAGTAGGTACTTATGCCCACTTTATTTTCTTAACTTTTTTTATTTTTTGAGACAGAGTCTCACTCTGCCACCCAGGCTGGAGCGCAGTGGCGTGATCTCTGCTCACTGCAACCTCTGCCTCCTGGGTTCAAGTGATTTTTGTGCCTCAGTCACCTGAGTAGCTGGGATTACAGGTGTATGCCACCATGCCCAGCTAATTTTTGTATTTTTAGTAGAGACGGCGTTTCACCATGTTGGCCAGGCTGGTTTCGAACTCCTGACCTCAGGTGATTTGCCCTCCTCAGCCTCCCAAAGTGCTGGGATTACAAGTGTGAGCCACTGCGCCCGGCCTGTGCCCATTTTAAAGATGAGGAAACTGAGGCAGAGAGATGAAGCCACTTCTCATTGTTAAGAATGAAGCTGGTGGACCCAGGCAGTGGCATGGTGGTGCCTGGCCTTCAGGGACTTTCCCTAAAACCTGTCAATGTCCCCTTTCAACAAGGAAAGCGCCGGCCTTGAGTCCAGCACTTAGGACACACTAACCTTTTCATTCCATCAGTTTCATGCTCCATCAATACTCGTGTCAGTTTTGTTTTCCTTCCTCCCCAGGTTCCCACCGGGCTGGATGAACCGGCTTGGCTAAAGGTGTCTCAGCCCAGGCTGCAGCCATGGGAACGGGCTCTGCCTCACCTCAGAGCCCAGGGCTGACGGCAGGTCACTGCCCTCAGCCGGAGCTGACTCTCAGTGGCCAGTGGTGCTGCCCCAGTGACCATCAAGGTAGCGGGGATTGCCCATGAGGGCTCCAGGGCCACACACCTTCCAGGCCTCCTGCAGGACAGCGTGACCCCTGGGGGCTTCAGAATGTCCCCCTGGAGTCCTGAAGGGCTCTCGCGATGTCAAGCTGTGCTAAGCGCTGCAACACTTAATCACCCCACATAATCATGAGTGGCAACAATGATGATCCTGTTCTACAGACCAGAACACAAGGCCTAGGGAGACAAAGACACTATGCCCCGGTCACACAACTAGAGTTGGTGTGGGACTCCAGCTCTGTCTCCAGGCTGGCTCGAACCATCTTGCGCTTCCTCACTCTCACCACTTCCTTCCTTCTGGTTGTGCATTTTCACCTTAAAGAGAGAAAGAGCGAGAATGCTCTTCCTTCGGCATCTGTTCTCACCCAGCACCCAGTCGGCAGCCCGAGAGGCCCCATCTGGGACCCAGGAAGCGGGCAGGACAAGTGTCAGGCCGACAAGAAGGGAAGGACCAGACTCAAAAAACCACCGAGGACTGTGCCGGGCTCTTCCTCAAGCCTCGTGCTGTGGGTTGGTTTCCGGCAGCTTTTGGGGCCCAGCTCACTTGCAAAGTTCTCTCTACAGGTATTGAGCATGGCGTTCCCCAACTCCTGCCAACCACCGCAAGGCTAACCGACCTCCAAGGTGAGGGTGCAGCCAGGCCCCAGATTCTCAGGCTGGAACTTCCACCATTCCAGGGCTCCCCACACTGAGGGAGGCCACTTGGGTCTTTCCTCTGCAGGGCTGCCTGCCCAATGCCCCTCTGAGTTCCCCTTCCTGCACTCACTGTTCAGCATTTGACGTTCCCCACAGTGGGAAAGCTGAGACCCCATGGGGACTCCTGAAGGCAGAGACTGCGTGTCACTCAGCACGTGTCTTCCCAGTAGCCAAAATACTCAAAGTGTGGTTCCTGGGCCAGCAGCATCTGCATCACCTGGAGCTTATTAGAGATGCACCGTCTCTCGCTACCCCAGACCTACTGAATCAGAACCTGCATTAATACGGTGGTGCAATCATGGCTCACTGCAGCCTTGAACTCCCAGGCTCAAGTGATCCTCCCTCCTCGGCCTCCTGAGCAGCTGGGACTACAGGTGTGCACCACCACACCCAATTTATTTTTGGTAAAGACATCGTCTCACTATATTGCCCGGGCTAGTCCTGAACTCTTGGGTTCAAGTGATCCTCCTGCCTTGGCCTTCCAAAGTGCTGGGATTACAGAACCTGCATTTTGACGCAATCTCCCGGGCATTCACATGCACATGAATGCGTGAGACCTGCTGGCCTCTTAATCTCTCAATGTTTCAAAGCGCCTGGAATTGCCCCAATGTACCAGGCAATTCTCCTACCCACATTTCTGCACAGAAGATTCTGGCAAGAAAGGCCTGGTCCTTTTTGCTCCTAGCCAATGCCTCTTTCAAAAGCTGGACAACGTCGCCAAGACCATTCCCCCAGGCACACACCTTCTCATCCCTGTCCCTGCCCCATGTCAGTCCCCCACTTTCCCTGACACCTGGCGTTGACTTCTTACAGTGAGAGCAACTCGGCGACACGACAAGCATTCCTTCGAGGAGCCAGGCACTGTTCTAGGTGCTGGCTGCAGAGGCAAATCAGACAGACAGGATCCCTTATGGGGAATCTAGGAGAGCACAAAACAGATGGGAAATAGAGTATCTCAGGCAGTGATGAGTACTTTGCAGAGAAATTCAGCAGAGAAAGGAAAGGGGGCTGCAGGAGGCTGACACAAGTTTAAATGAGGTTGATCACAGAAAGGCCACAGGGAAAAAAGTGACATCTGAGCAGAGACCTGAAGGAGGGGAGGTTCTCGACTCCCATGTGTCCAGCTGGTGGGGAGGGTGCTACCAGCATCTAGTGGGTGGAGGCCAGGGATGCTGCTCAGCACCCCACAGTGCCCAGGACAACCCCAATGAAGAATCATCCAGACCCAGAGCCCAGGCTCAAAACTCCGGCTCTAGGGGAAAGCATTCTAGGAAGAAGGAACAGCATGAGCTGGAGCCCTGGGGTGGGGAACAGAAAGAATGTTCATGTAACTTGGGCAAAAACAACTGGGGAGATGTGTGTAGCAGGGACCTGCAGGACACTGAGAGGCCGGAGCGGTGGCTCTGACTCCCAATGGGTGAGACAGAACATCTTCAGCAGAGAAGAGACATTCTCACAGGACCCTCTCACATGGTACTGTGAGCCTGGATGGTGGACAGGCAGTGAAGACAGACACAGGGGGACCAGGGAGGAGGCCGCTGGGGTAGCCCAGGCAAGAGACCATGGCAGCTGGATGAGGGCAGGGGTTGGGGGAGCAGAGGAAGAAGGGGAGAGAAGTACAAATCCCAGGCTCGTTGGGAGGTAGAAATGGCAGTGTTTGCTGAGTAACTGCAAGCAGGGCTGAGAAAAAGAGAGGAATCAAAGGTGACCACTGCTGGCAACTGTGAGGCTGCCATTCACCACAGAGGAACAGGGGACCTCTGGAAGGGATGAGGAGGTGCTTGCTTTGAAAGGGGCATGTTAAGCGGCATGCCTTTTGGATATGAAGTGGATGGGCAGTTGCTACGTGAGTCAGGAGTTCAGGGGAGAGGTCCTGGGAGGACATACAGATGTAGGAGCTGGCGGGGCACAGTGGCTCACACCTATAATTTCAGCACTTTGGGAGGCTGAGGTGAGTGGACTGCTTGAGCCCAGGAGTTCAAGACCAGCCTGGGCAACATGGCAAGACCCCATCTCTACAAAAAATTAGCCGGACATGGTGGTACATGCCTGTAAGTTCCAGCTACTCAGGAGGCTGAGGCAGGAGGATCGCTTGAGCCTGGGTGACTGACGCTGCAGTGAGCCAAGATCGAACTGCCGCACTTCAGCTTGGGCAACAGAGCAAAACAATAACAAAAATAGTAGGAGCTAACATACAGCTGGTGTTTCAGGCCACCGCTGTGCATTTTATTTCAAGGACAAAAAGAAGCCCAAGTCATCGCTAGGGCAAAGGCAGCCCTCTGTGATCTGCCCCAACTCTGATTCTCCTCATGTGCTGGGCCCTCTGCCCAGAGCTCCCCTCCCTCTTCTCTTCACACACTGGCTCCTTCTCTCCTTCCGGTCTCAGCTCACATGTGGCCTTCTCAGTGGCACCTTCCGTGACCACCTACCCCAAGGACCCTCTCTTCTCTAGGGTTCCAGGGGATGGCTGTCTGCCCCGTTTCCTTCCTTCAGTGTATTTTCTTTTCTTTTCTTTTTTTTTTTTTTTTTTTGCCCAGGCTGGAATACAGTGGTGCGATTTCAGCTCACTGCAGCCTCCACCTCCTGGGTTCAAGAGATGCTCTTGCCTCAGCCTTCCAAGTAGCTGGGATGACAGGCACCTGCCACCATGAATGGTTTTTTTTTTTTTTCCCTTCTTCTTTTTTTTTGAGATAGAGTCTCGCTCTTTCGCCCAGGCTGGAGCGCAGTGGCACAATCCTGGCTCACTGCAAGCTCCACCTCCCAGGTTCACGCCATTCTCCTGCCTCAGCCTCAAGAGTAGCTGGGACTATAGGCGTCCACCACCCCGCCCGGCTAACTTTTTGTATTTTTAGTAGAGACGGAATTTCACCGTGTTAGCCAGGATGGTCTTGATCTCCTGACCTTGTGATCCGTCCGCCTCAGCCTCCCAAATTGCTGGGATTACAGGCGTGAACCACTGTGCCCGGCCTAATTTTTGTATTTTTAATAGAGACGGGATTTCACCATATTGACCAGGCTGGTCTGGAACTCCTGACCGCAAGTGATCTGCCCACCCCGGCCTCCCAAAGTGCTGGGATTACAGGCATGAGCCACTGTGCCCAGCCAACCTTTAGTATATTTCTCATTCTATAGCATGAACTGGCTGATGTGCTAGTTTTCTGTCTCTGACTATCCCTCACACACATAAGCATCAGAACAGAAGCACCCCAGGAGGGGAAGGGGGAGCCTCCTTTCTCAACCCCATGGGATCCTCAGCTCTAAAACCCATCACGGAATGCCCTGGACATTTGCAGGCTTGTAAGCAAGGACCATGTCAGTATCAATCATCCTGGGAAAAGAATCTCTATAAAGTTTTATATGCAAGTACACGCTAATAAAACTAAGACCATTGAGAAAGCTGCTTTTTGCCTCGGGAACGCCTCCACACCTTTTCACACCCTTGTGGCTCTCCTCACGTCTGCCTGAACACTCTCACCTAAGCAGATGTGCGAGTCCAGCTGCCTCACGCCAGCTGTCTTTTCTGGGCATCTTTACAGCTACCGTAGCAGGTTTTCCTCTGTAAGTGAACGTGCATCTTCCTAGCTGAGGCTTTTAAAGGGAGGACTCGCTGCCTGTTGGAATATATTAAATTCTGATGGTGAAACAGCCTGTTGAGCTAGGTAGGGCCTTGGCAGCTTCCTTATGAGTACAGTATTTCTAAAAAAAGCTGTTGAGGCCAGGCATGGTTTCTCATGCCTGTAATCCTAGCACTTTGGAAGGCTGAGGCAGGAGTATTGCTTGAGCCAGGAGTCTGAGACCAGCATGGGCAACATAGCGAGACTCGCATCTCTACAAAAAAAAAATTTGTTTTAATTAGCTGGATGTGGTGGTGCACACCTGTGGTCCCAGCTACAGCTCAGGAGGCTGAGGTAGGATGATCGCTTGAGCACGGGAGTTGGAAGCTGCACTAAACCATGATTGCACCACTGCACCCCAGTCTGGATAACAGAACGAGACCTTGCCCCCATCCCCTCAAAATGTGGTCATATCATAGACAGGTTAAAAGCAAAGCAAAGTGACTGGGTTAAAAGGGGATTTAATTCTGGTGAAGGGCAACAACACTGCAGTGGTTTGAGGCTACACCTCTTGCATCAGCCAGCTTTGCTTTTGAAGTTAAAGAAGTTACTTCTTTACTGACGCTGAAGAAGTTAAAATTACACAGTAGGGCCTCAGTTGCTTAATCTGTAAAATGGGGACAATAATGTCAACCTCAGAGGGTTCCTGAGACCATGTAAGCACTGAGCCCAGTGCCTGGCACACGTCAGCACTCTGCTAATGGCAGCTGGGCTCCCGTTTCTGCACACAACCCTGTGCTTTTTTTTCCTTTGTGAGACAGTCTCGCTTCATCACCTAGGCTGGAGTGCAGTGGCAAGACAAGTTACTGCAGCCTCAACCTCCCAGGCTCAAGCAATCCTCCCACCTCAGCCTCCCAAGTAGCTAGGACCACAGGTACGTGCCACCATGCTCAGCTCATTTTTAAATTTTTTTTTGTAGAGACAGAATCTCACTATGTTGCCCAGGCTAGGCCCGAACTCCTGGACTCAAGCAATCCTTCCACCTCGGCTTTCCAAAGTGCTGAGATTACAGGTGTGAGCTACCACACTGGGCCAACCCTGTGGGAACTTCAGCCAATGACAGAGCAGTGGTAAGAACACTGCTGAGGGGCCGGGCGCGGTGGCTCACACCTGTAATCCCAGCACTTTGGGAGGCCAAGGTGGGTGGATCACCTGAGGTCAGGAGTTCAAGACCAGCCTAGCCAACATGGTGAAACCTTGTCTCTACTAAAAATATAAAAATTAGCCAGGTGTGGTGGTGGGCGCCTGGAATCCCAGCTATTTGGGAGGCTGAAGAAGGACAATCGCTTGAATCTGGGAGTGGGAGGTTGCAGTGAGCCAAGATCGCGCCACAGCACTCCAGCCTGGTGACAGAGCAAGATCGTCTCGAAGAAAAAACCAAAAGGAACACCGCTGAAGGAAGGAAAACAGGACCTGGAGTTAGGACACTGCTGACGCCCCGCTGTCTGGGCTATCAGAACATGGGGCTGCACGTTGGTGGCATTTGGCACAAAGCATGGAGTTCCTTTTTTTCTCTTCCCTGTGTACGTCTGTGGTTGCATTTACCTCCGGAATTACTCCACATTCAACGGCTTGATGAATCTAAAAATATTTTTTCTAACGTGGCTTTATCTAATCACGCCTCCTAATGGCCTGCACCACTATGTCTGAAGTATTCCAAAGTGTCTATTTCTGGCATTGATAAGCCTGCCAGGGAGACATCAGGAAGTTAAAAATTGCTGTTTAAAACGTTTACCAGTTAAGGGGTCCAAAAAGAGAAAAGGTGCAAGGAGCCATTTCTGTATTTTCTTCATCACCTAAACTTCTGACCTGCTAACAGGTTTACCTGTGGAGGTCTCCTCTGCTAGAAGGAAAATTTCTGAGGACAGGGAAGAGTCCCCCACATGACAGGCAGTTAATGAATGTGTCAGAATTAGATAGTCATTCTTTCTTTCTTTTTTTTTTTTTCTATTCAGGTATTTTGCCAAGAAGCCATAGAATTCAGTGCTTTGTGGTCTGGATGAATTCAGGTCTTGAGGATCCTGAAGCATATACAATTTGGGGGTGCCCTCTTTTAAAAAAGGAACAGAACAAAATAAATTGAGACAGAATCTCGCTCTGTCGCCCAGGCTGGGGTGCAGTGGCACGATCTCAGCTCATTGTGACCTCCCCCTCCCATGTTCAAGCAATTCTCCTGCTCCACCTCCTGAGTAGCTGGGATTACAAGTGCACACCACCATGCCCAACTGATTTCCGTATTTTTAGTAGACATGGGGTTTCACCATGTTGGCCAGGCTGGTCTGGAACTCCTGACCTCAAGTGATCCGCCAGCCTCAGCCTCCCAAAGTTTTGGGATTACAGAGTGAGCCACCATGCTCGGCCAACAACATGAATGTCTAAAAATCAAGTACTGGGCTCTATAAAGAACCCACATAAAAGTAAGGCCTTGAAGTGGGGCTTTCAATGCCACAAGATGAACCCTACCTAGATGTCCTGAGATGACTTCTGGAAAGAGATGGGACCAGGCCCAACACAGATAAGAAACGGTGGCTTAAAAATCAAATCAATTTTGGTCCATCAGTTGCCTCATGGGAGTTTGTAATGCTATATTCAATTTGTCAAGCTGCACAATTAGAAACCCAATTCTTCTTTAAACTTTTAAGTGCAACCTACAAATCTTATTCATCAGCATCTAAAGCCTGTGGTTCTGAATGATCACTTTTAAGGGGACTTTTGCATTCAAGGTCTTCACGAGCCTCCTGTGGGATCCTCATAAGCACGTGGGCCCTTTGCTGTCTGAGCGGGAGGGGGCAAAGATGGTGGCACCCTCTCCCCCATCGCAGATTGTAGTGGGGTGCCAGGGGCCTTCACTAGGGAACCCCAATCAATGCCATTTTCATGTGGGGGGAATGTCCCCAGAAAGAAAAGGAACTTTGTCCATGCTCTGAAACCTCAGCACAGCCCAAGTCCTGCCGGACAGCTTCCAATATGTGCCAGGGATCTGAGAGGTTGAAGACCAGGCCTGGGGTCACTTAGAAAACCCCTGGCAGAGAGGGGACAGCACTGAGGACCAGTTCCCAAGCCAGGGCTGCTCAGGGAAAGATGGGCAGGAAAAGCCCAGGGGAACCTTGAAAAGCTACCCCATCTCCCTTCTCTCGGCCCTGGAGGATGGATTAGGATTAGGCAAAGCAGTTCTGGGAGGCTGGGAGGAGGCCCTTCCTGTAGGCCTGTTTGCATAAGAAGCTGTGGTCAGTCACCTCCTTCCTGCAGGCTGGGCCGGGGCTGTCACGGTGTGCAGCTGACGTGAACCTCAAAGCCGACTCTGAAGCTCTGAGACCAGGGCGGTGGTGACGGGAATTATAAACGCACCTCCCCCACCCCCAATAGCAGGGCAGGGAGACTGAGGTCCTCAGAGATCATTCGCAAAACAAGGCAATGCCCCGGCTTCCTACAGCAGGATGTTGGCACTGGGTTCAAATCTCAGCTCCTCCACTTATGAGCTGTGTGACCCAGAGCCAGGTGCATGGCTTATCTCTCTAGCCTTACTTTCCCATCTGTAAAATGGGGAGAGTGAGCATCCCTACCTCTACCTCCTGTGGGGTTCTGTAGGACTGAAGTCAGCCTGGGCGACAGGGTAAGACCCCATCTCTACAAAAATACAAAAAATGAGCCAGGCATATGCTGGCGCACACCTGTAGTCCCAGCTACTCAGGAGGCTGAAGCAGAAGGAGCACTTGAGCCTGGGAGGTCAAGGCTGCAGTGAGCCGAGATTGCACCACTGCACGTCAGCCTGAGCAACAGAGCGAGACTCTGTCAAAAAATTTTTTAAAAAAAGATCGAAGTAACACTCCTGCTGTGTAGCACATAAAACAGGTTCAAATAATAAGAGCTTACATTTGGGAGCTGTTTCTATGTGCCAAGACCCCTGCTAAAGTCTTTCACCTGGATTACGTCAACCTAGTAAGGGAAGTACTATTAATGACAACAGGCCTCACGTAGGCCATGCTTTCTGTGCTGGAAAGAATTCTGTGAGTCATTACATTCACTCTTCATTCCTTTGTTCTTTCATTCATTCATTTATTCATCCCCTCCTTGTTCATTTAACTACTCTCACAGCACCTACTGTGTTACAGGCCCTGGACTCAACACTTTGGCCAAGGAAAAAGGCAATCAGTTCCTGCCCCCACCAAGAAGCCACAGTCTGCTGGGGTAAGGGGATGGGGGGCAGTTATAATTCTGTGCTGTGAATGTTGGATGGAGCACCCCCAGGAGGAGGCTGTGGGGCTTCTGGGGGCAGGAGAGGTTCTTGGAGGATGTGGTCCACACTGAGGCCTCAGCAAAGCAGAAGCCAGCATCTACACACCTGCGTGAGTCCCACTTAAAGAACACGAAGATGACCTTGATGGCACTGGGGAGCCACAGAGGGCTGTTGAGCAGAGGCTGCTCACTGGCTCCTTTGAGTGACCCTGCCAGGCAGGCACACTGAGGGCTTGTGCAAGGGCGCTACATATGAGGTCCTGGGGAGGGGTGTGCAGGAGAGGGGCAAACAGGGTTTGGGGTGGCAAGGCAGGACCAACGGCTCACATTTCTAAGCTGAGCCTGGGCAGGTAAGGCCTGGGAGGTAGGAGCCCAGGGCCATCAGCAGAGAGAGGCTGCGCCAGCTCAGCTCCTGCAGGAGGAGAACGCTGCACCCACTGAACCATGGAAGACCTACTGTGTGCTGTCCACGGTGCCTGGCAAGGGGGGGGCACTTGTTACAAATGCAGAGTCTCAGGCCCCACCCCAGAACTGCAGAAGCAAAACGTGCATGGCAGCAAGATTCCCAGGTGAATCGAGCGCACTCAAGTTGGAAAACAATTGTAGGGAATGCCGTTTTAGTACGTCCCCTCATAAGCCTATGATGGGGTGCTAGGCAATGCATCAGGGGCTCAGCGCCTAGAACCTGAAAGTGGGAGGGGCCTCCAACGGCATCATATCCTCCTCCTCACACAGCACCTGGGCCCCCACCACACTCAGATTAGACCCTCAGGATGGGGCAGAATAATAACAGCCCCATTTGCCAAATGCCTGTGAACCCAGCTTAGAGCTAAATTGCCCTGCTTGCACCTGCTTTTTTTTTCCCCCTAAAGATGGGGTCTGTGTTGCCCAGGTTGGTCTTGAACTCCTGGACTCAAGCAATCCTCCAGCCTTGGCCTCCCAAAGGGCTGAGATTATAGGTGTGAGTCACAGCGCCCGGCCCACTGCTCATTTTTAACGCTCAAATCAAATCCCAAGTGACCATGCTGACTTTCCAGATGAGGAGACCGGCTCAGAGCAACGAAGTGACCAGCCCGAAGCCACAGAGCCAATAGCATGAAGGATTCTAATACAGCTGGACTCCGAAGCCTGCGTTTTTGCCTCTGCATCTCTATGCATGTAAAATATGAACCTAGAGTTCACCACTGAAGCTTGGATGGACCTAACATCAGATGCATAACAGTAAGCCCAAGGCGGTTTGTTTCAGGGCTGGGGGCTCCACTTGCTGGAAAACTGTCTTGAGGACAAAGGGGCTCTGCCTTCCCACATCCTCCACAGTGAGCTCCATAGTGGCTGCCTCTACCAGCGTAGGTACCAAGCACCT
Source organism: Rhinopithecus bieti (assembly GCF_001698545.2). Lineage (NCBI taxonomy): Eukaryota > Metazoa > Chordata > Mammalia > Primates > Cercopithecidae > Rhinopithecus > Rhinopithecus bieti. Next base: position 2,053,350 of record NW_016808932.1, on the reverse strand, counting down.
GGTGCAGAGCAGATGCTCACGAACTTTTTAAGAGACAGGGTCTCGCTCTGTTGCCCCGGCTGGAGTGCAGTGGCGCACTCAGAGCTCACTGCAGCCTTGAACTCCTGGGTTCAAGTGATCCTCCAGACTCAGCTACCCAAGTAGCCAGGACTACATGTGTGCATCACCACACCTGGCTAATTTTTAAACATTTAGTAGAGAAAGGGTCTTGCTATATTGCCCAGACTGCTCATGAACTTCTGAAGGAGCAAGCAAGGCATACCCTTGACACTCTATTTTCCAACATCCAGAGTCCATATGTGCCACTCTGTTAGACCTCAGTGCCTGGCCGACTTGTGTCACCCTACACACTCCTCAGCCTATGGCCCAAGGAGGTTTCACCTTGCCCTGACTGAAACCACCCACCCTCCATTCCTGCCCTTGGGGGATACTGAGCTGACCCCAGGCCCCAGGCCCTTACTGCTCTGGGGGGAAACATTTGTATGTCTGGTCTTTGGCCACGGCGATTGGCTCAGACTCAGGTCTGTGACCCCATCAGGGCCAATGAGAAGCCAGGTTGACTATTCCGCTGGGCTCATGTTCTCTCCCCTCCACTGGGCTTGGTGGGCTAGATGTGTAATGAAGATATAAATCTTAATTGTCTTTAAGTCGGCCTTGGATGCAATCAAACTGAGACCAGAGGCCACAACAACCAAGAGACCGTCAGAATCTGAGCTCTTGAAATTGACTTAAGAATAAAATATACTGGATTAACAATACACCTGTGTTTAGACACACAAGGGAAAGTGGACATTTATATGTCCGTTTCCATAAAACCTAGGGGGGAATTTAAGTGTGTTTACTAAGAAAGAAGCTTTTCCTGGAGTATCAAAAGGTTTGTTTCAAAGTTTCAACAAGCTGTAACCTCGAGACTCTGAATGCTTATTTTAGGAAACTACATCTGTTAGAAGTTTATGGTAGAAATTTGTTCAACTTGCCGGGCACGGTGGCTCAAGCCTGTAATCCCAGCACTTTGGGAGGCCGAGACGGGCGGATCACGAGGTCAGGAGATCGAGACCATCCTGGCTAACACAGTGAAACTCTGTCTCTACTAAAAAATACAAAAAATGTGCCGGGCGAGGTGGCGGGCGCCTGTAGTCCCAGCTACTCTTGAGGCTGAGGCAGGAGAATGGCGTGAACCCGGGAGGTGGAGCTTGCAGTGAGCGGAGATCGCGCCACTGCACTCCAGCCTGGGCGACAGAGCAAGGCTCCGTCTCAAAAAAAAAAAAAGAAAAAGAAAACAAAGAAATTTATTCAACTTGAAGCTTCCTCATGAACTCTGTGTGACGATCAAGTCACTGGCAAGGACCTCTCACTAACCTAGCTGTAAGTAACTCAAGCAGCACTCGCTTGTAATCCCAGCCACCCAAGAGGCTAAGGCGGGAGGACTGCTTGAGCTCAGGAGTTCAAGACCACCCTGGGTAACATAGCAAGACCACGTCTCCAAAAAAAACAAAAACAAAAACAAAAAACAATTAACAGGTCTAGTGCAGTGGTACATGCCTATAGTGCCAACACTTTGGGAGGTAGAAATGGGAGGACTGCTTGAGGCCAGGAGTTTGAGACCAGCCTGGGCAACATAGTGAGACCCCCATCTCTACAAAAACTTTAAAAAATTGGCTGGTATGGTGGTGCATGCCTGTAGTCCCAGCACTTTGGGAGGCTAAGGCAGGAGGATCACCTGAGTCAAGGAGTTCAAGACCAGCCTGAGTAACATGGCGAGACCCTGCCTCTACGAAAATAAAAATAAATTAAAAAATTAACTGGGTGTGATGGCACATGCCTGTGGTCCCAGCTACTGGGGAGGCTGTGGCAGGAGGATCGCTTGGGCCCAGGAGATTGAGGCTACAGTGAGCTATGATTGCAACACTGCACTCCAGCCTGGGCAATGGAGCGAGACTGTGTCTCAAAAAAATTAAAAATACCCAAATAACAATAATTCAACCAGAATACAGTTTAAGGCATTCCTCATTCCTCTTCATTAAAAAGCAACCTCAAGGGTATCTAAAAGATTAACAAAATATAATGCAGAAGGTTGATTTTCCTTAACAGAAATTTGAGGCAGCCACCCCCATCTTGCCTGAGGCTGGAACTAACCCTAAAGAAGGGGAGCCAAGGCTGGGCGCGGTGGCTCAAGCCTGTAATCCCAGCACTTTGGGAGGCCGAGACGGGTGGATCACGAGGTCAGGAGATCGAGACCATCCTGGCTAACCCGGTGAAACCCTGTCTCTACTAAAAAAAATACAAAAAACTAGCCAGGCAAGGTGGCGGGCACCTGTAGTCCCAGCTACTCCGGAGGCTGAGGCAGGAGAATGGTGTAAACCCGGGAGGCGGAGCTTGCAGTGAGCCGAGATCTGGCCACTGCACTCCAGCCTGGGCGACAGAGCGAGACTCCGTCTCAAAAAAAAAAAAAAAAAGAAAGAAGGGGAGCCAAAAGACAGAGGTCCTGATGACAGCCCAAGCCCCTAAGTTGGGCTCTACCACAACTGATTCATCTTTGTGTGCCTGGCAGTTGGCAGGATCCTGGGATCTAACAGGTCCTTCATATGTGTCTGAGATTCCAAGCACATTCCATCCAAGGAAGTCAGGGTGAGGCAAGGGGTGGCTGAAGAGCCCTTCTTCGCTTCCACGCTAGTTATAATTTATAATTGTGTGATCCTCACAGAAACAGACGTGGTTCTTTCCTTACTGTTTAGGAACATCTTGTCTTGGAAGAGACCAGAAGCATTAAAACAACTACAGTTGGTTGGGCACAGTGGCTCATGTCTGAAATCCCAGCACTTTGGGAGGCCAAGGCGGGTGGATCATGAGGTCAGGAGATTGAGACCATCCTAACATGGTGAAACCCTATCTCTACTAAAAATACAAAAAAATTAGCCAGGTATGGTGGCAGGCGCCTGTAGTCCCAGCTACAGGAGGCTGAGGCAGGAGAATGGCGTGAACCCAGGGGGCAGAGCTTGCAGTGAGCCGAGATGGCGCCTCTGCACTCCAGCCTGGGCGACAGAGCGAGACTCCGTCTCCAAAAAGAAAGAAAGAAACAAACAAACAAAAAACTACCACCCTCCCCCCTCCTCCCGCCACTCAGCACTCAAGGAAAGAAACAGGACAAGAAATTTGCAAGGGCATGGCCCCACCCAGCACCCAAACCCACTGCCGACCTTACCGAATGGTAGGCTGGTCTCCACTCAGCTGCTTAAATCTCCGATGGAGCTGCTCGATCTGATCTGATGAGACTGAGAAGTGGGGAAAGAGAGAAAAACAAGACAGAAGAAAACATCACTGACTGTCAGAGGGAGGCTGCAGGTATTCTTCTGCCCCATCCCTACCGGCTGCCACACCCCTTCTCAAAGCATCTCCCACCATGGCAAAAGTGAGTGCCGGGTGAAGCAGCAGAAAGGATTTCCCATTCTTCCCAGAAACACAGCTCTGCAGTGATCAGTTCCAACTGCCTTAGTAATAATAATACAACTATTACTAATAGCTCCAGAGACAGGGCAGTCATGAAGCAGGCCATTCTCCCAGCCTCTGACCTTCCCCAGCCCACTAAAGAGAAACTTTGCTTTCTGAGGCAGGGTTTCACTTCCATCACTCAGGCTGGAATACACTGGCACGATCGGCATCTCGGCTCACTGCAGCCTCTACCTCCTGGGCTCCAGAGATCCTCCCACCTCAGCCTCCTGGGTAGCTGCAACTACAGGCATGTGTCACTATGCCCGGCTAATTTTTGTTTGTTTGTTTTAGAGAGACAGGGTTTCACCATGTTGCCCAGGCTGGTCTCAAACTCCTGGACTCAGGCAATCTGCCCGCCTTGGCCTCCCAAAGTGCTGAGATTGCAGGCATGAGCCACCAGGCCCAGTCAAGAGAAAATTGCATCTGGTTGTCTGACCCTTCCTCTTCCACTCCAGAAGATGAGTTTTATCCTAGCTGAGAAAGGGGCTTTGTATAGTCACAGACTCGGAGTCAGATGAGTAGCGAGAGGAAATAAGGGTTCAGGCTGGTGGTGGACATGATCTGGGAAACCTATACTGAGAAATGTATGGAGAATCTGGTGGAGCAAAGAAATGGAAGGACTCCAATGTGGGTGACGGGGTAAGACCCTGTCTCTAAAAAAGGCACAATATTAAACAATGATCTGCATTTCTCGCTTCATTATCAAAACAACTCAGTAAGTGAGTAGATATTATCTCAGGTTTTTTGTTTGTTTGGAGACAGAGTCACACTCCATTACCCAGGCTGGACTGTAGTGGTGCAATCTCAGCTCATTGCCACCACTGCCTCCGTGTTCCAGTGATTCTCGTGCCCTGGCCTCCCAAGTAGCTGGGATTACAGGCACACGCCACCACGCCCAGCTAGTTTTTGTATGTATAGTAGAGACAGGGTTTCGCCATGCTGGCCAGGCTGGTCTTGAACTCCTGACCTTGAGTGATCCGCCCACCCCAGCCTCCCCAAGTGCTGGGATTACAGGTGTGAACCATCATGCCCGGCATTTATCTCAGTTTTATAAGTTGAAAACTGCAGCTCAGAGAGCACTTAAGATCCCACAACACACAGAGGCAGAGCTGGGACTGAACTCTAAGTCTGTGCGACCCCAAAGCCAGCCTTCACCACAAAGTAATATCGCCCGTCTGCCCAGAGTACCTTGGCGCTCAAGGCCTTTAGGTCTGGTTCCTGGGGACTATACAGTTCACGCAAACCTTTCCAAAACACAGGCTGGACTGGGGAGCTGTGACCTCCCACCTCAGTCCTCCCAGCATTCCCTACCGCTAAGCCCTGTTTTGCTCCTGTTACAAAGACAGTTAATTTCTGGGGTCAACTGGTCACCTCACTTCCTGCTCATTGTTTTCTGGCCTCAGGCTCTTCAAGAATCAACAGCTCAGGGTTCTCAAGCATCTCCAGCAGCTCATCAAGGCTGCCAACCCGGACTGAGGGCTCCCTACTTCCTGTGGGCTCAGCCACAATGATTAGCTCATCTCTTCCTCCCAACACTCTAGGAGGGGGCTGTATCCTCTTGTTACAGATGTAGCCACTGACACTTGGAATGGTGAGGTGCATCATCAAAGTGCAATTTCTACCTTTCTGCAGGAAAATATGGCCATTTATATCATAGGTATGTCAGCAAGGACACTGGCATACTTCATGGCCTAGCAATTCCACTCCTAGGTAAATACACAAATAATGCATACTTCAGTTCACCCAAGCATGCGTACAAAGATATCATGGCGGTGCCATTGGAATCGCCCTAAACTGGAAACTACCCACATGCCCAACAATGGCAGAGTAGAGTGCTAATGTGTAGCATAGTCAAGCAACTGAATAGCACACAGCAACGAAAATGAACAATATAGATAATCACAGACAGAAGCAGCCGGACAGGAAAGTGTACACACTTTATGATCCTATTTGCATAAAGTTCAAAAACAGGCAAAACTCAACTACAATGTCAGAGGTCAAGATAGTGGCTGCTCTTAAGGGAGGCATCGTAGATGACGCTAACATTGTAAATGACTTTTGGAGGATGAGATAAGGAGGAGTGACTTGAATGGAGTGCAAAGGGGAGTTCTGGGTACTAGGAATGTTCCATTTCTAGACCTCCATACACTTTACATAGTTGTGTTCTCGGAAACCTCAAAGAGCTGTCTGTATGCTTATGAGTGATGCACCGCTCTGGATGTGTACTAGATCACGACAAAACATTTACCAAAAAATAAAAAAAAGTGTTGGTCTTCCCTGACTAAAGGAGATCTGGGAAGAAAAAAGAAAATGAATAAAATCTTTTAAAATTGTAATTCCACTTGGCAGAAATGTATCCTAAAATAATAGACGCAACAGGTACAAAAATATGAATACATAAATGTGTTCAACTTTGCACTCTTTAAAATAGCTTAAAATTCGACTTGCCCTAATGACTATCAAAAGCAGTTGGGGCCGGGTGCAGTGACTCACGCCTGTAATCCCAGCACTTTGGGAGGTTGAGGTGGGCAGATCACTTGAGGTCAGGAGTTTGAGACCTGACCAACATGACGAAACCCCGGCTCTACTAAAAATACAAAGATGAGCCAGGCATGGTGGTAGGTACCTGTAATCCCAGCTATTCAGGAAGCTGAACCAGGAGAATCGCTTGAGCCCAGGAGGCGGAGGTTGCAGTGAGCTGAGATCGTGCCACTGCACTCCAGCATTGGCAACAGAATGAGATTGCCAAAAAAAAAAAAAAAAAAAGCAACGCAAAAAACAGATTGGTTGAACACTTTTTGGTATGGTTAGCCAATTTTTTAAGTATACCGCCTTTAGAGTGCAAGAGGGAGGAAAAAATTTTTTTTTAGGTATACTGCCTTTGATAGTGACAGTTGTGTATTTGCATAGAAATACATTCCACATACACTGCCTAAAAACAGCTTGCTACCAAGAAAGCGCAACTCTATGTTGTGGAAAAGACATAAAAATATACAAATGTGTTTAAGTAACTTAAAAATCCTAGAGTTATTTTCCCCGAAATAATAATTAATTATTTCTCATCTCAATACCTGGATGAAAGACTGTTTTGCTTTTGGTTCATCTATATTTTCCAATTTTTCTCTAATGTACAGTGTACATGTATTAGTCTTGTAATGAAGTTTTTCAGCCTACAACATGATCCCATCTGGATGGCTGAGAGATCTCATAAATATTGCGATTAATGAATCATTCACTGGCTGAGTAATGTCCCAGGCACACATCATCTTCTTTAGTTCCTTCCATGACCCTGTGAGGGACCTACTATTCCCGCTTTATAGAAGAACAAACTGAGGCTCAGCATGGATGTAACTTGCTCAAGGTCACTGACCTTGATGGAGGCAGACCCACAATTTGAACTCAGCCTGTCTGGCAGAAAACATGTAGTTCTGTGTTGTTGTTGTTTTTTTATTTGTCTGTCTCCCTTTGTATGATCACTTAACCCCCAAACCACACTGATCTGATGATAAATAATGATTAGAAATTACAGCTAAACAAGTGCACCTAAACAACCACTATTAAAGATGAGTTATGGCTGGGCATGGTGGCTCACGCCTGTAATCCCAGCACTTTGGGAGGCTAAGGCGGGTGGATCACTTGAGGTCAGGAGTTGGAGACAAATCCATAGGAACAGAAAGTATAACAGTGGTTGCCTGAGGCCAGGGAGGGGAGGGGCTGGAGAGGGAGAACAGGGAGACACCGCTAAAGGGCACCAGAGTTTCTTTTGGAGAGAGATAAAAATGTTCTAAAATTATATTGTTTTGATGGTTGCATAACCCTGTGATTATACTAAAACTATGGGGTTCAATTTAAATGGTGAATCTCATGATGTGTGAATTATATCTCAATAAAGCCATTTAAAAAACAAATTACTGAATAATCATAACAACAAGGGGAGACATTAACACATTAACTAAGCATTGCCATTTTCTGGTCTCTGTGTTCAACTGTACTTGGATAAGCCTGGGCTGCTACAACCCTCTCCTTCAATTCTGTTAGGTAGGTATGATTCTACGCCCATTCTAGAGATAAGAACTCCGGGATGTGCCCAAGGTCCCACAGCTAGGAAGAGGTATATAAATCATCCTAGATCAAGCTTATCTAACAGTTTCCAGTTAACTGCATCCAAAGTGCTTTGCAAGGCTGGGTGCAGTGGCTCACACCTGTAATCCAGCACTTTCAGAGGCTGAGGTAGGCAGATCACTTGAGGCCAGGAGTTTGAGACCTGCCTGGCCAACATGGTGAAACCCCATCTCTACTAAAAATGCAAAAATTAACCAGGCGTGGTGGTGCGCACCTGTAACCCCAGCTACTTGGGAGGTTGAGGCAGGAGAATCACTTGAACCCGGGAGGCAGAGGTTGCAGTGAGCTGAGATCGTACCACTGCACTCCAGCCTGGGTGATGGGGTGGGGGAGAAGTATAAGCACACATGTGCAAACTCACATACACATACTCCCTGTGTCCTGCCTGATTGAAAGCAAAGGATTAGGAAGACAACCTCCCACCTCTGGGACCCTCTTTTTGACACCCAAATCCCTGGAGCCAAGGCCTCAGCTCACAGCTCAGGCAAGACTCCTCTGGCACAGTGACTGAGAGAAAGGATGATTTCTGAAGCCTCAGGAACTGACTTTCAGAACACCCCAGGCCCTAGCAGCTGGAGCTGGTCTCACCCGATGTGCCTGGTGGAGCTGCTTCCTCTAACCGGGGCGCCTCCCACCCCAACCCCCGCCCACCCGGGCCTGACCCTGCGGCCCCAACAGGGCCCCTCAAATAAGCACCTGATATAAGCACCTGATGCATGTCTGCCTGCATCAGGGCCCCAAAGCCCACGGAAGGACCTGTCTTTCCCTCAAGGGCTCCTGGGTTGGAAGCTTTTCCAGTTTTCTCGTTCCTCCCCTCTGAGCCCTTCTCCAGGGCCCTGAGGTCACAGTTGCCATGGGGATGATGGGCAGAGATTGGCCTTGGTTCCTGGCAGCTGGACCTCATAATTTCTGGTTTTAGATTTCAACCCGAGGGACATGCACACCAGTCCATGGGGCTGGTGGGAGTTTAACTGGCCTAATCTTTTGGGGATGGAAGTGAACTGTCACTTACTATCAAAAACTTCAATGTGAAAGAACACACCTGCCTGTCCAAGTGGCTGCTAAGCCCTTGAAGGTGGTGAGCCCAGATTGAGGTGTGCTGAAGTGGAAACCACACACCAGCCTGCGAAGACTAAGTGCAAAAAAGAACGTAGACGACTGCAATAACTTTTGATATTGATTATATGGTGAAGTGATCATATTTTAAATATAATGGGCTAAATAAAATACACTATTAAAATTCATCTCACCATTAATTTCTTTACTTGCCTTAATTAGAAAATCTAGAATTACGTTACATAATGTAATTACATTACAGCTACTAGCAAATTTACCATGATTACACCTCACATTATTATTTGTGTTGGGCAGCACAGATATACCCTTTGAACCAGAACTTGATCCCTAGGAACAAATCCTGAGGAATTAAGACAGGTGTATAAAGCTGAACATACCAGGGTAATTATGGTTGCCTATTTAGAGCAGTGAGAAATTGGGGGGCCGAGTGTGGTGCCTCATTCCTTTAATCCCAGCACTTTGGGAGGCCAAGGCTGGTGGATCACCTGAGGTCAGGAGTTCTAGACCAGCCTGGCCAACATGGTAAAACCCCGTCTCTACTAAAAATACAAAGATAAGCCAGGCGTGGTGGCAGGCACCTGTAATCCCAGCTACTCAGGGGGCCGAGGCAGGAGAATCACTTGAACCCGGGAGGCAGAGGTTGCAGTGAGCCAAGATCATGCCATCACACTCCAGCTTGAGGGACAAGAGCGAGACTTTGTCTCAAAAAAAAAAAAAAAAAAAGAAAGAAAAAAGAGAAAAGAAGTTGGGGGAAATGCTGAGCCACAGAAAATGAGACAGATTAGTCCTGGTACATCCTAAAGCTGGAATACTACAGTCTTTATAAATATTTTTTAAATATTGTGGGGCATCGGAAAATGTCATATGGCATGTGGTTGCATGGAAAATCCAACAGACTAAGATCTCATTTACACACGGAAGTTCATATTGATATACATGTGCACAAGAAAAAATAGGAAAGGGTATATAACAAAATAATAGTAGTTGTTTTCAGATGGTAGAATTACAGAACATTTCTCTCCTCTCCTCCCTCTGACCCTAAATGTGGTTATTTGTCCCTTAACTTTTCTGCAATTTACAGAGATTAGTTGTATAATTGTATTTGGGTTAATTTTTTTTTTTGAGATGGAGTCTTGCTCTGTCGCCCAGGCTGGAGTGAGTGGCGCGATCTCCATTCACTGCAAGCTCCGCCTCCCGGGTTCACGCCATTATCCTGCCTCAGCCTCCCGAGTAGCTAGGACTACAGGTGCCCCCCACCACGCCCAGCTAATTTTTTTGTATTTTTAGTAGAGACAGAATTTCACCGTGTTAGCCAGAATGGTCTCTATCTCCTGACCTCATGATCCGCCTGTCTCGGCCTCCCAAAGTACTGGGATTACAGGCGTGAGCCACCTTGCCTGGCTGGTTAAAAATTTTTTAACCATGATGACTATAATGACAAATAAAAGAAAGAATAGATGTTGATGAGGCTGTAGAGAAACTGAAACTCTCATACATTTACTAGCGGGGATTTAAATGGTACAACCACTGTGGAAAACAGTTTGGTAGTTCCTCAATTAATTAAACATAGAATTACCATGTAATCCAGCAATTCTACTCCAAAACAATTCTTTTTTTTTTGGAAATGGAGTCTCGCTCTGTCGCCGAGGCTGGAGTACAGTGGCGCATTCTCAGCTCACTGCAATCTCCGCCTCCTAGGTTCAGATGATTCTCCTGCCTGAGCCTTCCAAGTAGCTGGGTGGCATGCACCACCACTCTTGGCTAACTTTTGTATTTTTAGTAGAGATGGGGTTTCACCATGTTAGCCATGCTGGCCTGGAACTCCTGACCTGAGGTGATCCATCCGCCTCAGCCTCCCAAAGTGCTGGGATTACAGGCATGAGCCACTGCGCCCGGCCAACAATTCCATTTATACCCAAGAGAAAAGAAAACGTACGTCCACACCAGAAACCTGTAACCAATGTTCAAAGCAGCACTGTTCATCAGTACCAAAAGGTGGAAACAATCCAAACATCCATCAACAAAGGAATGGGTGGACAAAAAGTGACACATCCAGATGACGGATTATTATTCAGCAAAAAAAAAAAAGAAATGAAACATTGGTAAATGAAAAGAAATGAAGCATTGGTCAGTGCTACGGCATGGATAAACCTTGAAATAATCACACGACGTGAAAGAAGCCAGACATACAAGGCCACATGGTATATGATCCCATTTATATGAAGTGCCCTGAACAGACAAATCTAGTGAGATGGAAAGTAGATTGATGGTTGCCAGGGGCCGAAGGGTGTTGGGGGAATGAGAAGTGACTGCCAATGGGTATTCTTTTGGGGGTGATAAGTTGTTCTAGAATTAGGTAGTGGTGGCCAGGCACTGTGGCTCACACCTGTAATCCCAGCACTTTGGGAGGCTGAGGCGGGTGGATCATTTGAGGTCAGGAGTTTGAGACCAGCTAGGCCAACATGAGACCCCCGTCTCTACTGAAAATACAGAAATTAGCCAATGTGTTGACAGGCACCTGTAGTCCTGGTGCTGGGGAGGCTGAGGCAGGAGAATCATTTGAACCCAGGAGGCGGAGGTTGCAGTGAGCTGAGATAACACCACTGAACTCCAGCCTGGGTGACAGAGCAAGCCTCCATCTCAAAAAAAAAAAAAAAGAGACAGTGGTGATGTTTGTATGACTTTGTGAATATACTAAAAACCACAGAACTGTATACTTTTAAACGGTGAATGTCATGAGCTGTGAATTAGGTGTCAATGTAAAAACTGTTTAACCTTGGGTATGAAGGGGCAATAGAAGCCAATTCCTTCCTCAGATGCTGTCAAAGTGGGGTTGAGAATTTCAGTATCTCCAGGGTCAGAAAGGCATTACATGAGAGAAGGGGCCTGTGTAGGCACGAACTGGAGCCCCACCCTGTCGAAGGGGCTGCCATGGAAGGCCAGATTTTCCCCTTTCATTAAGAGGAGGCAGAAATCCGCTGGGTTACAAAATATCGGCAATCGACTGCAAAGGATTCTGAATGCTGGGTTAAGCGCGTTGCCTGCCTGGCCCTGGCCTCCTCCATCAGGCTGTGGGGACCTGCTTACAGCCCTGCTGTGCTAAGCAACCCGTCACCAGTGGGAGGAGAGCCACACAGGGTAGGGGGTCAAAGACAATGGTCCAGAACAGGGAGGATAGGAGGGGCCCAGGGGCAGAGGAGCAGGCCTGAAATCCCTCCTGGAGTCCAGCCTCCTTTCCCTGACTCAGGAGGGAAGAGAATGTCAGCACGTGCTCCCATCCATTTTGGGGCACCAGGACTCTGTGAGACTGTAGTCCCAGGACCCAGGTGAGGGGCATGCACACCACTGCCTGCTCTTCCCACAACCCCTGTGGGTCCCCGGGAGTGTGTGGGCCCTGAGAGATACCCCCGAGGCCCCATGTGTGCTTGCATGGCCCTCTGAGCACCTCTGGTCTGCTAGGTGCTTGCTAGAGGCCAGGGAAGCAGACGCAAAAAGCGCAGCCCCATTCTGCTGGAAATGCACATCCCCTCACTAGGATCTAGGATGGTAAATGCTGCTTTAGCTGGCCAAGGGGCACCAGGGTTGCAGTGGAGGTTCTAGGCCATGGGGATGGGAGTAGGAGGTGATGCCTAATGGGGTTGTGGGGTGGGGTGGACGGTGCTGGCAGAGGGCATAGCCTCGGCAGAGGCAGAGCAGGCAGGGCTCAGGGAGCCTCGGGCTCTTCAACGTGGGTGGAAGACAGGCAGGGAATGAAGCAGCTGGGGTGGTGGGGATATGAAGGCCTCATCCATCAGGCCAGGGCATTTGAGCTTGCCCCGAGTCTACAGAGGACGCCAAGCCAGGGAAAGAGATCCGAAGTGCCTGTCAATAGACAGGGTGGGTGTGGATGAGACTGAGAGATGGCAGGTGCAGCCGCCCAGGGTGAGGGTGGGGAGGGGCGAAGGTGGAAAGGCTCAGGACAAGGCCCCGCTGGAAGAAGCAAACACAGCTGAGTGCCTTCTCGCGTGCCCCAGGGACTCCCCAAGCCACCCTGCCTCCCACTGGCCCCACCAGCTGTGCCAGCCTGGACACCAGCCCCAGGACACCAAGAGGCATCACTGGGAATGTCTTGGTGACTTCCAAGACCCCCAGCTCTCTCCTGCTTGCCACCTCTTGAAAGACTGGCCAGGACTCAACCCAAACATTGGGGAAATCCCGGAATACAGAGGTGAGCCAAGCCGGATGGAAAGGTGAGCTCCTGACAGCACTGCCGGGGGAGGCTGCTGTGAGTCTCTGCTACACATCCCACTCAGTTGTCACCCTGAGCTCCCGAGGCTGCTTCCTCCTCTGTGATACAGAGGTGACAACAAGACCTCCTCCCTCTTGAGGTTGTTCACACCATGAAAAACCACCACAAGCTATTCACGATCGCAACCACCAACATGGCAACCACCCAATGTCCACCAACTGGTGAGTGCAAAAACAAAACGGGTATATCCAGGTGATGAGATGTTATAAATACAACACAAAGGGAGGCAGCCCTGTCACACTCCAAGGCGTAACGCTAGATATACAAGGCCTGCCTGCTGCAGGATGCCATTTACATGAAATGCCCCAGACAGGCAGATCCGCACAGGCGGAATGCAGATTAGTGGCCACCAGGGGCTGGGAGAGGAGGAAATGGGGAGTGACTGCTAATGGGTATGAGGTTTCTTGGAGGCAATGAAAATGCTCTAGAAATAGATGTGGTGGTGTTTTCATATCATTGTGAATGTAGTTAATGCCACTGAATTGTACACTTTATTTTATTTTTCAATAGTGATTGGGTTTCACCACGTTGGCCAGGCTGGTCTCGAACTCCTGACCTTAAGTGATCTGGCCACCTCGGCCTCCCAAAGTGCTGGGATTACAGGCGTGAGCCACTGCACCTGGCCTGAATTGTATACTTTAAAATGGTTACAATGTAACTTTTTTGGGGGGGTCTCTCACTCTGTTACCCAGGTGGATGGAGTGCAGTGGCACAATCACGGCTCACAGCAGCCTCAAACTCCTAGACTCAAGTGATCCTCCTGCCTCAGCCTCCCGAGTAACTGGGACCACAGGTGCATACCACAGCACCCAGCTAATTTTTACAATTTTTCTTTTGTAGTGACAGAGTCTTGCTATGTTGCCCAGGCTGGTCTCAAACTCCTGGCCTCAAGTGATCCTTCCACCTCACCCTCCCAAAGTGAGGAGATTACAGGTGTGAGCCACAGTGCCCAACCTAAAATGGTAAATTTTATGTTACATGAATTTTGCATCAATTTTTAAAAAGATCATGCACACCTTTAGCACAAGATCTGGAGGGAGACATAGGAGACGCAGGAGACCCTGGGGTTGCCAGGACTGTTATTATTGTCCCCTAAGTAATCCCGTGATACCATCGTGGCTGTTCAGCTGGATCCAGGCTCACCAGGGACTCAGCAACTTGCATGCCTCCTGTGGCTACAGCCAAAACAATGACTAACCCTGGGCCTTGGGAGGGAGACAGGAAGGGACATCCTCCTTAGCCTTGCAGGGACCACTCCACAGGGGACTACCCTCCATGCCTGGCACACACAGGGTGCTTCATGATGCTGGATGCCGGTTTCTCTCCTTCACCTGCATTTTCCTTGGATGCCATGTGCTAAACTCGTATACATCATAGATCACTCTTAGCTGCTGGGATGTTAAAATTAACCAAAGATGCATTTGGGCGCACTTGGCCTTGAGAAGGAAGCTCTCAAATCCAATTCTGTCCTTCAGAGCAGCAGCAGCAGCTCGAAGATTAATTGCTGGCATTTATGCAGCACCTTAATACCCTTTTCATGCCAACTTCGACCCACTTTGTAAGCGTGAAAGCCAAGGAATTCCTGGTAAGAGCTGCTGCAGGCCCACGTCAGCAGTGTTTACTTCAACCTCGGATACCAAGGGTCCTGTCAGGATCTCCGTGGGTTTTTTCCTACCCTGAACGAATCCTCCAATTCTCAGGATTGAAGGGGAAGCTGGGACAGAGTGAACTGACTTTAGAATCTACTCTTCTCTCATGAGCAGTAAGGCAACTGAGAAAGCTGTCAGAGTGGGTGCTCGTGACTTTAAAAATCACAGTCTGTTTTGCTCATCTATGTTCCCTTCCTACAGCTATGCTCTGTTCTTTACCATGCGCCTTATAGCAGTAATAATAACCACCATATGTTTTAGCTGGGCATGCTGGTGCACGTCTGTCATCCCAGCTACTTGGGACGCTGAGGCAGGAGAATTGCTTGAACCTGGGAGGTGGTGGTTGCAGTGAGCCGAGATCGCACCACTGCACTCCAGCTTGGGTGACAGAGTGAGACTCTGTCTCAATAAATAAATTATAATAACCATCATGTGTTAACATTTACCCAGAGGCTAGGACTCAGCCAAATGCCTGGAATTATCTTATTCAGTCCTCACTTTTAGGGTGCCTCCCTTTAGGGCTGTGCCACCCTTTTAGGGTGGTAATCACACTCATTTTATAGATAAAGAAACTGAGTCTCAGAGAGGCTAAGTCACTCCCTGAAGGTCACACAGCTAGGAGCAGCAGAAATGCGACTCAGACCGAGGTCCATGACTTTAGATTCTATTTGCATAGCCATTGGCTAGGCTGTATGCCCAAACTGAGGAGGGATGGAACAATAATATCATTTATGTAATTAGAGAAAATACATATCATTTATGTAATTAGAGAAAAATTTCTCCATTTTAATAAAAAGACTAAAGATGATGAAGGGGAAAAAAAGCAACAGTGAATCAGGAGAGATTTTGAGAGTGGGCGAGTGGGCGTCTTTCGGAGCATCTAAGAAGCAGGTTTTCACAGCCTTCCAGAACTATCTTCAGTTCCAGATTTATTCTGAGGCCAAATCAAGCAGAAACAGGCTTATCTAAAGCACAAGGCTGGCCAGGCACAGTGCTCATGCCTATAATCCCAGAGCTTTGGGAGACTGAGGCAGGTGCATCACTTGAGGCCAGGAGTTTGAGACCAGCCTGGCCAACATGGCAAAACCCCGTTTCCACTAAAAATACAAAAATTAGCCGGGCATGGTGGCGCATGCCTGTAATCCCAGCTACTCAGGAGGCTGAGGCACAAGAATCACTTGAACCTGGGAGGCAGAGGTTGCAGTGAGCCGAGATTGTGCCACTGCACTCCAGGCTGGGCGACAGAGCGAGACTCTCTCTCAAAAAAAGAAAAAACAGTACAAGGCTTACTTCAGTAGGACACTTGGATCAGGAATTCCAGGTCCTGCTACTCAGAGCTAATACAGATTCTGCCTTCCACTACAAACACTGGATAAAACAAGAAACAAATGTAATGCCCAGCTAAATGGAAGGAAAGGGCAATACCCAAGTGCCAGGGGCAAGGAGGAGACTGGGAACCAGCAGGGTTAGTGACGGACGCTGCTGAGGTAGCCCAGGTGTTAGAGTGGTTTCAGGCTCCAACAGCTAAGAGTGGGGGCTTCAAGTCCACTGAGTGACAGAAGAGGTCTTGGATCTGCATGAACTGGAGCTGTGCCCCCTCTAAAAAGCTGAAATACAAAAGGCTGCCACTGCACATCAGGTGGGTCAGAAAAAACATTCCCCACTGGCCCACAGAATAATAAGAAAGCCATCTCTGCTAGGGAGATGGCAGGGGAAAGGGGAAAGAGCAGGCTTCTGCAATGAATCCAAAGTCTAAGACTGAGCCACACACTGGTGAAAAATCCAAGCCTCTGTGGGGCAGGAAACCCAAATCAAGGAGTTAATGTGAAAAGTGTTTCCAGACTGGTGAAAACCTTGAGATACCTAGCACAAGAAATGCAAATGTACTGTGTAAGGCTCTTCTAAAACCCAGGGCACACAGGTATCCTGTGGGGCAGTAGGGGGAAGGGCCGAGGGGAGTCGGGAAAAAGTCCAAAGATGAGCTCATAATCAAAAACCAAACCATACAAGAAAATGAACCATGATACAGGAGAATCAGCAGACACAATTAACAAAAGGAATAGCACTCCCAGAAGGCAAAACAGAAGAGACTATATAGTAGGCTTTAAATTATTAAAAACAATGGGAGAACAGTACCCTATGAAAAAGAGGTGAATGTGAAAACTATATAGCATTTATAAACATTTTTTTACAAGTCATTGGAATTTCTTTTGAAATTGAATAGGTTAAGGCAGCAAGGTTGTAATAGATGAAGAGAGAATTAGTGAACTGGAAGATGAATCTAAGAAAATGATCCAGCATATGGCACAGAGAAAAAGAAAATATGAAAGAAAGATTAAGAGGCATTCAGACAGAATGAGGTGAACCAACATTTTTCTAATAGGAATTACTAATGAAGAAGATAAAGAGAAAGGGGAGAGATAATATTTTCATAATGGAAGATATGAACTTTCTTTAGAATTAAACAACATAAACCATTCCCAGGATAAATAAAAATAAATCCACACCTAGACAGAGCATGTACAAAACACCAATGACAAAAATTTTACAACAGGGAAAAGGGAAAATAGGTTTCTGCAAAGAAACATCAATTAGACTAATAGCTGATTTCTCAACAGCAACAAGACCAAAATGAATCGCTGAAAAAAAAAAAAAATCCAGCAACTTTACATTTTACACCTAGCCAAATGTTCATTCATGCATGCCTGCAAAATAACAATATTTTCAAAGTTTACAACTCACAGAGCCTCACTGAAAAATCTATGGAAAGGTGCATTAAATAAGAAAACTATATGCATAAGGAAGACTGGTTGCAAGAATTAATAGTGTCTGCATAAAATAATAATGAACAACATGTAGGTTCTTAAATACTATGGAGTGATACAAATTAAAATACATTAAGGTCCCCAATTATGAGCACAAGGGCAGAGATGGTGATTAAGTTTAGGCATGTCCAAGATAGCAGACATATAAAAAATGAATTACTAAAAAAAGTTATAGCATGCTCTTTAAAAGAAGATACGTAGCCAGCTCCTGAAATGATTAGTAACTGCCAATAACTCTCAAGCACTGAGGATGGGTCAAGAGCTTTGCCTGGCCGGGCGCGGTGGCTCAAGCCTGTAATCCCAGCACTTTGGGAGGCCGAGACGGGCGGATCACAAGGTCAGGAGATCGAGACCATCCTGGCTAAAACGGTGAAACCCCGTCTCTACTAAAAATACAAAAACTAGCCGGGTGAAGTGGCGGGCGCCTGTAGTCCCAGCTACTCGGGAGGCTGAGGCAGGAGAATGGCGTAAACCCGGGAGGCGGAGCTTGCAGTGAGCTGAGATCCGGCCACTGCACTCCAGCCCTGGCGACAGAGTGAGACTCTGCCTCAAAAAAAAAAAAAAAAAGGGTTGTTTATATTAGCTGTCTATACTCTCTCATTACCCATTAATACTTTTAGCTGCTCCATTTTTTTTCCTTCAGTGCTTATTTGAAATTGCTGTTGCTAAGGTCTCTTCCAAAATCTGATCATCCGTTCTTTGTCTTCATATTACCTGCCTCTCATGTGGCACAGTTAACATGGCTTCTTCACTTGGTTTTCAGAACATTCTCTGAATAGGCCCTATTCTAGGCACTGGAGCCCAGAACAAAGAGAACTAATTTGCCTCTCTTGTGCAGTTTACTTTTACACAGATAGTAAACATAAATAACACATATGGTGAAGAGTGCTGGGGTGAAAAATAGAATATGGGGATGGAAAGAATGTACTGGCATCACAGTTCTAAATAGAGGNAGTGAGACTCTGCCTCAAAAAAAAAAAAAAAAAAAAGAGCTTTGCCCAAATTCTAACTAATCCTTACAACATTTGGTGACACAGGTTCTATTTTTGCTCTCATTTTACAGGTGAGGAAACTGAGGCTCAGGGAGACAAAGTGCCTTGCCTAGACGGTAAGAGGCACCACCATGATATAAACCCACATCTATCTGCTGGAAAAGGACAGGTGGTAAGAAGCCACCTGTATGCTACAGTGGGACTCTGGCTGAGGTCCTCGGGGAATGCAGGCAAGGGCAAGACAGGAGACCCCCTTAGAAATACCAGGTGGGTGAGGCCAGAAAGTGCTGGGTATTTGTTCAGGGTTCTCTGAACACTGGGATCTTGGCATAGGTGCTCAGGAGGAGCTTAGGGAACCCTCTTCCAACCTCAGCACGTGGGACAAGCTGGCCTCTACAGCCCCCCTTTGGGGACTGCTGTCTCCGGCCTGGCCACCTGCCCTCCCTCCTGGAGGCACCTGGGCCCTGAGACCTCCACTGACCTGCCAGGGAGCAGTGCCAAGATCGGAAGGCTTGCTCCTGACAGAGTGCTTGTCTGCAAAGGTCACACCGCTGGCACGACAAAGAGCTTTTTTGTCCTAGTGCTCCGTGGCCACCACCACCCGCGGAAATCACCCACTCGACCTTCTGGTTTTATAAATTAATAATTAAGCTGGAGCAGGCAATAGGAAGGCTGGCAGGACCAGGGGTGCCCAGGCCCTCACCCTGTACAGTCACACCAGCATGGACAAAAGAACAAAAGAGTCCCTGACTTTTCTTCCCAGAACCATGGACCCTTCTGAGCTGAAAACACCTCATTCCCTCAGCTCGAGATAACAGATCCTAACGTGCTTTGCAAAGGGAAGAGCATCTTATCAACACCCAGGGTATTCTGTTTGTCTTATGGGCCGTATGGCGTGTCTGAGCGTTGATTAAATTTCCACGATGCATTCTGGAGACCATTAACTCACAAAAGCATATCCTGCCAGGGTGGTGGTAGGGGAGGCAAGAAAGATGCAGCAGGGATCTAATTACCGCTAACCTGCAGAGCGAGGAGGTCTTGGAGAGGACTGCCAGCGGCTTGTACAGAGAAAACACAAATTCTTCTGAAACAGACCTGAGCCACCCAGTGAGACCCTAGGAAACAGAGGGGGCAGCACCCTCCTGCCTCTTCCTCCCAGCCGTGGTCCCCACTCCCCTCCCACTGCCCACTACTAAGCTTGTTCTCCCCAGGGGCAGCCCACCTAGATTCTAGAACTTTCCACATCACCCAGAACCAATCCTATCTGCCTCAAGGTCCAGTTCTCCCCTTGCCAACTTGGTAAACAATGTGTGGAACTCTACTGAGGAGGTTGTGGGGTAACAGCATGGCCTCCCCCAGATCATACAGACGTGCGGACTCTCAGAATCTCAGTCCAGAACATGTGGGGTTCCCGGCATGCAGGAAAGGCAGTTTCTCCTGGCACTTGCAAATCCCACTAGAAGGCCTAGTTTTGAGTCTGGGTTCCCTACCTGGCAGCTAAGTGACCTTGGGCAGTCATTTCCTGTGTCCAAAACTCAGTTTGCCCGTCTGTAAACTGGCAGCAATAGTCCCGCCCTCAAAGGGCTTTTCAGCAGAGCAGATGATTGACAAGTGCTCAAGAAAGAGCAGTTGTCGCCTCATTCACAGCTGGCTGCGGCTTTTAAGGGCAGGACTGGTGGCTCAGAGAAGGACACGGCCTGGATGAGGCATTTGAGCAAAGTGGCACATGACGGCTCCAGTGCCCAGCTCAGTGCACACGGAACGCCAGCCTCCAGGGTCCTGCTCTGTGGCTGCTGCAGACGGTGAGATGATGGGGGTCCAGGTGAACAGAATGAAAGATACCAGCATGGGCCAGAGAAGGCAGGTGCCTTTGGTTGATCCCCAGCCCTTTGGGAAGCTTCCACAGCGGGCCTTCTCCTGCAAGTTTCCCCTGTGAGCCCCCAGAGGGGAGAGCAGGGGAGGCCTGGAAGCCCCACCCAATCAAGGCAGAAAGGGTTCCAGAGGCTGTGGGGGTCCCATGATCCAGACCACTCTGTGGATGACTCCAGGCTGGGGCCCCCAGCTCCTGCCCCAGAGCTCAAAGCTCAGCATACAGCACTGGTCCTCCCCCGCCCCCCTCCATTTCATGGACACATTCATTCCGCCTCTGCTGAGGAGCCACTGTCTGAGGAGGGAGCCTGAGGTGGGAGGATCACTTGAGCCTGGGAATTAGAGGCTGCAGTGAACTGTGATTGCACCACTATGCTCCAGCCTGGGCAACAGAACAGGGCCATCTCAAAAACAAATTAATTTTAAACAATCAATGAAAGTAATTATTTGAATCATTTTCTTACTGAGGCATGATTTGCATACAGTGGAAAACACTTCACTGTTTAGAGACTCTGATAAGGGCAGAGGGCCCTCCCCAGAGGCACTCAGACAATTCTGTATCTTATTTCATGGAGTTCATGGACTCCCTGAAGATCCCAGGGGAAAAGCCACAACCTAGCCCAGAGGAAGAGAAAAGGCGCGGTGACTTTGGCTGGTTGGCTGTTCAGCTTTGGTGGATGACGGAACACTGTGGAGTTCGCTGGTCCACCTTGGCCCATCAGACCCTTCTTCCCGCTACGCTACAGTTGTTGTGGTGCTCCCCGTCCCCCTTGAGCCCGAGCTTCTGGAGGGCAAGGAACGCATCTGGTCCACCCTGGTGGCAGAATATGGCTAACTGTGAATGAGCCAAGTCCACGGTCTGGGGCCACTTAAAGACTTTAGAACCAAGAAGTATTGCCCGGGGGTGAGAATGCAGTGGAAAAAGCAGCGCCACCCCCAGCAGCCACACTTGGCCACGCCAGTCCTCCCTGCCATCTCTAGTTCCTTCTCCAAATGAGATTAGACCAGGAAAGGAATCTGACTGTCTTTTTTTTTTTTTGGAGACAGTCTCGCTCTGTCAGCCAAGCTACAGCGCAGTGGCACTAACTCCTGGGCTCAAGTGAACCTCCTGCCTTGGCCTCCCAAAGTGCTGGGATTACAAGCATGAGCCACTGCACCAGTCTGTGACTCTACTTCTCATTCTGATGCCTGTGGCCTTGGGCAGTCACCTCCTCTCTTGAGCCTCAATGTCTGCATCTGTAAAATGGGAAATCAACCGTGTTCCTGGGAGGATTCCATCAGCTACTGCGGATATGCTGCCTGGCTCAGCTGAACGTTTGGCAGATGTCACGCTCCCGAGAAACATTAGCTCTTACCATCATGAGGTCTGAACTCTAGGTCTGGAGATTTTTTTTTTTCCTTTTCCTTCTGGCAGCTTCTTGGCGTCAACACAGACATGCCTGAGGAGCTGTTCTGGAGCCTGAAGGAAAACACAGACCCTTCACCTCTCCCAGAATCCTCCCTCTTACTATTTCCCTTCCAGCTCTGGGAGCAGACACGTGTGGGGGGACAGGAAGTGGGGCCGCCTCCAGGCCAGCTCAAGGTGGTGAAGGACAACTGACTCAGGTGAATGATTCCCAAGGAGCCGCCCTTCTCTTGGTCAGGGCCCACTTTGCACCTCGGTCCACACACCAGACACCACTCGGCTCCTGTCACCAAGGGTGCACGGGGAAGGTGAGCTCAAACACACCCCCGGGACGCCTTCGCTCCGGCTTTTCATACGAATCTTAACAATCTAGATGTGAGCTTTCTTGGCTCAGAACGGATTCCTGGGAATACTCGTTTCTGGTTTAAAGCAATCAATGAGACTCTAACAGGCAGGAAGAAGGGAGGTGGGCACACAGACCTAATGATGCCCTGTGTGGGCGCGCTGCTGCTCAGGCGTATTTTTGGTGGGGCTGGCTCAGTGCTGATGCCAAAAGAGTTCATCGTGAAGGGAGGGAACCGGAGATGCTGGGAGGGCTGGCAGCCAAGGACAGCTGGTGAGGGTGGCACTGGGTTTTCCACTGGCTGCCTGTTCCTGAACAATACACCTTGAGTTTTAAAGTCCCCAGGGACGGCGCCCCCTTTAACGTGAGCCTCTTGTGTTCTCACTAAACCACCAAGTGCACACAAAGGTGAACAAGACACGTTCTTTCTGCTCTAGGGAGTTCCAAGTTTTGAGGGGGTGGCAGGTGACAGAGCTGACAAGTATAACACGGTGCGATGCCTGCTATTGCGGAGGGAAGGAAGGAGCCCCAGGAGGCCTGAGGATGGGTGTTTAACCCTTAAAGGTTGGATGGAGAGATGGTTTTCTGGATGGGAGCAGCAGGTAAGCCAACTCCTGAATGATAATGAGCATTCATTTCATAAAGAGACAGGGTTAAGGCTGTGCGCGGTGGCTCACGCCTGTAATCCCAGCACTTTGGGAGGCAGAGGCGGGTGGATCACTTAAGGTCAGGAGTTTCAGACCAGCCTGGCCAACATGGTGAAACCCTGTCTCTACTAAAATACAAAATTAGCTGGGCATGGTGGCAGGTGCCTGTAATCCCAGCTACTCACGAGGCTGAGGCTGAGGCAGAGGCAGGAGAATTGCTTGAACCCAAGAGGCGGAGGTTTCAGTGAGCTGAGATCATGCCGTTGCACTCTAACTTGGGCAACAAAGGTGAAACTTCATCTCAAAAAAAAAAAAAAAAAGAGGAGGGGAGAAACAAGGTTAAGAGGAAAGGTTTGAGTTTGTTTTTTCTTGTTTTTGTTTTTTTTTCAGACAGTGTTCACTCTGTCGCCCAGGCTAGAGGACAGTGGCATGATCTTAGCACACTGCAACCTCTATCACCCAGGTTCAAGTGATTCTCCTACCTGAGCCTCCCAAATAGCTGAGATTACAGGCATCTGCCACTGCGCACAGCTAATTTTTGTAGTTTTAGTAGAGACGGGGTTTCACCATTTTGGCCAGGCTGGTCTTGAACTCCTGACCTCATGATCCACCTGCCTCGGCCTCCCAAAGTGCTGGGATTATAGGCGTAAGCCACCGTGCCTGGCCTAACCTTACCCTGGGTGGAGACAGAGAAAGGCTCCCATATGTAAACATTTAATTGTGTACATCAGATGAAAACAGTGCTCTAGGCAGAGGAACAGCTTTTGTGCAAAGGCCTGAAGGTGAGAAAAAATACGGGCAGTCTTTTTCTACCCCTTCTTGGTTCCTAGAAATTCAAGTGGCAACTACACACAGTGAAAGCATGCTGGCAGCAAGAAAGCAGCCTTGGGGCCAGGCATGGTGGCTCATGCCTGTAACTCCAGTGCTTTCAGGAGGCTGAAGTGGGAGGACCACTTTGAGGCCAGGAATTTGAGACTAGCCTGGTCAACATGGCAGGACCCGTCTCTGCAAAAAAATTTAAAATGAGCTGGTGTGGTGGCGCACACCTGTAGTCGTAGCTACTGGGAAGGCTGAGGCGGGAGGATCACTGGAGCCCAGGAGTTCGAGGTTGCAGTGAGCTTGATCAGGCCCCTTGCACTCCAGCCTGGGTGAGAGAGTGAGACCCTGCCTCAAAACCTAAAAATTTAAAAAATTTGTAAAAAAAGAAAGTGGACTTGGGGATCCTATGATCTCCAATTCCTCCACTTACCAGCTGTGCGACTGCAGGCAAGCTGGTTTACCTCTCTAAGCCTCAGTTTCCTCACCTGTAAAATGGCCCTAACACCGCCTTCCTGGGGGATCATTACTATAAAAAGAGTGTCATGCAGAGAGCGCCAGTGTGGAGCCTCATGCTCAGCAGGTGCTTGGGGAATTATGTTCATTATCACCATCCTCAGCCTGACTTTCTGGTCCTTTCTGGATGGTGTTCTCAGAAAGGGACCAAGCTGATTCCTCCCCAGGAAGTCAGGGGTCATCTTGGTCCTCAGGGAGGCAGGGAGAGTCAGCAGCCCTGGGGACTCAGCCTGTCCTCTGGCCACCTTACCCTGAGGCTCTTCTCCCTTCTTCTCAGGGAAGATTCCCAAGGGAACGGCCTTGGAGGAAGGGACCTGCGTGACCCACTGGGTCTCTGGGAGCTGACGTTCCCATGCCAAGCCAATCGCGTCGCATACATACGTACGTAACCTTACTGAATCCATACAACTACTTCAGGATCCAGGTGGGAGTACTGAGGCTCAGAGAGGTAAAATGATTTGCCCAAGGTCATGTAGCTGGGAGAGGTGGGACCAAGATTCAACTCTCAGCTATGGCTCGGAGTGACGAGGACATACAAGAGTGTTTAAAGCATAGTCAATAACAAACATGTACACGTGTTTGGTCTAACTACTTCACATATATTAACTCACTTAATCCTTCCCAACAACTTCAAGGGAGGTACTATGACTATGCCCATTTTATAGTAGATAAAACTGAGGCTCAGAGAGCATAAGTGACTTGCCCAAGGTACCTGGCAAGGCCCTTGAAGCCAGGCTCCTGCCACAGCCTGAGCCCTGACGACAGCTGTGTCCTCATCTCATGCACTCTCATTTACTGTTGCTGGCTAGTCCCTGAAACAGGGCCTCTGTGTTCGAAGTCCCCTCAGCCGGAGATGCCCTTTCCACTGATTTGCACACCCCTGGCTCATTCTTACTTGGATTTCTGTCCCATTATCACCTCCTCAGGGAGGCCCTCCAGATCCACCCTAAAGCTCCATTCTCAAGCCACCCTGCTATGCCTCCTTCACAGTTTAACACCTGTGGGGCGTTTTGTTTACTGTGTGTCCCTCTCCAGGAACAGCAGCCTCTCTGAGTCATCTCTAAATCCCCAGCCCCTGGTCTATAAATATTTGCTAAGTGGGTAAAAGTGACCGAATTATGCAGTCCCTTTCAGAGGAGGACCAGGGGCAACTTTCCACCTACCTAAAGTTCTACCTGCTTACTCTGGTCTAACGTCAGAACCTCCTCTCTGACCCTCTCCATCTCCCCTGGGTTATGAAATCTGAGCTCTGGGCAGCAAGAAGGGAAGTCGCTGCAGCTACATCTAGGAAGGTTACAGAGCAGGAACACAGCATCTCTCATCCCCGTGGGAGGCTGGACCCAGGAAACTGACAAGACTCCCAGCATGCTCTGCAGCCCTTCCTCCCTGTCAAACCCACAACCGGGCGGAATTCCCGAGTGTCCCGTGGGCTGCCGGAGAGCCCACCCCTCCAGCGGGGATCCCAGCCACAGAGAATGCCCACTGACATCCATCCAGATTCAAAGCAGTGGGAGGCTAGGAAAGGGCACGTGAGAAATAATAAAACCAGGGAAGACCCAAGCAAGCAAGAGCTAGAGGAATCCCTCCTTTCTCTCTCACATTAGTCTTCAGATTGAAGTGCATAAAACTTTTTAAGTAAAATATTCAACATAGTTCAAAAGGAACACATAAAAACGTTTACAGAGAAAAGCTCCCTCTCCCTTCACCCTTTCCACTCCCCCCGCAACCCCCACCAAGTATATATTAGTACTTTCTGGTGGATTCTTCCAGTTTGCAAATATAGCAATGACAAATGTATACTCTTATTTTCCCCTCTTTTACATTTTCTATTTCTTTTACTTTGCAGCTCCAGCTCAAAGGATCCTTTTAAAAAAGATAAAAGGGTACCATATTACATATGCTGAGCCGCACCTTTTACTTCTCTAGTTGGATATAATTCTATATTTCTACACACACAGAGATACAGATATAGATGTATAAGTGCGTGCATACACACACCAGTTATTAATGGTTTTCTGCAATGTTCATCTAGTTCTCCTGGAAAGGGGTATTTGGATTGGGGGGTCAAGAGGGGGTGCTTTTCAGCTGACACACAAACAGCTGGGCCACCCTCTCTTAGTGATCAATACTGGAGGCTGGTTCTCTGCACTTGAAGCAGATGCCAGGAGCTAGCTCTTTCCCAAAATATCTGCAGCTCCCATTTCCTGAGCGTCTACCAGGTACTAGGAGAACTCTTACAACAGAGAAGGAAAGCTGAGAATCAGAGAGGTAAAGTGACTAGCCCAAGGTCACACAGCCAGGAAGTGGAGCTGGCAGGGTTCACAGCCGGTCTATCCCTCGCCAAAGCCGGTTTGTTCCCACACCTGGCCCCCGCGGTCTCCAGTCCCCACCCTGGTCCATAGCCGGAGGCAGAACCGGCCACGCCGAGGTCAGGACCCAGGGCCAAGTCCCCAGCCAGGCTGAACTCGACGGACAAGCGCTCTCTCCGCCATTTCCCTGCGGGCACCTCGGCCCGGCCTCCCAGGGCGCCCCGCCCCCGGGCCGATGCGGGGTGCGCAGCCTTTGCTGGCCCCAGGAGACCCAGTGAACTCAGGCGAGGACGCCGGGCTCCGGGCAAAGTGCTCTGCGGCCGCTGCCTAACTAAAGTCTCCCAGCCACCCGCGGGGATGAGGCCGCCTGAACCCATTTTACAGATGCGAGGACGAAAGCAGGCGCGGAGAGCCGGCTGTCCTGCCTAAGGTCACCCGGCCGGCGAGCGTCGGAGCCCAGTTCCCACCCTGGTCCGCTGACTTCAAAACTTTCCGCTCCTGCGCTGCCGAATGCACACGACTGTCAGGTGCGGGGCGCACGCACCAGCCGGGCTGCCTGAGGCGCTTGCCCGCCCGGCCCGAGGCACCTGCCCTGCGCTTGGGAAGCCTGGGCCCCGCTCCCTCCCCGGTCCGCAGTCCCCCGGCCAGGGAGTTCCTGGGCCAGTCCGAGGCTGAGCGGCTGCGGCACTAAGCATCGTCGCACAGGTCCTCGCCGCCACCGCTTGTCTCCTAGTATGCGAAGTGGCCGGCGGGGACCCATTTGAAAGAGGAGGAGACTGAGGCGCAGAGAGGGCCCGCCACTGGCCCAAGGTCACACAGCGCGGCGGCGGGCCAGGGCCCCCAACAGTGGCCGTTCGGAGGTCCCGCCCCGGTCCCCGCGCCGCCCCCCGCAGGTACTCACAGCCGGTCTTGCCCTCGAGCTCCCGCACCTCCTCGGACGCGGAGTGGGCAGCACCCATGGTGCCCGCGGCGGGGGCCCCGGGGCGCGCGTCCCTCTCAGGCCCCGCACTGGCCTCGGCTTCGCAGCGGCGGGACTGGCCGCGGGACTGGCCTCAGGGCTGGCCTCGGGTCGGGACGCCGGCGAAGACTGGGAGCCGCGGGTTCCGCGTGGGGCCGGAGCGCGGCCTCTTATAGCGGCAGAGGGCGGCGCGCCGCGGTCCTAGCGCCCGCCGGTTTCGCGCACTGCGCGGCTAGGGGAGCGCCCAGCCTGGGGCCAGGAAACCGCCGGGAAGGGGACCCTGGAGCCCACCGTTCTGGGTTCCCAGTCCGCGAAGCAGCGGCCACGTACTCCTCGCCCCTTCCGCACCCCTGCTGGATCTGGAAGGAAACAGGTGTGAGCAAAGTTGGGGGCGTGGGTAGGAGGGGTGGGACCCCTGGGAGGTGTTAGGCCCACTCCCAACCCATCCCACCTTACATCCTCCAGATCTCAGGAGGGAGACTCCACCTAGATAGTCAAGGAAGTAGGCGAGCATGAATTAAATCTGTGGAGAACAACAGTAATAATAATCCTATTTGAAAGTGCACCATACGCTTTCGTTTATTCCAGGAAAGCCCCAGCACCCTTCTGAGGTGAACACACCCACGTGGCGGCCCTTGTGGGCCCTGCACAGCCCGGCAGCTGAGGGGCACCTCAAACTGCAGGAGCGGGCTGGGCGCGGTGGCTCACGCCTGTAATCCCAGCACTTTGGGAGGCCAAGGCGGGCGGATCACTTGAGCTAATGAGTTCGAGACCAGCCTGGCCAACATGGTGAAACCCCGTCTCTACTAAAAACACAAAAATTAGCCAGGCTCAGTGGCACATGCCTGTAATCCCAGCTACTTCGGAGGTTAAGGCAGGAGAATCACTTGCACCTGGAAGGCAGAGGTTGCAGTGAACTGAGATCTTGCCACTGCACTCCAGCCTGGGCAACGTAGCAAGACTCTGTCTCAAAAAAAAAAAAAAAAAAAAAGGCAGAAGCGGGCCCAGGAGAATGCATTTGGGACAAACTGCTGGAGAGAGGGCCATGCTGGTGGTCCCCACGCCCATTAGGGAAGTTCTGGGTTAAGATGGCTTAAGGGGTTGGCTCTCCATCCAGGTGGGGTGACTGGGGCTGATGCTGTTGCTTGTGTAACATGACTCCTCCTCCTTAAAATAAGGATAAATTAATGAGATGTCCACCAAAGGGCCCCGGCATGGACACAGCACATGGCCACAGAGGCTGGTGGGCACTGTGGAATCTTGTCCCCTGGAGAGGCACACAGCCAGGGCAGAACATCAGGGTCAAGGCACTCCTGTTCTGAAGGCTCTAGTAACAACAGTGCTTAGTAACACTACCATCAATGACCGTCAGGTATCAGGTCTGTTCTGGACGTTAGGCTCTATGGTAAATGTTGGGGGAGAAGGGGGACAGAGTAGGGGCAGCAGTTTTCGGTGCCCACAGAGGGGACTTGGGTGGACCTACCTCCATCAATTTTACAGGCTGCTGGGACGGGGGCTGCTGAGAACTGCTGTTCATTCCTACAGACTACAGGCTTAAGCCAAGAGTCACAGCCCTTTCCAGGGGCAGGAGGTGACTTTCAGAGCCCAAGGTAGAGGGTGGGGGTTGGTCCTGAAACCACCTAGAGCAGCAGAATCAGCCCCTTCCTGGTTGCAAATCCAGCTTTTGGCCAGGTGCAGTGGCTCCTGTCTGTAATCTCACCACTTTGGGAGGCTGAGACAGGAGGATTGAGCCCAGGAGTTTGAGACCAGCCTGGGCAACATAGCAAGACCCCAGCTTTACCAAAAATTAAAACTTCTTAAAAATGAGCTGGGCACAATCGTGTGTGCCTGAAGTCCCAGCTACTTGGGAGGATGAGGCAGGAGGATCGCTTGAGCCCAGTAGTTAGAGGCTGCAGTGAGCTATGATTGCACCACTGCACTCCAGCCCAGGCAACAAAGCAAGACCTTGTCTCTAAAATGGAAAATCCAGCTTCCCCTTACACTGCCTGTCTGCAGCTAAGGCAGCACCTGCAATCTGCGTTTTAAAGCACTTTCCAGAGGGCAGTGCAAGACCTGATCAAGGTGGAAAGATGTTGGCTGTGGGGCATCAACGGGTCTGAGCTGGCTGGACAGCTGATCTAGGGACTGCATTTCGGGTTAGGATTCTGGAAACAGGCAGGCCTCTGGGATCAGGAAAAGGAGCCTCAGTACTCCCTGGGAGTTCTGAGCCTCTGAGCCAGCCCATTACATACAGCTGCTGGGAGCAATTTTATTCCAACTTAAAATGTCAGTTCCTGGAATTTTATTATATTAAATTAGTCAAGGATTAAATGAGGGAGCTGTCTGATGTAGGGGATAGGAAGTGGCATTCTCTGGACATCAGCCCCTCCTGCTTGGCACAGTTGCTCCAGTGGGGACAAAAGCCCTGGGACAAGGAGAGGGGCACATAGCTTCACACTGTCCCTTGGTAATCTTGAGGAAGCTCCTGGTATCTAGGATGAAGGGAGCCTGTCCTACCAGATCACCTGTCTACGCTGACCCACTGACTGCTGTTAGCTACTAGACAAGCACTTGTACTTGTTCCTTTATGCCTGAAACTCTCTTCCACTCCCGCTTCCTCTTCAGACCTCAGTGGAAATTCACATCCTCAGGGAGGCCTTCTTAAAGTCCTCATCCCCTCTCCTGGGTCCACAGCCAAACAAGCCACCATCACCAGCCAGCAGGGAGCTGGGAAGAAGGAAGTCTTGCGTAGGATGACAGAGGAGGATTTATTCCTAATTGCAAGGCTTGGAGAAGTAATCAGGAGATCCTTGGAGCAGCACGAAGGCAGAAAAAACCAAGGCACAATTTATGCATTCGTTCAATCATTTATTCATTGCACATTTATTGAGCACCTACTATGTTCAGGGCTCTGGCTGGGTCCTGGAGCCACAGCCAGGAATAAGATGCCACCTTCACTCCTGAGGAACTCCTGGTGGAGTGAGGAGACAGACATAGGGGCAGTAACAAATCTGATGGGTAAACAAGGGTTGATGTGATGGAGCCCACAGAGAGATGGAAATGTTCAAACCAGAATGGGCCCCTGGAGAGATTCTGTCATCCCTAAAGCTGAGCTTCAGGAAGTCCAGGACTGTCCCCAACTGTGGTCCCGAAGGATACAGCAAAGCCAAATTCTTGGTGGACAGATGTCTCTGTGTGGGCCTCTGCAGTGGCACCCACCATCTGCCCGGGCTCTGCCCTCCTCTGGCAATGATGCGCACATTGCAGGGTGCCCTCCACACACAGCCAGCCGCTGCCTGTTCCAGGACGTCATGGCTTTCATTCAAACCTACCAGTGGCTCTGCAGGCATCAACAAAGCAAGAAGCAAGAATGAGGTCTGCAGCTGTGCATGGGGTCTGGCCAGGGCTCATTGGATTTTTTGTCTAGAGCCCTGGAAGAGGGGCACCCCGTGGGGGGCGAGCTTTATCCCCCACAATAACATAGCATGACTTTTGGAGCACTGGGAAACACTTCAGTCACCAGGCAACTGCGTCTTTTCTCCCAGAGGACCTCCTCCCGGAGGAGCTGATTAAAAGTGGTGGCCACAATTCATATAGCTGGTCCCTGTGACGCCACAAAAGGCAGCTGAGCCCAGAGATAGCCAAGATGGTCTTCACTTGACTCTCCCACCTTCCTGTCAAAGAGGGCTATGAAACCATACTTGGGCAAGTTAATCTCTCTCATCCTCAGTTTCCCCATCTGCAAAGTGGCAATAACGTTGTAAGGGTTAAATGCAGATTCATATATGTAAGGTGATTCATATATGTAAGGTGATTCATATATGTAAGGTGATTGTGAAGGTTAAACGCAGATTCATATATGTAACATTGTAAGGGTTAAATGCAGATTCATATATGTAAGGTGATTCATATATGTAAGGTGATTCATATATGTAAGGTGATTGTGAAGGTTAAATGCAGATTCATATATGTAACACTGTAAGGGTTAAATGCAGTCATATATGTAAGGTGATTCATATATGTAAGGTGATTGTGAAGGTTAAATGCAGATTCATATATGTAACACTGTAAGGGTTAAATGCAGTCATATATGTAAGGTGATTCATATATGTAAGGTGATTCATATATGTAAGGTGATTGTGAAGGTTAAATGCAGACTCATATATGTAACATTGTAAGGGTTAAATGCAGATTCATATATGTAACATTGTAAGGGTTAAATGCAGATTCATATACGGAAGGTGCTTAAAACTGCCTGACACAGTAAGTGCTAGCCAGTGGTGAGCTGGTAAACAAGTTCTCTGAAAAGGGCAGGAGGGGAGGAAGTCCTAATCTGCAGCAGTTGCCAATTTCTGTGTGTAAATACTCCTACCATAGTCAATTTCAAGTTACTGATAATTTAACAATAGGTTTGCAAAATCTCTGAATTTTGTTTTTTAGATATGGGGTCTCACTATGTCACCCAGGCTAGCGTCGAACTCCTGGGCTCAGAGGATCCTCCTGCTTCAGCTTTCCAGGTAGTTGCAAATACAGGCATGTGCCACCATGCCCGGCTTAAAATCCCTGAATATTTAACCATTTGCTCTTGCAAGTCAGTCAAGACCAGGAAACTACTACCTAGTTGACTGCCATATGTTCATTTACTTGTTCGTGCATTCACTATTGAGGGCCAGGAGTTTGGAAACTACAGTGAAGGAGACAGTCCCTGACCTCAGGGATCCCAAAGTCTGCAAGGAAAGAGATGTGAACAGAACATCATGGTATGCTAGCTGGTACCAGTCACTGCAGGGGCCTGGAGGAGAGGCACCCAGCATATCCCCATTTTATTGATAGAAAAACCAAGATGTTCCCAAAGGATTGTAAACCAGAATCAGAGCATAGACTTGAAGGTGTCTGAAGAGCAGTTTCTGTAATTCACCTGTCCCTTCTAATGGTTTAGCTTGGAGCAACTCCCAAGGCATGGTAATGTTCCAGGAGCAACATGACATTTTTCTTAGCATTTGGGCCACTGACCAAGAGATTTATGGGGACTCTAAGTACCATTGAGACTTCCTTTGCAAAAATTATAACAGAAAGTTATGACACTGAGAGAGATCTGATCTCACCAACCCTCATCTTGCCTCGAACCTCCAAAATGCCCTTGGTTGTTCCTGGGCTTGAGCCAAGCTAACTTTGGGATAAATTTAATTTATAGTTTAAATTATAATAGCCCTTCCCCAAAACTAAGCCACCTTCATAAAACTAATGAAAGGCTACCAGGTAGCCGGACACAGTGGCTTAAGCTTGAAATCCCAGCACTTTGAGAGGCTGAGGTGGGAGGATCGCTTGAGCCAGGAGTTCAAGACTAGCCTGGGCAACACAGTGAGACCCTGCCTCTACAAAAAAATAAAACATTAGTTGTGCATGATGGCACGTGCCTTTGGTCCCAGCTACTCAGGAGGCTGAAGTGGGAGGATCACTTGAGCCCAGGAGTTTTAAGCTGCAGTGAGCCATAATCACACCACTGTGTTCCTGTCTGGGGGACAGCGTAAGAATCTGTCTCTTTAAAAAAATGAAAAGGACACCAGCTTAGGAGGATGAGAGGGGCCTGAATTCCACTAAGACGCAGGCGTAAATGACAACCAGCTGTTATTCCAGAGGACACAAGATTTGCAACTGCCCCAATTCACTATTATGGAACCTAAGATTAGCCTTTTGAGATGTCTTTTCCTGCATTTCTGATGACTGGATGGTCCCACCCAGACCCTCAACTCTTGGCTCAGCCTGTCCTGTGGCCTCCACCCAGAAGTGGACTCAGTGCACAAGGACCATTTTCCACATCCCTGACTGCATCCCCAACCAATCAGCAGCCCCCATTCCCCTAGCCCCCTGCCCGCCAAACTAGCCTTTAAAAACCCTAGCCTCCAAATTTTTCAGATTGATTTGATTTGACACAGGATGGCCAGCTTTGTGTCAATTAAGCTCTTTCTTTATTGCAATGCCGTCGTCTCAGTGAATTGGTTTTTGTCTGTGCAGCGGGCAGGAGGAACTCATCAGGTGGTTACATCATCTTGCTTGGCCTCTTAGTGAAGACTGCACCTAAACCACATCAAACAAGCAATGTGCGGTGATGCTCTCATAAAATAGGTCCGGGGAGCGGGAGACCGCACAGGTGGCCTGCGTCAGTGATTTGGCTCTAACACACACGCTTTTTCTCATAAGATCATTCAGGCTCCTTAGGCTGGTTTCATATGTCTCTTGGTTTTCGTGTCAATGGGATCAGAGATTCATCCGCAATTTGCATTTTGAAATTAAAATTATCGTTTTGATTTTTTTTTGAACAATCTTTTTTCCCCTGAGGCACCCTGATCTTCCCCCATAGCCGTGGGCATGCTATAGGAGATAGATTCAGATCTGAGTTGAATCCTGACTCTGCCCACTCTCTGGCTGTGTACCATTGGGTTGGTTACATTGCAACTCCAAACCTCAATGTCTTCATCGGTATAACAGGCCTCACAATCCCATCATTGAAGAGTCGGAACAAGGGTGAAATGGCTGGCATAGAGCACACCCTTCCCAACTGTCTGTTCCTTTTTTTTTGGTGGGGGGTAGTTGAATATCAAGGACTTTGTAGCCAGCCTGACTCTCTTATCTCTTCTAGCCTCCCGTCCCTCCCGGCCCCGTGACTCCCAGTGCGACACATCAATGAAACTCACACTCAAATCTCTGTCCGGCTCCCAGTTCTTACAGAATCAGGTTTCGTCTTGAGAGAATGACCGCAGCAAGGGGGTTTTAGAATAGTTCCTTCTCTTCATTCTCTGAAAGCTTTAAACTCAACCTTAAGTTAGAAAATCACTCCTTGCCCCTTCCTGGGTGGCACAATCACTGCTGTCACCAACATCGTTGCCTCAGCCCATGGCTGGAGCTGAGTGGCCCAGACCTCAGAGGGACGCTGCCCCATAGGGGGGCAGGCTGGCTGCCTAAAAATAGGAGAAGGAGACTGGGGCTCTTGGGGAGGGCAGCTTGAACTTGTTTTTCTATTATTTATATAATTATAAATACTGACCAATTACCAGAACTTGCATGGGGCAGATGGAATGTTGTCCCTGGATGGGCTTCAAACTCTGCATTATTGTCCAAGAAACAAAGTTACCAACCAGAAAGAGGTGGCAAGGGCCCAAAAAAAAAGTGAAAATATTCACTTCACCTTTACTTTACATCGAGCCTGGTGGGGGAGGCTGGGCAGGGGCCATGGGGTGGGAGCTGCCGAAGAAGACAGGAATAGTCAGCATTTGGAAGGCTCTGCTAGGACCTCTTCTCAGGTAGAAATGCAACAGCCCCGGGTAGAGATGCTTTTGTTTAATCATTTGTGATTTGGGGAGAGGCATCTTACACCATTAGACAGGACTGTGTGGTAGGCAGAACAGTGGCCCCCAAAGACGCCCACGTCCTAATCCCTGGAACCTGTGAATATGTTAGGTTACATGGCAAGAGAGAATTAAAGGAGCAGATGGAATGAAGGTTGTGAATCAGCTGACCCTGAGATGGGGGAGATTACCCTGGATTATCTGGGTGGGCCCAGCGTAACTGTAAGAGTCCTTATATGTGAGAGAGGAAGGCAGGCTGGGCTCGGTGACTTGCGCCTGTAATTCCAACACTTTGGGGGACTGAGGAGGGCAGATGGCTTGAGTCCAGGAGTTTGAGACCAACCTGGGCAACATGGTGAAACCCCGTATGTACAAAAAATTCAAAACAATTAGCCAGGCATTGGTAGTGCTTGCCTGTCGTCCCAGCTACTCAGGAGGCTGAGGTGAGAGGATCACCTAAGTCTGGGAGGCGGAGGCTGCAGTAAGCCATAATCATGCCAGTGCACTCCAGTCTGGGTGACAGAGTGAGATCCTGGCTCCAAACAAAACCAAACCAAATCAAAGAGGAAGGCAGGAGGGTCAGAGTCAAGAGTGATGTGATATGAGAAAGACTCAATCGGCCATTGCTGTTTGAAGATGGAGGAAGAGCACCAAGAAAGAGCAGGCTCTAAACACTGGAAAATGCAAGAAAACACATTTTCCTCTAGAGCCTCTAGAAGGAACACAGCTCCCTGACACCTTGATCTTAGCCCAGCAAGACCCATTTTGGACTTCTGACCTCCAGAACCGTAAGACCTTTTTTTTTTTTTTTTTTTTTTTTTTTTTTTTTTTTTTTTTTTTGAGACGGAATCCCACTGTCCCCCAGGCTGGAGTGAAGTGGTGCAATCTTGGCTTGCTGCAACCTCTGCCTCCCAGGCTCAAGCAATTCTCCTGCCTCAGTCTCCCAAGTAGCTGGGATTACAGGCAGGCGCCACCGTACCCAGCTAATTTTTGTATTTTTAGTAGAGACACGGTTTCACCATGTTGCCCAGGCTGGTCTTGAACTCCTGACCTCAGGTGATCCACCTGCCTCGGCCTCCCAAAGTGCTGAGATTACAGGCGTGAGTTTTGTTTTTATAAGCCACTGACTTGGTATAATAATTTGTTGCAGCAGCAACAGGAAATGAATACACACACTGGGTTTGCACTTGGAAAAATACAGTGCCAAGGAGACAGCGTTGACCAGACTGTCTTTCTACAAGGATGATTTTTTTTTTTTCTTGAGACAGGGTCTTACTCTGCTGCCCTGGCTGGAGTGCAGTGCCATGATCACAGCTCCCTGTAGCCTCAAACTCCTGGGCTCAAGCAATCCTCCTGTCCCAGTCTCCTGAGTAGCTGGGATTACAGGCACACACCACCAAGCCTGGCTAATTTTTAAATATTTTGTAGAGACAGGGCCTCGCTATGTTGCCCACACTGGTTTTGAACTCCTGGCCTCAAGCAGTCTGCCTCAGCTTCCCAAAGTGCCGGGATTACAGGCATGAGCCATTGGCCTGGCCCTAGAGGGATGATTTAAGTTCTGTGTGCATGCAATCACCTTGGTTCTTATTTAAATTCAGATTCTAGGATCCAGGTGTTCTATCTCAGGAGGCCCAGGAATGCATTTCATTTTACTTTTTGTATTTTTATTGATATATCATAGTAGCAAATATTTTGGGGACATGATATTTTGATACATGTATACAATGTGTCATGATCAATCAAGTTAATTGGGATATGCATCACCTCATTTTTTTATTTGTACTGAGAACATTACAAATTTTCTCTTCTAGCTATTTTGAAATATAAATTACTGTCAACTATAATTATAATTCCCTATTTACTATCAGATTCCCTACTATCAAATACTAGAACTTATTGCTTCTATCTAACTGTAGTTCTGGACCCATTACAGGAATGCTTTCTTTTCTTTTTTTCAAGACAGAGTCTTACTCTGTTGCCCAGGCTGGTGTGATCTTAGCTTACTGCAACCTCCACCCCCGGGTTCAAACGATTCTCCTGCTTCAGCCTCCCAAGTAGCTGGGATTACAGGCACGTGCCATCATGTGCCTGTATTTTTAGTAGAGACAGGGTTTTGCCATGTTTGCCAGGCTGGTCTCAAACCCCTGACCTCAGGTGATCCACTTGCCTCAGCTTCTCATCTTAAAGTGCTAGGATTACAGGCGTGAGCCACCGAGCCCGGCATTTTTTTTTTTTTTTTTTTTTTTTTTTTGAGATGAGATCTTGCTCTGTTGCCCAGGCTGGAGTGCAGTGAGTAGTGCAGACAGGGCTCACTGCAACCCCAACCTCCTGAACAACTAGGACTAGAAGCACACCACCATGCCTGGCTAGTTTTTTTTGTTTTGTTTTGAGACGGAGGCTCGCTATTTCACCCAGGCTGGAGTGCAGTGGTGCGATCTTGGCTCTCTGCAAGCTCTGCCTCCCAGGTTCACACCATTCTCCCACCTCAGCCTCCCGAGTAACTGGGACTACAGGCGCCCACCACTGCGCCTGGCTAAGTTTTTTTTTTGTATTTTTAGTAGAGACGGAGTTTCACTGTGTTTCACTCCATCTCCTGACCTCGTGATCCGCCCACCTCAGCCTCCCAAAGTGCTAGGATTACAGGCGTGAGCCACCGCGCCCGGCGCCTGGCTAGTTTTTAAATTATGTGTAGAGACGAAGCCTCACTATGCTGCCCAGGCTGCTTGAACTCCTGGGCTCAAGCAATCCTCCTGCCTTGGCCTCCCAGAGTGTTAAGATTACAGGCGTGAGCCACTGTGCCCAGCCAGGAGTGCATTTTAAATGAGAACTCCAGGTGATTTTGATAGAGATGGTCTTGTATGTGTGTGTGTTGTAATGGCTTTGAGATATTATTCACATACTGTGCCTCCATTTAAAGTGTGCAATTCAATGATTTTTCGTATCTTCAGAGTTATGCAGCCATCACTACAATCAATTTTAGAACAATTTTGTTAGTCCCAAAAGAAACCCCATACTGCCTGTCACCCCTCAATTCTCCCATCCTGTCCGGTTTCTGGCAAGCACTAATCTCTTCTGTCTCTGTGGATTTGCCTATTCTGGAGATTACATATAAACGGAATCTTACAATATGTGGCCATCTGTGTCTGGCTTCTTTCACTCAGCATAAGGTCTTCAAGGTTCATCCACGTTGTAGCACCTGTCAGTGCTTCATTCCTTTTCATGACTAAGCACTATTCCACAGATAGACCATAGTTTGTTCATTCACAGGTGGGTGAACACTTGGGTTGATTCCACCTTTTGGCTCTTATGAATAGCGCTGCTGTGAACAGTAGAGTACAAGGGTCTGTTTGAGTCCCTGTTGACAACCCCATTTTGACACCCACGGACACAGTGCCTAGGGAGTCATTCATTCTCCTTTCTGTATGCATCACTTCCAGAGCACGGACAAGGGGCAGTGAGTACAGGGAAGCACTGGACAAGGAGGGTCTATACGTGCCAGTAACTGTACAGCTTCCCTCAAAGTATAACATGTAACTGTCATGGCCAAAGATAGAGGCTTGGGCAATTAATCACACCGTGTTGCCAATGTGGAAACAGAGACTCATGGAAGCTCAAATCGCTCGAGTTCACATGGTCCGCAGATGACACCGCCCTGGTGGGTCCAAGCCCCTGACCCGCGAAGCAGTGATCCTTCTCACAGGTGCCTGTCTCCACTGGGGGTTCCCTGGGTTACAGGAAGAAAGTGCAAGATCCCTTTCTTCCATCTGCTGAATCAGAGGCCACAATTCAGCTTCAAGTAATGACCGAAGAATTTCCCTTTGCAGAGTACTAAGCACTTTCTAGATTCTGTGAACCTTGCTGCCTCCTAAGACAACACTACAGAATGTACATTCTTCACATCTGTTATGAGCACAAAGAACTCAGGCTTGGCAAAGCGACCCCAGGCTGCCACATTGGTTCTCAAATAGTTTTGTGCCATAGGATTCCTTGTGTAAAAGGGGCCCAGGAATCTGCATTGTAAGAAGGATTGGCCTGGTGTGGTGGCTCACGCCTGTAATCCCAGCACTCTGGGAGGCCGAGGTGGGTGGATCACCTGAGGTCAGGAGTTCAAGACCAGCCTGGCCAACATGGCAAAACCCTTTGGGGACCATCAGCTGCCCCACGGGGCGATGCAGCTGGCTGTGGAGCTGTGAGCCAATCTCAGCACCTCATTCACCCCGGCACCTCCCTAGCCAGGGAGGCCCAGCCCCAGCCATCTCCTCCCTCCCCCCGCTTCCCTCCTGGGATGACTGCAATTACCAGTGAGACCCAGCTGAGTGCCTGGGAGGCAGAGATGATAAATATATGTTGGGGTTCACAGTTGGCGCAGTTGATAATTTGGAGCTTACTCGAGAAAGCAGACAGCAGGCACCTACCATTTTGACCAGCTGGGGCAGGCAGCCAGGGTGGGAGATGGTAGAGGTAAGAGGTGGGGCCCATGAGCCCTGAGGGCCCCCGGCC
Organism: Rhinopithecus bieti; assembly: GCF_001698545.2. NCBI lineage: Eukaryota > Metazoa > Chordata > Mammalia > Primates > Cercopithecidae > Rhinopithecus > Rhinopithecus bieti. The sequence continues at coordinate 2,014,199 of NW_016808932.1, read as the reverse complement.
CTGTCTGACCACGCTGACTCAGCAGAGCTCAGAACCGACTCTCCGCTGACAAGGCAAGCGTGCTCTTCCCGGCTGGCCACTCTCAGCTGTCTCTTCAAACCCTCCCAGGAGGGCTGCGGAAAGCAACACGGGAACCACACCCGGCTTCCTACCTTCATACAGGAAAAAAGGAGTGGGATGTGAACACAAGGCGGGAGGCTTCCTAGCTGCCCTTTAAGTAGAAGCTTCACCTGTGCTAAGGAGACCACGTGGTTAGTGGGTAGGGGAGAAAAATGCTTTGAGGGTTTCTGGGTCCCAGCTGCCTGCACGGACAGGTGAAAGTCCTGCACCAGGTTCGTTGTTCTGACCTGATATAGGACCCTTCAGGGGGAGAAAACCTGGAGAGTTCTCCCTCCCTCCCTCCTTCCTTTCCGTAGGAGCTGAACAGCTGAACTTCTACTAAAGTTGGGGAGCTCAAGGCAGGGCTGACAAGCCCCTCGGAATTGGCTAGTTCTACCCTCTCGTTTCCTTTCCTTTTTTTTTTTTTTTTTTTTTTTTTTCAGACAGAGTCTCACTGTGTTGCCCAGACCGGACTGCAGTGGTGAGATCTCAGCTCACTGCACCCTCCACCTCCCAGGTTCAAGCAATTCCGCTTCAGCCTCCCAAGTAGTTGGGATTGCAGATGTGTGCCACCACGCCTAGTTTTTTTATTTTTAGTAGAGATGGGGTTTCACCATGTTGGTCATGCTGGTCTCAAATTCCTGACCTCAGGGGATCCACCCACCTTGGCAAAGCGCTGGGATTACAGGTGTGAGCTATCATGCCTGGCACACCCTCTCATTTTCACAGAGGAAGAAGCAGAAGCTCACAATGTTCACTTAGCAAGGATATAACTGGCTGGATCTAGATCAGGTCCTGAGACTGAGACAGGGGCACAGGGGGACTCTGCAAGGGTGGATTCGGTCAGGTTCTCCAGCATTCTGGTATGAAAAGGCAGGTTCCTGGCTGGGCGTGGTGGCTCACGCCTTTAATCCCAGCACTTTAGGAGGCCGAGGCAGGTAGATTACCTAAGGTCAAGAGTTCAAGACCAGCCTGGGGAACATGGTGAGACCCTGTCTCTATTAAAAATACAAAAATTAGTTGGGCATGGTGGTGTGTGCCTGTAATCTCAGCTACTTGGGAGGCTGAGGCAGGAGAATCGCATGAACCCAGGAGGCAGAGGTTGCAGTGAGCTGAGATCATGCCACTGCACTCCAGCCTGGGCGACAGAGCAAAACTCCATCTCAAAAAAAAAAAGAAAGAAAAGAAAAAGGTAGTTTCCTGGAACCTATTGAGAGAACTACTGAAACAGCTCCTCTGTACATTCAAATCTGAGAGCCTCTGCTCTACAGACCTAGACAGATCTGGGGTCAAGTCCTGCCTTTGGCCTTAGGCAAGTGACTTCACCCCTCCAATCCTTGGTTCCCGTCTGCGGCCCGTGAAATGGGCACACGGATTTTACATGACGTGCTGCCATATGGAAGGTGCTCAGTAACAGGTGTGACCCTGGTCATCGGCTGGCTCGGGGCCTGCTGCTCCAGGTGCAGTTGCTGGGCCTGGCCGGGACTCAGTGGGGAACGATGGCCTCTCAGGAGGCTCCCTGCACAAGCTGATGTGCATGGGCCAGACAGTCCGCAGACAGAAGTTGTTCTCAGGTTGTGTGCTGCAGGAGATGGGGAGGACAATTTGGTTCCGTCCCTGGGGACAGGTCCCAGCCCCTAAGAAGGAAGAAGTATAGACAGGCCTGAATATTTATGAAGCCTGGGGCTCAACCCCAGCCACAGATATCACAGGGTAAAGAGCGGGCCTGTCCATTTCTAGGTGGAGGAAGGTGGGTGTGGATAGGTGAGAACTCAGCACTGAGGCACCCCTGTGGGTAGGTCAGCAGGAGGTGGGGAGGGTCGCAGGAGCAGGGGTGCCTGCAGAAGTTATCCTTCCCAGGACCCTAGTTAGAGGTGCAGGGGCAGAACTGAGGACAGATGGGATTACTGCAAAGTTCCCCTTCCCTCTGTCTGTCCACAGAGCATGGCGGAATGGGGGATACTTTCACGCCACTCACACTGAGGCTTCATTTCCTATCCAGGAGGACGCAGACAGAAGGCCCATGGCTTTGGATCAGCCTTGACATTCAGAAGTCAAGGAGAATAGAATTTTCTCGAGACGCACATATATTTAGAAGCAGTAACATGAGGATCAAGTCTCTTTCTGGAGGACTCACGAAGTGACAGCCCTCTATCTAATGCTGTAAGGAGAGAGCCCAGGTGCAGAATGAACCAGAGCAGCAGTTCTTGAACTTGGCAGCACATTAGAACCACCTGGGGAGTATGTAGAATGCCTGATGCTCAGGCCATACCCAGACCCCGTGTGAATGAAGGCTGAGGGGTGGGAAGGGCAGCAGCAGTGCTGTTTTCATTTTTATTATTATTATTTTTTAATGTTTTTAAGATGGAGTTTTACTCTGTCACCCAGGCTATAGTGTAGTGGCATGATCTTGGCTCACTGCAACCTCTGTCTCCTGGGCTCAAGTGATTCTCCTGCCTCAGCCTCCTGAGTAGCTGGGGTTACAGGTGTGCGCCACCATGCCCAGCTTTTTTTTTTTTTTTTTTTTTTTTTTTTTTTAGGGGGGGGGTTTCACCATTTTGGCCAGGCTGGTCTTGAACTCCTGACCTCAAGTGATCCACCTGCCTTGGCCTCCCAAAGTGCTGGGATTATAGGAGGCCAGTGCTGTTTTTAAGTCACCCAGGTGATTACAAAATGCTGTCAAGTTTGAGGACAGACCGCTGTCTCTACCCTAGCTGCAAATGAGACCCACCTGGAGAGCTCTAATCCCGGACAGATGAAAATAGACTCTTTGGGGGTGGTGGGGGCCCAGGTGGTGGTGTCTTTAAAGGGTATATACAGGGTAGAGAATCACAAATCGAATCAACCCAGTGGTGTGATTCTGCACCACTGGCACGGTGTGTGTCTGAATGTGCATGTGCGACAGTGTGTTCTCCGAGAGTCCTGGTGTGTGACCTTGGGCTGAGATCAGGCGCTTGGCAGCTGTGCTGAACGAGAGTGGTGCATTAGCTGGGAGGGCTCACAGGTGGCACCGGCACAATGGCTCCTCCGAGGCTGCCTGTCGCTTGCCCATCTCTGCCTCTTTCAACTCAGGTTGCATTTAGGGCCTCAGGGAAGAAACGTTTCCTTTCCTAAGTAAATCAGTCTGGAGCTGCTCTCTTTGGGGACAAGACTAGTAAAGGAACCCTTAGGAATTTGGGCAAATGCAGCGTGTCCCTGGGCAAGTCACTTCTCTATAGCACTTCCTTTCTTTTGTTGTTATTATTATTATTTCAGATGTAGTTTCACTCTTGTTGCCCAGGCTGGAGTGCAGTGTCACAATCTTGGCTCACTGCACCTCCACCTCCTAGGTTCAAGCGATTCTCCTGCCTCAGCCTCCCAAGTAGCTGGGATTGCAGGCACATGTCACCATGCCCGGCTAATTTTTTGTATTTTTAGTAGAGACAGGGTTTTACCATGTTGACCAGGCTGTTCTCAAACTCCTGACTTCTGGTGATACACCTGCCTCAGACTCCCAAAGTGCTGGGATTACAGGTGTGAGCCACCACGCCCAGCCCTTTATTTTTATTTTATTATTATTTTTTGAGATGGAGTCTTATTCTGTCACCTAGGTGGGAGTGCAATGGTGTAATCTCAGCTCACTGCAACCTCCGCCTCCCCAGGCTCAAGTGATCCTCCTGCCTCAGCCTCCTGAGTAACTGGGACTACAGGTGTCTGGCTAATTTTTTGTATTTTTAGTAGAGACGGGGTTTCACCATGTTGGCCAGGCTGATCTTGAACTCCTGACCTCAAGTGATCCACCCGCCTCGGCCTCCCAAAGTGCTGGGATTACAGGTGTGAGCCACCGCGCCCGGCCTGTGCTTCATTTCTTTAAAGAAGAGAAAAGACGAATCTCCTCTTGTCCTCTTGTCACAACGCATGTGAGTAAGCGTACTGGGCTCTCTGAAAGTCAGCTGTGATGAATTTTTAAAAGATGACCTATCAGTAGATGCGCTGCTCACACCCAGAATCCCAGCACTTTGGGAGGACTGCTTGAGGCCAGGAGTTCGAGACCAACCTGGGTAACATAGCAAGCCCTCCATGTCTACAAACAAACAAACAAACAAACAAAAAAAGTAGCGGGGCAAGGTGATGTGGGCCTGTAGTCCCAGCTATTCAAGAGGCTGAAGTGTGAGGATCACTTAACCTGGGAGGTCAAGGCTGCAATGAGCCGTGATGGTGCCACTGCACTCCAGCCTGGGCAATACAGCAAGACCCTGTCTGAAGAAAAAAAATGACTTATCAAGCTTCCATGTGGTATAAGAAGGCAAAACCCCACTGCTGAAAGAGGGAAACTGAGGCTTATGGAGCAAAGTTTAGTGGAGCCAGGGTGCAATGTCAAAATCATGGGCAGCCATGACACCCCTTGAAAATCTCCTGTGGTGGCCACAGAGTATGGCACTCAGAGCTTTATGTACCTAACCAAGTACAGGAAATTATGTGTACTATCGATGGTCAGATGCCCAGGAAGGTACTGTGCATAAGAGCCTGCCTATGGCAAGTAATAAGCTGAAACAGTATTTTTGTGTTTCTTTTAGAGACAGGGTCTCCCTCTGTTGCCCAGGCTGGAGTGCAGTGGTGCCATCGTGTCTCACTGCAGTCTCCACCTCCCAGGTTCAAGTGATCCTCCCACCTCAGCCTCCTGAATAGCTGGGACTACAGGCCTGCACCACCTTGCCCAGTTAATTTTTTTTAATGTTTTTTAGAGATAGGGTCTAGCCATGTTGCCCAGGCTGGTCTCGAACTCCAGGCCTCAAGCAATACTCCTGCCTTGCTTGGCCTCCCAAAATGTTGGGATTACAGGCATGAGCAACTGGGCCTGGCCTAAAACCATATTTTTTTATTGACTTTATATGACATTTATTTTTCCAGTTTTATTGATTTATAATTGACAAAAATTGCATATATTGAGGGTGTATATTGTGATATTTAAATATATGTCTGTAAGTGAAATGATTATAATAGACAATTATTTCTATGATAGCATATTCATTAATATATCAATTTCAAGATAATTAACATATCTATCCCCTTATATGCTATTTGTGTGTGTGGTGAGAACACTTGAGATCTATTCTCTTAGCATATTTCAAGTGTACATTATTACTAATTACAGTCACCATGCTACTGTGGTCACTAGGTCTCCAGTACTTATTCATATTGTGCTGAAGGTTTGTATCCTTTGACCAATATCGCTCCTCTACCCCTGCCCCAACCCTGGTAACCAACATTCTACTCTCTGCTTCTATGAGTTGGACTTTCTTAGATTCCACACATAAGTGAGGTCATGCAGTATTTGTCTTTCTATGTCTGCCTGATTTCAGTTAGAACAATCCTCCAGGTTCAGCCATGGTTTTGCAAACTGCAGGATCTCCCTCTTTTTTTTTTTTTTTTTTTTTGAGACAGAGTCTTGCTCTGTCACCTAAGCAATTATCCTGCCTCAGCCTCGCTAGTAGCTGGGACTATAGGCGTGTGCCACCACATCCAACTAATTTTTGTATATTTAGTAGAGATGGGGTTTCGCCATGTTGACCAGGCTGGTCTCGAACTCCTGACCACAGGTGTTCCCACTGTACCTGGCCAAAGCGCTGGGATTACAGGTGTGACCACTGTACCTGGCCAAGGATCTCCCTCTTTTTGAAGGCTGAATAATATTCCTATGAGTGTGTTTTACATTTTCTTTATCCTTTCATCTGTTGATGGACACTTGGGTTGTTTATCTTGGCTACTATGAATGATGCTGCGATCGACGTGGAAGTGTAGATATCCATTCGAGAAACTGATTTCACTTCCTTTGGGTAGATACCCAGAAGTGGAATTACTGGATCCTATGATAGTTCTATTTTTAATGTTTTGAGGAACCTCCACATTGTTTTCCACAATGGCTGCACAAATTTGAAATAGCATTTTAAGTTACCCATTTAAACTGTTACCCTTTCCTTCTTCCCTCGGCCCCCACCCCACATGCCTCTAGTATCTCCACTAAAAGCTCACAGCTCCTGGTAGGGACCACGATTTAACCTTGGCTTGACTTAATCTTTGCACTGTATTCCCATAATTTATTTCCACTCCAGAAAAAAGCCAATGGTCACCTGTTGGGGTTTTGGGCAAGTTCTGGGTTGAAATTCTCCTTCTTGTAGATTACAAGAGTTCTAGGCCAGGTACAGTGGCTCACGCCTGTAATCCCAGCACTTTAGGAGGCCAAGGCACGCAGATCACCTGAGGTCAGGAGTTCCAGACTAGCCTGGCCCACATGGTGAAATCCCGTCTCTGCTAAAAATACAATTAGCTAGGTGTGGTGGCACACGCCTGTAATCCCAGCTACTCAGTAGGCTGAGGCAGGAGAATCACTTGAACCCAGGAGGCGGAGGTTGCAATGAGTTGAGACCGCACCACTGCACTCCAGCCTAGGTGACGAGAGTGAAACCTCATCTAAAAAAAAAAAAAAAAAGAGTTCTAGAGTTCTACAACTGTGATGTGCATAAGATTCCCCTGGAGCCTCTGGTGTCGCAGGAAGGGTTGGGTGCTCTGGGGTCAGTACCTGTTAGAAGCCCCCAGGTGATGGTGAGGTTGGGGTGAGCAGGCTGGCAAAATACTCTGGCCCCCGCCCCCACTGCTGGGAAAGGGAGCTAAATCCAAGGGCCACCCAGGGACTTCACAGCCCCTCCCCTGTGGGCCTCTGCTCTTTGTCCCCATCCTACTGTTCAGGCCAGATGGCCACCCTTCAGCAAAGAGTGGGAGGGGGAAGTGGCAGATCAGAGGCCTCTAGACTCCAGCTAAAGCCTGCTCGTTGGGGGGTCACCCATGGAGGAACCGGGGTGGGCCACCTCAGTGAACCGGGGTGAACTGGCAGCTGTGGCTGAGCGGGAAGAAAACTCACACTCCCTCCAAGCTGCTGCTTCTGCTGGCTGGAGGCAAGGCTGGGACGCTCTGATGTCACCAGAAAGCGCCTCCTGTCAGGCCTCAGCCACTATTCTTAGTCTCAAGAAAAAAACCTCCGCCTGTTAGAAGTCTCTCGACTTCAACAGCCTCTTTATAAATAACTTAGAAACTGGTAGTGTGCAGGGCTGCTGGCGAAGAACTTCTTTCTTTAACGCAAGATGTTCCAAGGGCCTCAGCGGTGAGCACACCTCCCTCCCGGGGAGCCCTGTAAACGCTATGATCTCAGGAACGGACGTTTCCATCCATGGGTGCTGCCTGCCCAGCTGCGCACTAAGCGCCAAGCAGTTTCACAGGCAGTTCCAGAGCAGCTAGACGACCTGGGTTCAAATCTTGACTCTGCCACTTCCTAACTGTGTGAGCTTGGGAAAGTCACTTTGCTTCTCTTTGCCTCTGTGACTGCATCTACAAAACCAGGGCAATGAGAGTTGCGACAGCCCTGGGCTGTGGCAAAGAAGAAAAGAACTGAGACACACAAAGTGCTTAGAACAGCACAAGCCAGCAGCCGTCTGGGTGTCTATCACTATCTTACTGTTGCTACTGATATCCTTAGGAAATAATCTCCCAGAAGAGACCTTTATCTCCATTTTATCCACAGGAAACAGAGACCCCTGCCCCCAGGTTAAATGACTGGCCTCATTCACCCACTCTGTTAGCAGCCAAAGCAGGACTTGAACCCTAGTCTGTTCCACTGGGAATCTCAAGTCAATTATAAAACTCTGCTGCCGCCTAGAGCATGGGGAGGGATCAGGCACAATCAAGACTAGCGGGGCTTCTCACCTGTGGGAACCTGTGACCAGCAGGAAAATCACTCCCTGGACCCTGCTGGGGGAGCCACCCTCCTGCACCATCCTCCTCCAACATCTTGAGACCTTGGGCAGCTCAGTGCCCCCTCAATGAGCCTCAGTTTCTTCATCAATAAAATGGGTTTATAGTAACAGCGTCTATCCTGTAGAGTAGTATGACGATTAAAGGACGTGAGCTTTTATAAAGGCACCCTCTCCCACTTTTTCTCTGGCCACACTGGGGTGAGTCCTATCAGCTTCCTGGATAAGGCAGGCCCCCTCCAAGACCAGCTGATCTCTCCAAGATGTGCCAGGGCTGGGGTTGCTCACGTCTCCCTCCAGGTCACCTTGGGGACTTCTCAAAACTTCATCTTTGGCACACATCCTCTGGTGACTTGAACTGGTTGTTTATGTGCATAAATGTCCCCTTACCTCACTGATGGCTGTTAGGGTTCTTCTAATGTCTTCCCCTGAGCAGGTGTTCCAGTAGGGTAACTGCTGAACCTGACGTTTCTCCTCCTCCCCTCACCACCCACCCACCCCAGTGATTGTGGGGCCACTCACTTGGCGTGGAGAAGCACCATCTGGTGGCTTTTTCTAGGCGTTTTCCATATTTGCTATGGGACACCACGCTTGGTTGAATTCACAGGAGGGCCAATGCCTCTGGGGGCCTGGAGGTGACATGCCGGTTCCGGGAGGGAGTCAGGAATAGGAGATCTGCATTTCTCCTGTTAAACTTCCTTGCCAGGCCCCTATCAGACAATGTAAGAGGAGGAGCTCCAATGTGATGCAATCAACAGAGGGGTGCAGCCTGCTCAGAAGGCAGGGGAGGCTGGGTGCGGTGGCTCACGCCTATAATCCCAGCACTTTGGGAGACCAAGGCAGGTGGATCACTTGAGGTCAGGAGTTCGAGACCAGTCTGGCCAACATGGTGAAACCCTGTCTCTACTAAAAATATAAAAATTAGCCAGGCATGGTGGTGGGCACCTGTAATCCCAGCTACTCGAAAGGCTGAGACAGGAGAAATGCTTGAACCGGGAGGCGGAGTTTACAGTGAGCCAAGATCATGCCACTGCACTCCAGCCTGGGGGACAGACCCAGACTTCGTCTCAAAAGGGAAGAAAAAAAAAAAAAAAAAAAAGGAAGGGAAAGCAAACGGTATGCCTGGGCTAGTAATTTATTCATCAGACTAGAATGAATTCCCTTCACTTCACTTCTCCCCCCCTTCCTGTTGGTGCATCCTACAAAGGCCAGTTTTTACATTCTCCTTTTTGGAAATCTCCCACTGTCCTCAACTGATAGCAACCTTTTCCTTCTCTGAAATGCTACAAGAGTAAGAGTAACAGGAAGCCAGGAGCTGCAGGATCAGCGGGTGCTATGGAACAATATCTCTATGGGCCATGTCCTTTGCGGAGGTGGTAGGGGAAGAATTCAGGAGAGAAGGAAGCAGTAAAGGCAGATGGCACATTCACTGGTGAGGTTAAAGGGAAAGGGGAGGCCTGAGAGTCACACTGGAGAAGAATTAGGATTTCTGTCATCAGACCCAGGGAATCTGGACTTTGAGAGCACTACCCCACATGGAGGGAGAACGGGCCCTGATACCTGCCATCAGCACAGTGACTATAATTAGGGCTCAGCTGAGGTCCTTGAAAAAAAATCCATTCTTCCTTCCTGGCCAAGTAGCAATTTGCAGCATTCTGTATTTGGTGGGCACCACCGAGTTTCTAAGGATGGCACAGTGTTTTCTTTAGTCAGAATCTTTTTTTTTTTTTTTGAGACAGCATCTTGCTCTGTCACCCAGGCTAGAGTGCAGTGACCAGATCCCAGCTTACTGCAAGCTCCACCTCCTGGGTTCAGGCCATTCTCCTGCCTCAGCCTCCCGAGTAGCTGGGACTATAGGTGCCCACCACCACGCCCGGCTAATTTTTTGTATTTTTAGTACAGACGGGGTTTTACCATGTTAGCCACGATAGTCTCGATCTCCTGACCTTGTGATCCGCCCGCCTCGGCCTCCTAAAGTGATGGGATTATAGGTGTGAGCCACGGCACCCGGCCTCTTTAGTCAGAATCTTTAATCCCAGAAGGTTTAGCATTAAGTACAGAAAGGATGAAGTAATGCAAAGTCATAGTTTCCTTTTTTTTGGTCCTGTATTATATCGACAAGTAATTTACGTATATTGGTATACTTTCTATTTTAAGGGTTTGAAATGTTTAAGAGAATTGGGCATCATGTAACAGAAAGGCCTTGTGATCTCAATTTCAAATGAATTGAGTAATCAATTATGGCCAGATATTTCTGTAAATCGTGGTAAAATATACGTACCATAAAATTCACCATCTTAACCATTTTCAAGTGTGCAGTTCGGTGGTACTAAGTATATTCGCATTGTTGAGTCAGCCAGATTTTAACCTGGAAATTATATGAGAACTTAATATTAAGTTTGTAAACAGAACGCTACTCTTTAAGAGAACTTAAAATTTGCATATTTAAAGTTCAACTTATTAGATGTATACAAATTCATAATGAAGTACTTAGGAAGGTTCTGACAAGTGCTTAAGAAGAAATCAAATATATTAAATTCATTAGTTCACTCAAAGTATTTAAGGGAATTTACTGAAGTGGCTTTAAAAAAACCCTTTAAAATGACTGTAAACTACAGTCTATTTATATAAAAAAATAGGGATATTCATAAATTCAACACAAAGTTTTAGGGAAGAATTGGTGTTTCAAATTTATATTTGTAACAAATAGAATATTAATTAAAAAAAAAAAAAAAAAAGGCCAGGCACAGTGGCTTATGCCTGTAATCCCAGCACTTTGGGAGGCTGAGGTGGGTGGATCACCTGAGGTCAGGAGTGTGAGACCAGCCTGTCCAATATGGTGAAACCCTGTCTCTACTAAAAATACAAAACTTAGCCAGGCCTGGTGGTCGGTGCCTGTAGTCCCAGCTACTCAGGAGGCTGAGGCAGGAGAACTGCTTGAACCCTGGAGGTGGAGGTTGCAGTGAGCTGAGATCACACCACTGCATTCCAGCCTGGGTGACAGAGTGAGACTCCATCTCAAAAATAAAATAAAATTTAAAAATAAATAAATAAATACTTAAAAAAAAAAACTATAAAGTATCCCCTGAATAATCTTTCACGCAAGGCTTTGAAAGCTGAGTGTGGTGGTGCTCGCTTGTAGCCCCGGCTACTCCTGAGACTGAGGCAGGAGGATCATCTGAGCCCAGGAGGCCACCCTGGGCAACACAGTGTCCCTGTCCTCAGACCCAGGGAATCTGGGCTTTGAGAATACCACCCTATGTGGAGGGGAAAGGGGCCTTGAAATCTCACTATACTTAGGGTTTACAATGTCACTATAATCTCATCAGCACTGTAGTTGGTTTTTAAAAATTGAAAAAAAAAAAAAAAAAAAGGAAAGCCTTTAAGACCACCAGTGGCCCATGCTGACAAATCAAACCATTTGTATATAAAATACCTCATGACTGAGTGTGTCTCTCAGAAGCCCTTGCAGGACTTATTAAAATACACGTCACTGAGCTCCAGCACCAGAGCGTCTGATTCGGTGGGGCTGGGTTCAGAAATCTGCATTCCTGACAAGTTCTCAGGTGATTGCAGTTGGTCTAGGAAGAGACTTTGAGAAGCACTGCGCTGAACGCAGAGAGGTCATGTGTTTCCACCGTCATTCCCTGTAATCTGAGCTGCCCTTCTTTGGGCCTTAATTCCCCCGTCTCTAACGTGAGAGTAACATAGTATAACCCGCGGGGCTGCTGGGAGGATGAGAGACATGTATGTGCGTGCCTGGCACGTGCTGGGCTCACAGTATGTGGTAAATATGTGATATGGTTTGGCTGTGTCCCCACTGAAATCTCACCTTGAATTGCAATAATCCTCGTGTCGAGTGCAGGGCCGGGTGGAGATAATTGAATCATGAAGGCAGTTCCCCCATACTGCTCTCGTGGTAGTGAATAAGACTCACAAGATCTGATGGTTTTATAAACGGGAGTTCCCCTGCACAAGCTGTCTTGCCTGCCGCCACGTAAGACGTCCCTTTGCTCTTCCTTCGTCTTCTGCCATGATTGTGAGGCCTCCCCAGTCATGTGGAACAGTGAGTCCATTAAACCTCTTTCCAAGTTACCCAGTCTCAGGTATGTCTTTATTAGCAGCATGAAACAGACTAATGCAACATGACTCCATTACTGTTACATGCCCAACATGGCTACGTAGCCTGGGTGTCTTTTATATGTTCCATGTACCTACCATACTGCTATGCACATAGTAGGAGCTCAAAAAATATGAATGTAGGTAGAGTAAGTTCCAGGCAAAGGAAAGAGCTTGTGCAATGGCCCAGAGGCAGGAGGGTGTACAGAAGTCAGGGAGCCTGTAACTTGTGGCAGAGGCAGAGTCTGTACAGGAGTGTGATACACTATGCTTAAAAGTTTGGACTTTGTTCTAAGGGCAACAGGAAGCCATTAAGCAAGGGAGTCATTCCAAGATTTTAGAAAAACCAGGTAGGAGGCAGCTGAACTTGCCAAGGTAAGAGACAGTGTGGCCTGGACCAGGGTGGTGGTGGCGGGGAGGCACAGAGGTCCAGTGTGGTCCCTAGAGCAGGACAAGGTGATGGAAGAACCTTGAAGGGTGAGAGAAGGGGTGAGCCCCAGGGCTCATTTTGATGAAGGAGAAAGTTTCATCTGAATTCAGGAAGTCAAAGGACTACCTTAGGGCATTTGCCAGAGTGTGAGGCCAAATAACTGATTTCCTTCCTAAGACCCTGCCCATCTACTCAGTGAGTCAACCTCCTTGGGTGTTAGGAACAGCCACCAATGTAGAAATGGCAAGTTGCTCACAAACTGGATGGTTCTATGCCTACGGGGGCATAGCTGGTCCTGATCCGTGGGCAGCAGGAAGGGAGTCCAGGTTTGGTCTACAAATAGCCCCAAGGCAGTATTTCTGAAGCCATGGCCCCTCTCCCAGACTGCTGTGTTCTTGTTGATTGCTGGCACAGTCCACCAAGGCAGTAAGGCATGGCCAAACACCTCATATCCCATCCTGAACCCCACACCTCACTGGGTCACCAAGTGGCAGAAGCATTTTCATTTAAAATGAAAGGACAGCAGACCATCTCCAGGCAAACCAGTGGGCTCCAGGCAGACACGAAACTTCTGAAGTGGGGAGAGGAAGTGAGTCTTGAAAAGAATGGATCAAGGGCTTGGGAAGGGAGACACATCTCCCTCAGCCTTTGATCTGTGCAGCCCCACAATGACAGAAGTAGTAACACAAGCTGGGAACACATTTTGCTTTCGTATGACTCATTCAGGAAGGGAAAATGGAAAATTACCACTCTCCTCTCCCCCTTTCCCAGATAGGAACAGGTGCTCTTCCTTGCTGGGGAAGAGCCTGGGTGTGCGACCTGCTGGCGGGATACCTGGGCTGTCTCATACAGCCACTGGCTCCTTCCTCACACTCTTGGTGCTCCCAGGCTTTTCCAGGCAGGGTGCAGACAGCCAGAGCTTAATGAGCTTTTAAGACTGGAGATGCTATTTGCCTGGGGTTGCTGTGCAGCCTAGACTGAGGGTGACTCATGCCGAATATATCTTGCCTAGACTGTGACAATTCGCAGCATCTCTCACTACAAAACTACAAAATGTTGTTCCCTCACTCTCCCTCACCCTGGGCCATCTGTTTGTCTCTATTACTGGGTACACAGTACTGTCAGGGGACTTCTGCCCCCTCCTACATGGCTCACTTCAGGGCTGCCACTCCACACATTACAAACCTACACATCTAAGACCCGGAACCAGCCCTTCTGTTCAGCAGCAACATGTCCACCCCCAGCTCCAAGCTGGGGAGCGGGGGACCGAACTAAAGTGATTAACAAATGGTAAATTGTGCTCAACGATTTCAATGAGTAATTAAGAGAAAGAAGATGGAAGACCTAGCTGCAGAAGAAATATTAGGTATTGATATATGACATTGTTATAAACTGTCACATCACTGTCACCTGCCATGTCACCTGTCATTGTCATGTCACAGTCACCTATTGCCTGCCACCTGTTGCATTCACCTATTACCTGAATCATCACCTGTTGCTTGTCACATGTCACTGTCACCTGTCACCTATCATGTCACATCACTCATCTGTCCTGACATCTGTCACCTGTCACATCACTACCATGTCACAGGTCATTTGTGTGTCCTTGGCATGTCCTTGGCATGTTACAAGCATGCCATATCCTTGGCGTGTCACATCACTGGCATGGCACATCATTAACATGGCTATGTAATAAGCACATCTTTAACATGTAAAAAGCAGGCCATTAGCATGTCATTGCCATGGCTTCAACACATAAGCATGCTGCATGTTCCTGACATGTGAGACATCCTTAGTGTGTAAGGGGTGTGTCCTTAGCATGTTATGCACATGCCGTTAGCATGTAATGTGCATGTTCCTGCAACGTTCTGTCCTTGGCATGCAGCATGTCCTTAACATGTTTTAGGATGTCACCTGTCAAATGGCACTGTCCCTATGTCACCTGTCAAATGTCACCTGTCACATGTAATGTCAGTCACCTATGTCATGTCACCTGTCAAATGTCATGTGACTTGTCACTGTTACATATCACTGTCCTCAGTCACTGTCACATGTAATGTCACTGTCACATGTAACTGTTCCTGCACTGTCATATGTCATGGTCACAAGTCACCTGTTAAATATCACGTGACCTACCATATGGTCAATAGCCACTGTCACATGTAATGTCACTGTCATCTATCACTGTCACCTATCACCTGCCATGTCCTTAGCATTTCCTTACCATATTTTCAGCATGCAATAAATAATATCAGCATGTAAAAGGCATGTCTTTTGCACATCACATGTCACAGGCATGTTCAAATAGGCACGTTCATGTCACATGTACTTGGCATGCACATGTCAGAAATCCTTAGCATATCACACATGTGCTTGGTGTACAATAAACATGTAACAGTCATGGCCATAACATGTTATGAGCACATGATTAAAAATGTAGTATGCCAGTGGCATGTAGGCATGACTATAGGATGCAGTGAGCATGTAATTGGCATGTCCTATCATGTCAGGACATAACAAGCATGCCCTTAGTATGTAATAGGTATGACCATAGTATAAACCTAATACTATGTAAAAGCATGTAACACACGTATAAGAATGCCAGTGCTGGCCAGGCGCGGTGGCTCAAGCCTGTAATCCCAGCACTTTGGGAGGCCAAGACGGGCAGATCACGAGGTCAGGAGATCGAGACCATCCTGGCTAACATGGTGAAACCCCGTCTCTATTTAAAAAATACAAAAAACTATCCGGGCGAGGTGGTGGGTGCCTGTAGTCCCAGCTACTTGGGAGGCTGAGGCAGGAGAATGGCGTGAACCTGGGGAGGCGGAGCTTGCAGTGAGCTGAGATCCGGCCACTGCACTCCAGCCCGGGTGACAGAGCGAGACTCTGTCTCAAAAAAAAAAAAAGAATGCCAGTGCCATGTAATATGCATGGCAATGGCATGTAATTGCCACATGATAAACATGACTTAACGTGAGTGGCATGTAATGTGCATGCTAGTGTCATGTAAATATGTGTGATCAGAGCATGTAATAAGTGTGCCATCACGTCTTTGGCATGTAACTTGCATGTAAAAAGCATGCCTGTGGCATTATGAAGCATGTCTTAGCACATTGGTGCCACATCCTTGACATGTAATAGGTATGACCATAGCATGCAATATACGTATCTTCAAATGTCACTAGCATACAACAGCCATGTCTTCAAATGTAGCTAGCATGCAATAACCATGTCAGTGGCGTGTAATAGGCATAACCATAGGATGCAATGGGTATGTAATTGGCATGTCACGGCATGTCGGTAGCATGTAACAAGTGTGTCCTTACCATGTAGTGGGCATGATAATCACATAAAACAGGCATGGCCATAGTGTGATGAGCATGTGACATACATATTTTATGTCAGCAGCGGTAATATAAATGATAGCCAGTCATTGGCACGTGATATGCACATCTTCACATCAGTGGCACATAAATATGCATGACATGTTAATATGCATGACGACTGCATGCAATAGGCATGTCTTCACATGTCCCTGGCATGTAAAAGGCATGAGCACTGCACCAATAGCCATGCATTAGCATGTTGGTGGCACATAAAAGGTATGTTATAGGCATGCCGACAGCTATGCCTTCACATGTCACTAGCATGCAATAGGCACGTCAGTTGTATGTAACATGCATGGCAATAGCATGTGATGGGCATACAATTTATTTGCAGGTCAGTGGCATGTAACAGGCATGACCATAGCATGTGATGGGCATACAAGTCATTTCTTTGCATGTCAGTGACATGTAATAGGAATGACTGACATGTAATGGACATGTGGCACACTGCATGTCACCTGTTACCTGTTAGTGTCACCTGTCACTGGAGCAGTCACCAGTCACACTGTCACCTGTCACTGCCACCACTGTCATGTGTTACCGGTCACCAGTCATTATGGTCATGTCACCTGTCACTGTCACCAGTCACATCACTGTCACTGTCATATCACGTCACTGTCACACCTGCCACATCGTCACATTACCTGCCACATCACCAGTCACCCATCACCTGTTACATATCACCCATCACCTGTCACATCACCTGCCACCTGTCACTGCCATGTCACTTGTCACTGTCACACCACATCACTGTCACATCACATTTCACTGTCATGTGTCACCTGCTGTCACGTTTTACTGTCACATGTCACCTGTCACATCACCTGCTGTCACATCACCTGCCATGTCACTGTCACCTGTCAAGGTCCTGTCACATCACCTGTCATGTTAGTCACCTGTCACCTTACTGTCACGTCATTGTCACCTGTCACATCATGTCACTCATCAACCTGTCACCTGACTCATGACACCTGTCACTGTCACCTGTTACAAGTCAATGTCACCTGTCATTGTCAACCTGTTACCTGTGACTTGTCACCTGTCACTGTCACCCATCACTCTCACGTCACCTGTCACTGTAATCTGTCACCTGTCTGTCCTGGCACATTTTGCAAGAATGCTACATGTAGTTATCATGTTAGCTTGGCACAATTCACAAGAATGCCTCCTGTACTAAGCATGTCATTGGCATGTCACATGTCATTAGTATTTCATAAGCATTACATGGCACATGGACATCACTAGTATGTGTGTGTGTGTGTGTGTATATATATATATATATATATATTTTTTTTTTTTTCCGAGATGGAGTCTCGTTCTGTCCCCCAGGCTGGAGTGCAGTGGCCGGATCTCAGCTCACTACAAGCTCCGCCTCCCGGGTTTACGCCATTCTCCTGCCTCAGCCTCCCGAGTAGCTGGGACTACAGAATCCCGCCACCTCACCCGGCTAGATTTTGTATTTTTTAGTAGAGACAGGGTTTCACCATGTTAGCCAGGATGGTCTCGATCTCCTGACCTCATGATTCACCCGTCTCGGCCTCCCAAAGTGCTGGGATTACAGGCTTGAGCCACCGCGCCCGGCCCTGACGTCACTAGTATATTGCGTGTGTCATATATGTTGTGTGCATTTTGCATGTCACATGTTGCAAGTATGTCATGCATGTCATGAATGTCACAGCATGTTGAAAGTCACATGTGGGTCATAAAGCACATGCATGTCATAAACATGCCACAGAGCACGTCATGTCACAAACGTCGTGTTGTAGAAGTGACATGAAATGTGTCAAGATGACATGCTGCATGTCATATGTATGTTATGCCTTTCAGAATTACATGCATGCACGCATGTCAGGCACAAGGCTACATGGTACATGCACAACATATGAAATATATGTGATGTTACATGCAGAATATTTGTAACATACATGTTACAAGTATGTATATACATATTACACAGAACATGTGTAATGTATATGCAGAACATATAATACATGTATGTTATGACATGCAATATGTGTAATGTGTTGTGTAGAACATGTGACATCACACTTGTGTAATATAAATGCTATATGCACATTTATGTAATATGTGATATACACAACATATGTGACATATGCACCACACATGCAATATGTTTAATGTTACAACACATATGTAATGTGTGGTATTACATGCACAACACATTTTATATGTGCAATGTTACATATACATGTTATGCACAACATATGTAATGCTATATTTTACACATTACATATACAATACATCATGTGCTTATGTAATGTATGTTACACAACATATATGTACTGTTACACATGTATATGTGTATGCATGGATATCATACATATGTTACATATAAATGTTATATGTCATATCTATGTTAGCTGTTGATAAATACAAACACACACACACACATATATATATGAGTCACCATCTTGAGAAACCAAGAATTCAACAGGTGGTCCTCTGAAGATTTTTGCCTATCAGCTTCTAATTCCTACACAGGCAAAATGATAGTATTCACACGAATAAACCATGCTGACACAATGACACAAAGTTTACCCTGAGCTTACTCCTCTGAGTTTCACAACTCAACCAAACTCCACCTACTGCAACTGTCAGAAGCAAGATCACTGACACAGACATCTCTACAGGGGAGGACTGCCTTCTTCTAGCTGTTTCCAGGGAGATGAGGATTAAAGCAAACTCAACCGGGGAGTTGCAAAACGCAGCTTGGGTTTTG
This sequence comes from Rhinopithecus bieti, assembly GCF_001698545.2. Lineage (NCBI taxonomy): Eukaryota > Metazoa > Chordata > Mammalia > Primates > Cercopithecidae > Rhinopithecus > Rhinopithecus bieti. The sequence continues at coordinate 1,995,641 of NW_016808932.1, read as the reverse complement.
GAGTCAGGCTAAGCTGGGTTGTGATCTGGGCCTTCTTATTCAGTAGCTGTGCTGTCTTTTGTTTTGTTTTGTTTTTGAGACAGAGTCTCGCTTTGTCACCCAGGTTTGAGTGCAGGGGCTCAATCTCAGCTCACTGCAACCTCCACCTCCTAGGTCTAAGCAATTCTCCTGCCTTAGCTTCCTGAGTAGCTGGGATTACAGGTGCATGCCACCATGCCTGGCTAATTTTTGTATTTTTAGTAGAGATGGGGTTTCACCATGATAAGCTGTGCTTCCTTGGGCAAGTTACTCAACTTCTCTGGGCCCTGGTTTCCTCAGCTGTAAAGTGGAGAATTCCAGGTATATGCGGCTGGCACAGAATAAGGGGTCAGAACAGCATGACCTTTACACAGTGCAGAATGTTTGTGCTTTTTGGCAGAGTGTGTCCTGTCACAGGAAGGTAAATCTAACATTCCAGAAGCGTTGCCTGCTGATTATGTCAGCGGCTCCAGCTCAGGCAGTAGCAGGGTATGAAAGCTGACCTTGGGAAGTGGTAACTGACGTGCCTCTGAGGTCTGTGGGAAAGAAGAGCAAGGCCTTCCCTATAGCAGAAGCCTAGTTGGAATGACAGACCCAAGCAAATGGGGTTGGATGAGCTCCTTGTTCCCCTGAGATACTGTGGTCTAAATGGCTACTCCATGACACCTTGACCACCTCGATTCCAAGTCACCCACCACCTGAATGGGATTATTTCACACTTGAGAGGAGAGTTACCTTTGGTTCTGAAGCTGCCGATGGTGTTTTCCACATTTTGGGGTATGAGTCCTGAAGGCAGGGCAGACACACCATTGTAGAGACCTGTGGCTCCAAGCTGAGCCAGTCACACAAGCCGAGAGACCACTGGCCCAACTGGAGTCAAATGTGGATGAGCTAAGCTGAAGGTTTCAGGAACAGTCTCAGGTAAGCCCCGGCACACAGTATCTCCAGCCCTTATAAGACTCTGATCTCTCAAGACAGATTCCTTAAAAGCTCTATAATCTGGAGGCTCTTGGAGCAGTGTGATGTCTCTGTTTCTGTTATCCAGTGCTCAGGAAAAACGAAACTCTCTGAGTCCAGAAGCAGGAGGATGGTGTTCAACAGCATTCAACAGGGCATTACAAGAGACACAGCTGGCTGGCTTTTTTTTTTTTTTTGGAGACAGAGTCTCACTCTGTCACTCAGGCTGGAGGGCAGTGGTGGCGCAATCTCGGCTCACTGCAACCTCCACTTCCTAGGTTCAAGCAATTCTCCAGCCTCAGCCTCCTGAGTGTCTGGGACCACTGCAACCTCCACTTCCTGGGTTCAAGCAATTCTCCAGCCTCAGCCTCCCGAGTAGCTGGGACCACAGGCGCGTGCCATCACACCCAGCTAATTTTTGTACTTTTTTGTAGAGACGGGGTTTTGGCATATTGCCTAGGCTGGTCTTAAACTCCTGAGCTCAAAAAGATCCACTCAAAGTGGGTGGATTACAGGCATGAGCCAACCCACCCGGCCTTGGCTTGATCCTTATAAGAAATAGCTGTTGGCACTCATACCAATGGCTACACATCCTCAGTGGGCTGAGAGGGGCAGAAGCTTAAAGGAGGCTTAGGGGTTAGAGCATGGACATTTCAATGCATCAGTACATCAATGGCTCATTCACACCCTGAGGCAGGTGTGGAAGACAGACCATTATATTCTTTGCAGATGATGTTGCTGAGTACAATCCTGTCCCATAAAGAAATAAATCACAGCCCCCAGAGCAAACTTAGATGGGCTATTCTTTTTTTTTTTTTTTTTTTTTGAGACAGAGCCTTGCTCTGTCGCTCAGGCTGGAGTTCCAGTGGTGCAATCTCAGCTCACTGCAGCCTCTGCCTCCCAGGTTCCAGCAATTCTCCTGCCTCAGCCTCCTGGGTAGCTGGGATTACAGGCGCACGTTACCAGACCCAGCTAATTTTGGTATTTTTTTTTAGTAGAGATGGGGCTTCACCATGTTGGCCAAGCTGGTCTGGAACTCCTGACCTCAGGTGATCTGCCCGCCTCAACCTCCCAAAGTGCTGGGATTACAGGCGTGAGCCACCGTGCCCAGCCGATGGGCTATTCTTATACCTCAGCCCAAATCATTAATCTTAGCCAATACAGTACATTGAGTCAAGGTCTCAGATACCACTAACTGAAAAAGTAAGCCCCACATGCTGGCTCATGCCTGTAATCCCAGCATTTTGGGAGGCCAAGGTGAGAGGATTGCTTGAGCCCAGGAGTTTGGGACCAGCCTGGGCAACATAGAAAGATCCTGTNTTTTTTTTTTTTTTTTTTTTTTTTTTGAGACAGAGCCTTGCTCTGTCGCTCAGGCTGGAGTTCCAGTGGTGCAATCTCAGCTCACTGCAGCCTCTGCCTCCCAGGTTCCAGCAATTCTCCTGCCTCAGCCTCCTGGGTAGCTGGGATTACAGGCGCACGTTACCAGACCCAGCTAATTTTGGTATTTTTTTTTAGTAGAGATGGGGCTTCACCATGTTGGCCAAGCTGGTCTGGAACTCCTGACCTCAGGTGATCTGCCCGCCTCAACCTCCCAAAGTGCTGGGATTACAGGCGTGAGCCACCGTGCCCAGCCGATGGGCTATTCTTATACCTCAGCCCAAATCATTAATCTTAGCCAATACAGTACATTGAGTCAAGGTCTCAGATACCACTAACTGAAAAGTAAGCCCCACATGCTGGCTCATGCCTGTAATCCCAGCATTTTGGGAGGCCAAGGTGAGAGGATTGCTTGAGCCCAGGAGTTTGGGACCAGCCTGGGCAACATAGAAAGATCCTGTCTTTACAATAAATAAATAAAAATTAGCTAAGCGAGGTGGCAGGCACCTATAGTCCCAGGTACTTGGGAGGCTGAGGTGGGAGGATCACTTGAGCCCAGGAGTTCAAGGTTGTAATGAGCTATGATCACGCCACTGCACTCCAGACTGGGAGACAGAGTGAGACTCTGTCTCTTCAAGAGAAATAAAGTAAGGAAACTGCAAGATTGTGTATGGGCCTTTGTAAGTAAACTCTGCCATCCCCCTAGTCTGCCCAACTCTGTGAGGGTAGAGGATAAAGGAGCCAGTACTGACCTAAGGAAGACAGGGATGAAACGCTGATTCCGCGGGCTCCCACCGAACTTTGATTAGAAAGTGTGAGCAATCTATTCCTTCAAGGATGATGCCCCTCCCTGTTAAAGCAAAGGAATTAAAGACATTGTTTCCAGCTGGGCGCAGGGGCTCACACCTGTAATCCCAGCACTTTGGGAGGCCAAGGCAGGAGGACTGCTTGAGCCCAGGAGTTTGAGACTAGCCTGGGCAATATGGTGAAACCCCATCTCTACTAAAAATACAAAAAATTAGTTGGGCGTGGTGGTGCACGCCAATAGTCTCAGCTACTTGAGAGGCTGAGATGGGAGAATCACCTGAGCCAGGGAAGTCAAGGCTGCAATGAGCCGAGATTGCACCATCGCACTCCAGCCTGGGCAAAAGAACAAGACCCTATCTCAAATTAAAAAAAAAAAAAAAATTGTTTCTACTGAATTTTATACCTGTAGCAAGAGAACATTTTGGAACCCCAGCTTACCTGAAACAGCAGATATTTTGTCAGGCAGTTGCAGGGTTTGCCTTGGACAAATGGATTTAGTGTTGAGTGATTTTAACTGTCTTTTCTTTTTTCTTTTTGTTTTTTTGAGATGGGGTTTTGCTCGTTGCCCAGGCCGGAGTGCAACGGCACGATCTCGGTTCACTGCAACCTCCGCCTTCCGGGTTCAAGTGATTCTTCTGCCTCAGCCTCCCAAGTAGCTGGGGATTACAGGCGTGCGGCACCATGCCTGGCTAATTTTGTATTTTTAGTAGAGGCGGGGTTTCACCATGTTGGTCAGGTTGGTCTCGATCTCCTGACCTCAGGTGGTCCACCTGCCTGGGTCTCCCAAAGTGCTGGGATTACAGGTGTGAGTCACTGAGCCCAGCCTTACCTGCCTTTTTCTTTGACAACATCTACCCTATTGATACCTATCTTGATTCCAATATGAACAGGGTGGTATTCAGAAAATTGAAGTGCCGCAAGGTTCTACGATAAAACTTGGTTGATCCTCAACATCCGATTTCATCATATTTAGGATGCATCACTATGATCTTAGGTATGAGTGATACTGTGCTCAGGTAGGGAAGTGCTCCTGTTCTTAGGAGATACATGCTGAAATATTTAGGAAGAAGTTTCAAGCTGCTTGAGACATTTTCGAATGGTTCAGGGGAAAAGCACACACACGCTAAGAGGGAGATACAACAGAACAACTGCCGAGTCTCGGTGGGTATCTTGGTTTCCATTACACTATTTTTTTTTTCAATGTTTCGATGTTGCTTAGACGTCTATTAAAAGAGCACTGTTTAAATGAACTTTACAGTAGGGGTGAGGACACTACAGACTGTGAGCCTAACCCAGTCCACGGCCTGGCTCTGGAGGTAAAGGTTTAAGGAACACGGCCAAACTCATTCGTATTGCCTATGGCTGCTTTCCCGCCACAATGGCAGAGCTGAGTCACTGCAACAGAAACCATATGGCCCGCAAAGCCCAAAATACGCACTGTCTGGCCCTTTACAGAAAAAGTGTGCCAACCCCGGCTTCAGAGGAAATCGTATTTTCAGAAACAACTTCCTTTAGAAGTCTTTGTAGGCTTAGAATAGGTTTTTCCCAAACCTCAAGAGCACACGTTGCTGAGATGGTGAAGGATAACACTTCCTCGCTTTCCTTCTACAAAGTAAATGTGAGTGACAAGAGAGAGAGAGTGCTGTATCTGGCCAGGAGGCTGCCATGTACAGTTAGTGAGAAAGAAATAACGAGGCTTGGCAGGGCATGGTGGCTCACGTCTGTAATCCTAGCACTTTGGGAGGCTGAGGCTGGTGAATCACTTGAGCCCAGGAGTTTGAGAGCAGTCTGGGAAACATGGTGAAACCCCATGTTTACAAAAAAAATTTAAAAAGTAGTCGGGCACGGTGGCACATGCCTGTGGTCCCAGCTCCTCAGGAGGATGAGGCAGGAGGATCACTTCAACCCAGGAGTCTGAGGCTTCAGTGAGCCTTGATGGTGCCACTGCACTCCTGCCTGGGTGACAGAGCAAGACCCTGTCTCAAAAAATAAATAAATAAATAAATAAATAAATAATAAAAGAACAGGCTTTGAATCATTAAAGGATGATACTGTTAGCGAGACATTTTCTGTAGGACAAGAAAATCCTACAGAGAAAGCAAACTGAGGCAATAGAAACACCTCTGTGGTCAAAGCCAAAGGCCCAGGCTAGGACCCAGTCTCAGACATTGGCCAAATCAAGTCACTTCACCTCTCTGGGCCTTCTTACTTGTATATATAACATACCAGGAATGGATGCTCTAGCAGTTGATGGTTAAGAGGCTTTCAAATTCTCTAATCTTTTTTTTGTCTCACTCTGCCACCTAGGCTGGAGTGCAGTGGTGTGATCATGGCTCACTGTGCCTCAAACTCCTGGGCTCAAGTGATCCTCCCTCCAGCCTCAATTCCTGAATAGCTGGATTACAGGCAGCCGCCACCACACCCACCTAATTTTTAATTTTTTTTTGTAGAGATGCGGGGGTCTCACTGTATTGCCCAGGCTGGTCTCAAACTCTTGGCCTTAAGTGAACCACTCGCCTCGGCCTCCCAAAGCACTGGAATTACAGGTGTCAGCCACCATGCCTGGCCCAATTCTCTAATTCTGTGGCAACTATTGAGTAAAGAATTCCATACAGGCCGGGCGCGGTGGCTCAAGCCTGTAATCCCAGCACTTTGGGAGGCCGAGACGGGCGGATCACGAGG
>NW_016808932.1:1938874-1989319 GCF_001698545.2 Rhinopithecus bieti | reverse complement strand
AGGGCAAGACTCCGTCTAAAAAAAAAAAAAAGGTAGTCATTACCTAGGATGTCTTGGAACTGCACTTTCTTTTCTTTTCTTTTTTTTTTTTTTGAGACAGAGTCTCGCTTTGTCTCCCAGGCTGGAGTGCAATGGCACGATCTTGGCTCACTGCAACCTCTGCCTCCTGGGTTCAAGCGATTTTCCCTGCCTCAGCCTCCCCAGTAGCTGGGATTACAGGCACCTGCCACCACGCCCAGCTAATTTTTTGCATTTTTACTAGAGACGGGGTTTCACCATGTTGGCCAGGCTGGTCTTGAACTCCTGACCTCAGGCGATCTGCCCGCCTCAGCCTCCCAAAGTGCTGAGATTACAGGCATGAGCAACCATATCCGGCCTTATTTTTAGTAACAGATTTTAGGAGATCTGGGGTGGGTCAACTCAATATAATAAGCAAAGATTACATATCAAAAAAAGTCTTTGGAACATACATTTTAGCCCTTATAAGCGACAGAAATGTACTTCTGCATTTACTACAGCTCCTGGCACCAAGAAAGGTGGGTACATTAAAAGGCACTCAAAGATAAGATACCAGTGGTCAACCAGTGAGCAAGAACAGAGAGCAGCTATTCCCAATACTACCGCCCAGGTGGAGCTTGCGTTTTCAATGGGGCAATATCGCCCCCAAGGGACAAAAATTTGTTATTGGGGGAGTGCAAAAAAGTATGTGTATTTATGCTTTTAATGCATAAAGTGCGCACACACACACACACACAGTACATAAGCAGTTGTAGTTTATCTTTGGCATTAACATTTCATGGAGCTGTGCACGGTGGCTCAAGCCTGTAATCCCCGCACTTTGGGAGGCTGAGGTGGGTGGATCACTTGAGGTCAGGAGTTCGAGACCAGCCTGGCCAACATAGTGAAACCCCCCGTCTTTACTAAAAGTACAAAAAAGTAAAACGGGTAAAAAAATTAGGCCAGGCACAGTGGCTCACACCTGTAACCTAGCACACTTTGGGAGGCCAAGTCGGGCAGATCACCTGAGGTCAGGAGTTCGAGACCAGCCTAGCCAACATGGCAAAACTACAAATATAAAAATTAGCCAGGCGTAGTGGTGTGTGCCTGTAATCCCAGTTACTCAGGAAGCTGAGACAGGAGAAGCGCTTGAACCCAGGAGGCAGAGGTTGCAGTAAGCCAAGATCATGCCCCTGTACTCCAGCCTGGGAGACAGAGCAAGACTCCATCTCAAAAAAAAAAAAAGAAAAAGAAAAAGAAAATTTAGCTAGGCGTGGTGGTGCACACCTGTAATCCCAGCTACTCAGGAGGCTGAGGCAAGAGAATCAAATGAATCCAGAAAACAGAGGCTGCAGTAAGCCAAGATTGTGCCACGGCACTCCAGCCTGGGCAACAGAGCTAGACTCCATCTGAAAAAAATAATTAAAAAAAAAAAAAATCAGCCGGGCACGGTGGCTCACGCCTGTAATCCAGCACTTTGGGAGGCCAAGGTGGGCGGATCACGAGGTCAGATGATCGAGGCCATCCTGGCTAACACGGTGAACCCCATCTCTACTAAAAATACAAAAAAAATTAGCTGGGCGTGGTGGCAGGCGCCTGTAGTCCCAGCTACTCGGGAGGCTGAGGCAGGAGAATGACGTGAACCCAGGAGGTGGAGCTTGCAGTGAGCCGAGATTGCGCCACTGTATTCCAGCCTGGGTGACAGAGACTCCATCTCAAAAAAAAAAAAAAAAAAAAAAAAAAATCATTTCATGGAGGGCTCACAGAAGTACTATTTACAATAGTTCAAAGGGGAAATAGCTCTAATGTCCATCAGTAGCTTAATGGATAAACAAAATGTGGGCCGAGGCAGGCAGATTGCTTGGGCCCAGGAGTTCCAGATCAGCCTGAGCAACATAAAGAAACCCCATCTCTACAAAACAAGCAAGCAAATAAACAAAAAACAAGAACAAAATTAGCCGGGCATGGTGGTGCACACCAGTGATCCCAGTTACTCGGGAGGCTGACGTGGGAGATCACCTGAGCCCAGGAGGTGGAGGTTGCAGTGAGGCAGAGGCTGCAGTCAGCCATGACTGTGCCACTTCCCTCCAGCCTGGGCTACAATTTTTATTTCAAAAAATAAAAATAAAATAGACTGGGTGTGGTGGCTCACACCTGTAATCCCAGCACTTTGGGAGGCCAAGACGGGCAGATCACCTGAGCTCAGGAGTTCTAGACTACCCTGGGCAACAGAGTGAAACCCTATCTCTACTAAAAATTCAAAAAATTAGCCGAGCGTGGTGGTGCGTGACTGTAGTCTCCGCTACTCGGGAGGCTGAGGCAGAAGAATCGCCTGAGCCCAGGAGGCAGTGGCTGTGGTGAGCCGAGACTGCACCACTGCACTCCAGTCTGGGCGACACAGCAAGGCTCTGTCTCCAAAATAAATAAATAAATAAAAATAATAAAAACAAAACAATGTGGTATATCCATAAATATTTAGCCATAAAAAGGAATAAGTGCCAATACATGCTACAAAGAGGATGAACCTTGAAAGCACGATGTTGCGTGAAAGAAACCAGGCATAGAAGTCACTTTGTGTGTGATTCCATGTACATGAAATGCACAGAACAGGCAAATCCAGAGACAGAAAGCAGACTGGTGGGTGCCACAGGCTGGGGGATGGAAGAATGGGGAGTGACTGCCTAATGGGCTTGGGGGTTTTATTTTAGGGTGATGAAAATGTTTAGGAACTAGAGGTGCAGGCTGACAACATTGTGCATGAAGTAAATACCAGTGACACGGTTAATTTCCTGTAAGATGAATGTCATCTCTATAAAAAAAAGTCAAAACAATTTCGGGTGTTGGGGGTGATTAGGAAAAAAAGTAACCTAAAAAGCCTCCTGGAGCAGGCAATACTGGAAAAAAGGTTGAGAAACCTTGGGGCGGAGGACAGCACAGATATTGGGCACAGAACCCTCTGCACAGTAACAGCCACAACTGAGAAAATCGTCCTACAAAAACTGGTAGATTATTGAAGAATTCTAGGATTGTGAGATTATAATGGTTTGGAAATAGGAAAATTGTAACTTTCATTCAAAGTAGGAATTTCTCCCAAATTCAGTAACTTGCATATGAACATTTCTATTAGAATTCTTTCATTTAAAAAGTAGGTGGAGAGCTGGGCGCGGTGGCTCATGCCTGTAATCCCAGCACTTTGGGAGGCCGAGGCAGGCAGATCACTTGGGGTCAGGAGTTTGAGACCAGCCTGGGTAACACGGTGAAACCACGTCTCTACTAAAAATACAAAAATTAGTTGGGTGTGGCGCCACACGCCTGTAGCTCCAGCTACTCAGGAGGCTGAGACACAAGAACCCAGGAGGCAGAGGCTCCAGTGAGCCAAGATTGTGCCACTGCATTCCAGCCTGGGTGACAGAGTAAGACTGTCTCAAAAAAAAAAAAAGCAGGTGGAAATTCTTTTTTTCTCTTTTTCTTTTTTCTCTTTTGAGATAGTCTTGCTCTGTCACCCAGGCTGGAGTGCAGTGGCGCCATCACAGGTCGCCGAAGCCTTGACCTCAAGCAACCTTCCTGCCTCAGCCTCCTGGGTAGTGGGGACTATAGGCGCAAGTTATCACACCTGGCCAATTTTTAAATTTTTTGTAGAGATGGGGGTCTTGCTATATTGCTCAGGCTGATCTCAAACTCCTAGCCTCAAGCGATCCCCCCACCTTCGCCTCCCAAAGTGTTGGGATTATACAAGCCACTGTGCCTAGCTGGAAATTCTAACCATGCAAGGATTCTATAAGACTGCCCAGTTCATTCTCCCAAAATCTCTCCTTTCTGTATTCTGGGCAACTTCCTTCCCTGCATTTACTAAACGACGTGTAGCTCTTCCCACTCCCAAAGACTTGAATCATTGTTCTTAGTTTTTTTTTTCTTAATTGCACAGCCAAATAGGAAGTAGAACTTCCTATGGAAATATTAGCCCACTTTAAACTTAACAATAATAATAATAAACAAACAAAATCATCGAGGGGGCACCACTGTATCAAAACTCTAAACTCCATGGTGTTAGCCTAGCAGCCAAGTGGCAAGGAAACACCTCCCGGAGGCCGAGGCTGGAGAGCTCTATTTGGGGGTCAGATTTGGTAAAACTGTTGCTTTGGATTTGCAAGGTGGAACCACTGGCCCTGTAGCCAGTCTAGAGAAAGCAGCCAAAAGAGACAAGGAATACAGTGTGTAGATTGCTCTGTTGTTTATCACCAGGGAAGACAAGAAAAACAGGAGTGAAGCACAAATGTGCTGGTTTGAGAACTAAAATGGAAAAGAGACTGAAATCCCAGGTGTCCTACATGGAAAAGGCCACTGCTTCTGCACACCAACAAGAGATGAGAATGAAAATCAGCCATGCCAGTGGCTCGTGCCTGGAATCCCAGCACTTTGGGAGGCCGAAGCAGGTGAATCACTTAAGGCCAGTAGTTCGAGACCAGCCTGGCCAACATGGTGAAACCCTGTCTCTACTAAATATACAAAAATTAGCTGGGAGTGGTGGTGTACACCAGTAATCCCAGTCACTTGGGAGGCTGAGGCACAAGAACTGCTTGAACCCAGAAGGCAGAGGTTGCAGTGAGCCAAGATCACGTCACCGCACTCCAGCCTGGGCGACAGAGCAAGACTCCGTCTCAGAAAAAAAGGCCAGGTACAGTGGCTCACACCTGTAATCCTAGCACTTCGGGAGGCTCTGGTGGGTGGATCACAAGGTCATGAGATCGAGACCATCCTGGCCAATATGGTGAAACCCCGTCTCTACTAAAAATACAAAAATTAGCTGGGTGTGGTGGCACACGCCTGTAATCCCAGCTACTCGGGAGGCTGAGGCAGGAGAATCACTGGAACCTGGGAGTCCGAGGTTGCAGCGAGCCGAGGTCGTGCCGCTACACTCCAACCTGGTGACAGAGCCAGACTCCATCTCAAAGGAAATCACCGAACAACAAAGGCCCGTTAAATGCTTGTAATCAGCACTTTGGGAAGGCGAGGCAGGTGGATCACCTGAGGTCAGGCGATTGAGACCAGCCCGATGACTGACATGGTGAAACCCCATCTCCACTAAAAATACAAAATTAGCCGAGGGTGGTGGCATATGTCTGTAATCCCAGCTCCTCGGGTGGCTGAGGCAGGAGAAGCGCTTGAACCCGGGAGACAGAGGTTGCAGTGAGCTGAGACTGCGCCACTACACTCCAGCCTGGGCAACAAGAGCGAAACTCTGTCTCAAAAAGCAACAACAAAAAAAACGTTTTTCACTTAAGCAGCGAGCCTCACCTTTGGTTAATATCAGATGAAGGCAGCCACATTAAGTCAGGGGGGAGAGCCAAGAGGCAATAAAGCAGGCTGGAAAGTTCTGAAAAAGAACACAGGCTACAATTACTGGCACCAATAGGTTAATAGCCTGCTAAGCTTTACAGGGAATCATTGCCAGAGGAATCATAAGCTTGTTGTACAAATAAGTAAAAATCTTGGACAGGCCCCTAAAGCTGCACCCAACAGGAAGCGGAGTATGAAAGTCAGCCAGCACCCAGGCAGGATGCACCTGGCACCCACTTCTGAGGAGACCAGAGAGGATGAGATTTGAGGCAAGAACTTCCCAGAGGGCAGGGAGTTCCTCCCAGAGAGCAGAGTCAGGGCTTATGCAAGAAATGTCACCCCCGGCCATGACAAGGGCAGGGGTCTTAACAAGGTCCCCCGCCAGTGGGATTTCATCCCTGCTAGAGACCAGCAACTTCTGTTTCATTCTTTCTTTTCCCTAAATGGGAGTTCTTACTGCAGCTACTGTCCCTGCTTCACCTCTGAACGGGCACTGGGGGTGGGGGATCCTGGAGGTGCCACGCTGGGCCGATGGAGGGAACTTGCACGGCCCAGAAAAACTGGGCCGAGGAGGATGCAGGGACCGCGGAGGGTTCTGGGGGCGAGGCACACACAAGTTGGTGCCCACCAAACCTTTTCTCTTCCTTTCGGGCCCACAGGAAACCATTTGGCACCTCCTCTGGAAAGAGGGCATGGCCGGGCCCTTGAGATCTGGCTGTTGAGGCAGAGCTAGCGACGTGACCCACGCGGTGAGGTCTGCTCCCTGCTTCTGCAGCCATCTCCGGTGGAGACCGAGTGTACACAGGCAGTGCCACCTGAAGGGAACTCCACTGCCTCTATGTGCTACTGAGGCAGGGGCAACTGAGCCGGAGACTGGAGAAATGTGTCCGTCCCCACAGACAGCCTGGCTTAACTGTCCGTGGCTGTTTCCTGCCATGGAGGAGCACACTGGAGTGGCCTGTGTGGTGGACCAGAGCTTCTAGCCACACTATGTTCTGTCTCCTTTCCTAGAACACAACTGGACGACGTTTCCCGCCTCCATGCAAAATGTAAGTGGACATAAGGGGTGACACTTCCACACCCAGCTCATGGAAGCTCCCGGATGGTCACAGCCCTCCATGCTGCCCCCGATTTCAGGCTGGATGGAGACAGACGGCTCAGGGTGCTCTGTCTCTGATGCCTGCACTGGAGCTGCCCTGCCAGCCCATTCCCCTGCCCAGTATTATGGAAGCAAAAAAGTTCTATGGTGTTTGAGCCATTGTCGCTTTTCGGGTCTATTTATTACAGAACTAGCATAGCCCTAATACAGTCATTGCTACGTGACCATAACACATGTATTCTATAATTGCACATAATTTTATTCACCGAAGGGATGTCCTTTACCTTCAAGATTCTAAATTTTCAGAAATGCAACATTCAAGGTTAAAGTTGCAGCTAGACCAAGGCTAAACCATGGCGAGGTAGTTGCTTGCGCCGGAGCGTGTGGGTGTGAACAGCTGGAGCTCAGTGGTTCCTGGCGACTCAGGGACCACCTGTATTCCACATCCGGCGTCCCACCCACGCACACGCAGTATGACCTGGGTTTCCCCCTTATAGAGTGGAATGCTAAGTGCCTACACCCTAGCCCGGGTCAGCCAACTATGGCCTGTGGGCACCATCTCGTCTGCAGCCTGTTTTTGTACAGCCCTTGAGCTAAGAATGTTGTTGACACTTTTAAAAACAGAGAACATGCGACAGCCTGTACGCGGCCTGCAAAGCCTAAAACTTTACTAATCTGCGTCTGCCTCAACGGATTGCTGGGAGGATTACAAAGACTATTAGGCCAGTGCCCGGCTCGAAATTAGCATGCCACACAAAATAATCACGTCTCCAAAAAGCAATTGTCCCACATCCAAATTCTGCATTTTGTCCAGCTGATGTCTCTCCTTCCCTCCAAAAAAAAGACAAAATAAAAACACGAAGAGCTGCATCTTGATCATCATGGTCACAGACACTCTTCAGTTAAAAAGTTGCTGGTAGTCTGAGTTCACTTACTTGGGAGTATGGACTAAGGAGGGGAAAGCAAAGATACCTGACAGCAGCAGCAGAAAGCCTGCAACACGGCAGCTCTGCTCAGTGTTCTCCGTGGAGAAAGACTGAAACGTTGAAAAATGAGAACGAGACTTTAAGTAGATAGTATGCAATGGAAAACTGAGCCGGCAACAGTACTTAATGCTGGTTTTCTCAATAAAATCATTCTGCTGTGTAAATGCGCTTCTAATGGGGATCTGTTATAGGTCTCAGGCAGGCAACATGAAAGCTGGCCTTTCAAAATCTGATTAGGTAGATAATGTTTGCAAACATGACGCCTGGCAAAACCAGTCTGATTCTAAGGTAAACTCATTTTGGACATAACTGATGTCTCGCTGAGACAGCTTTTCAAAGCATGTCTGCAAACACTGGACCCCCGGGGATGGTGCGTGCGTGTAGGGGAGGGAAATTCCAGGGTTTAATAATCAAGATGACATACACGCTGCACACTTCTCTTAGAAAGTCACGACGCACAGTACTGTGCGTTACAGGTATGGAGAAACACCACCATAGAGTCGACTGACTTTGTTTAACCTATAACCTTTTTTCCTCCCACATTAATAGGTAGTAACATTACACAGAATCAGTGCTCTGGAGACATTCTGGACACATCGTATACAGCGCAGCCATTCAAATCAACGGCAACAGAACGCACGAAGAACCTGGTTTTCTTTCAAAGCATGAGCAGTTCTCATTTTACAACATGTGTAACTTAACATAATTCAAAAAGTGCAATCTTTGCATGACAACCAGATAATTCTCAGAGGTTACTAGTGAGCTGATAAAATTAACGTTTGGCAACGAGGTCATGGTTTACAGGTAGGCTGTCCGCTCACCAATGCTCAGAAAAATTCAGCAGAACATACTTTTCATATTTAGATCCGAAGAGAGGTGAGAGACATTCTACTCAAGTCATGGCTGGGCTTTCTGTCCCGAAACGAAATTGGGCAGGCCATTTGCGTGGTTTCTCTGGATAAGTTCCATTTATTAATCATTGTACAAAAAAATCTTGGCATTCATTTGAAGAGAAAAGAAGTTGCTATATCCAAATATTTAACATTTTAACATAGTGAAAGTTCGACTTTTATAACAGGGCTTTTTAAAATGGAGAAAAGTTTTGGAAAATTTTTAAAAAGAAACTTATGATTTATTAGAGTACAGGATCCAAAACACGTTTTTTAGAAAAATATAAAGTGCCCAAATACCAACTTACACAGGTGATACAGGCTTCCTGGAGCCCCGTGAAGCATTCATGAAGAAAGACATTTAAAAACAGTCTAGGTACATATTTACAGCTGGGTCAGTAAAGGTAAAACCATCTTTCTTGGCTTTGATGTTTCTAAGAAAAAAGGAAATCAATCAAACCAGAAAACCAACCATTGCAACTCTCAGCATGCTCAGTTTCTTATTAATGCATCTCATTCATATTCATTCCATATTACTGAACTTTCCCCTTTAAATCAGAGTAGTGTACAATCCTCCCAACCTCGGCGGGTCAGGTGCTGTGAGTGCTCACATTTTCAGATGCAGGTTCAAATCCTTCGACTTTGGATTTGACTGATGAGGAACGTGGACAGTGGATAATAGCTAATTCAGGCTGGAGGAGCCAGGGGCCAAATCCCCATCTCTTTCTAGTAACTGCTTAAAGCCTTCCCTTGCTATGAAGTGGTCTCAGGTGGCTTTCCAAACCTCAGTCACCCCAGGGTTTCCAAAGGGTAAACAAGCAGCAGGCATTCAATGTGGGTGAGAATACTGCATGCAGAGGGAAAGACAGGTGCACAGACAGGTGCACAGACAGGCCCCTAATGCCCCATACATTAGAGCAACTGCATCATTTTAAACGCTGAGAGCAAAGTAACTAGGTCCTAACTTCAGAAGTTAGCTTCTACTGATTAATGACGAGATTAGCTCACTTGAGAACCGGCAGGCCGAGAGTTGGGGGAGCTTTGGAGCTGCACGAAGGCGTGCAGTTACTCTGGGCTCAGTTACTAAGAACTTCGGAAAGGAGCCAGTGCCATCTGAACACACAGTCAGGCTTTCCCAAAAGACGCCATAACAGGTTTCATCCTGCTGCTTTCAGGACCCTGGCGGCTTGGAAAAGCAGATTCCAACACACACCTCTCCTTTCACGCAAGTCCAACACTCATCAAATCAAAGACATTCTCTCTCTTTCTAACCTGCCACATTCCAACAGGCCTTGAAGTGACTCTAAGGAATAGCAAGAGGTGTGAAACCACTTTTTTTCCCTTCAAAACCTTTTTTTTTTTTTAAGGTTCGTGATTTTTTTTTTTTCTGATTACAAAAGCAAAACTTCATTTTTTGGTCTTTGGAGACCATGGAGTATGACTTCTAAGAGCAAACATTTAACATCAGATTTGTATGTCTCACTACAAAAAGAACCCATCACTGATGTAAGACCTACTCATGATATTGAAGTAGATTTTTAAAATTAAAAAATAAAAGTAGTCATTTAAAAGGAAGGAATTGTAGATGAATATGGAAAAATCCATTCACAAAGTTCACTATTTGCATTTTCTCAAAGAATTTTATGTAATAAAATAGAAAACTAATGATTTATAGAGATGTGCATAAACTCAAGAGAGGAATATGGAAGGGAAAACTGTGTTATATTCCCATTTAAATTTAAAAAAAAAAGATAAAACACTTGAAATCTGTGTTTCACATATTAGAAAAAAATAAATTCAAATGATTCTAATTACCATTAGCTTGTTAATGTCTCCATCTCTAAGATGCTGCCAAGAGAGCACACAACTTTACCTCTGAATATGCAACTAAATTCAGGGTAAAAAGACACACAGTCCTCACTCGGGACCGAACATGTTCCACAGAGAAATCAGAAGGAAATTATTGCAAATGCATAACCCCATCTGTCCAGCCAAGGAAATGTTCTGAGACAAATGCAGACAAGCGGGGGAATGGAGTGAATACAAAGAATGATTACAGGAGCGTCGACTGTGAGACCTCATGAAGACAGAATGTCACAAACTGTCACCACAGGACAAGCATACAAGCCATGCCACTGACACAGTGCCTTTCAGATTAATTCACTAGTGTAGGCGGAGAGCAACATTGTCTTTGCAGCTGGGGAAGAGCACACGGTATTTAAACTTAGTAGGAGGCAACCAGCACTACTGGTGGAGTGGCTTTCCTGGTGCAGCAGGTCCCGCGGGCTCCGTGGAGACGTCTTCTTCCGGAGTCCCGTTCTCTTGGAAGATAGCAGCAGCAGCAGCAAAGGTGCAATGTCCTCTCTAGACTTTACTCATCTATGCTCTCTTTCTTTGCACTGTAAATATTTTGCACCGTTTCATAGACGAACTCCAGATCTTCTGGATACCGGATCTCCAGCTCTGCGTTCGGGATGTAGTGAGTGCCAGTAAACTCTGAGAAATAGCGTCCCACATCAGGGTGTGAGATTTCTTGAGGCTCCACGTTGTATTCCAAGTTTTCTGTTGGTAAAGAGGCACACGGGCATTCTCATTACAATGTCCACTGCTGCCACGCCTTTCCTCCAGAGAACCTCCCATCACCCCTTCCACGTGGCATTTTTGAGGTAGAGAAGGGAAGACTGAAGACGTTTATGGAGTCAAGAGAGGGTAATGGGACAAGGGCAGCGAGTGGCAATCAGGAGAAGGTGGGTGGTGGCACAGCTACCCCAAGAGCTCCCCCACGGAACAGCAGGATTTTCCTAATCTCTGAGCA
This sequence comes from Rhinopithecus bieti, assembly GCF_001698545.2. Lineage (NCBI taxonomy): Eukaryota > Metazoa > Chordata > Mammalia > Primates > Cercopithecidae > Rhinopithecus > Rhinopithecus bieti. The sequence continues at coordinate 1,978,195 of NW_016808932.1, read as the reverse complement.
GGATGTCTGGCTCCAGCAAAACTCCAAAGGTCTCTTGGGCAGTGGCAAACTGGAGATTCAACAGGTCTCTCTGACTGGACAATGGGACAAGATTATCCCTGCCTGCTCTTTTTTTGGCAGTGGCTAAGTTTCTGAAGCTGTGTTATCACATGGTGACAAGCCTCGTACCTGCCACCCCTCTCCTCAATTCACAGGAGCCCCTCACGCAGACCACACTTTCCACCCGAGCTCTTTCCAACAATGGCTTTCAACAGTGAGCAGCCTCTTTCCAGGGCTGCTGTGAGACTGCGGGATGAGTGGAAGATGGTTTGCGCCTCCAGACCCCATGTGGATATCAGACATTATCATCTGGCCGGGCGTGGTGGCTCAAGCCTGTAATCCCAGCACTTTGGGAGGCCGAGACGGGCGGATCACGAGGTCAGGAGATCGAGACCATCCTGGCTAACACGGTGAAATCCCGTCTCTACTAAAATAAATACAAAAAACTAGCCGGGCGAGGTGGTGGGCGCCTGTAGTCCCAGCTGCTCAGGAGGCTGAGGCAGGAGAATGGCGTGAACCCGGGAGGCGGAGCTTGCAGTGAGCGGAGATCCGGCCACTGTGCTCCAGCCTGGGCGACAGAGCGAGACTTCGTCTCAAAAAAAAAAAAAAAAAAAAACAGACATTATCATCTGTACCATCTCTTGGGAAAACCATGCTACCTCTTCTCCCTGTTCTCTATTTCGCCACTAGAGAAAGAGAAAATAAAGCTGGGGCAGTGGCTTACACCTGTAATCCCAGCACTTTGGGAGACCAAGGCGGGAGGATCACCTGAGGTCAGGAGTTCGAGACCAGCCTGACTAACATGGTGAAACCCTGTCTCTACTAAAAATTCAAAAACTAGCCAGGCATGGTGGTGTACTCCTGTAGTCTCAGGTACTCAGAAGGCTGAGGCAGGAAAATCCATCGAACCTGGGAGGTGGAGGTTGCAGTGAACTGAGATTATGCCATTGCACTCCAGCCTGGATGACAAGAACAAAACTCCATCTCAAAAAAATAAATGAAAGAAAAGAAAAGAAAAAAGAAAAGAAAGAGAAAGAAAGGAGGGAGGGAGGGAGGGAGGGAAGGAAGGAAAGAAGGAAGAAAGAGAGAGAGAAAGAAAGAGAAAATAAGACCGGAGGGCCAGGCGCGGCGGCTCATGCCTGTAATCCCAGCACTTTGGGAGGCTGAGGCAGGGGGTCATGAGGTCAGGAGTTTAAGACCAGCCTGGCCAAGATGGTAAAACTCCATCTCTACCAAAAATACAAAAATTAGCCAGGCCTGGTGGCAGGCGCCTGTAATCCCAGTTACTTGGGAGGCTGAGGCAGAGAATTGCTTGAACCCAGGAGGCAGAGGTTGCAGTGAGCCAAGATCACACCACTGCACTCCAGCCTGGGCAACAGAGCGAGACTCCATCTCCCAAAAAAAAAAAAAAAAAAAAAAAAAGAGAGAGACAATACAGGCAAGGTATTCGAAAGGCTTGGTTTCCCACCTCCCAAGAATAACTGGAACAAGGCTCCTCTACAGGGCCAGTTAAAGGACGGTGCTTTGTGCACCCTTCTTTGCTGTCCACGGAGGCCTGGCCCAAGACTGGGTGTGGCCCGATTCAGAAGAAGCCCAGCCATGCCCTCCATGACCTAGCACCGGAAGGGAGCTGGGCTGGGCAGATCCTCCTATTGTGACTGTGTCCCCAGGGCACCCCAGTTCCAATCACTCCGAAGCCATCCTTGGCACTGCCCATCACCCGAATGAACGCAAGTGGGTCTATGAATGAATACCGGTAAAGCCAACAGATGAGCTTACCGACACAAACTGTGTGGCCTATTATGTCTTAAACAGCTGGGTTAAACGCTCTGAAAAACAAAGTCAGGGCATCAGAGGCCCTGCATCCCCAAAGTACACAGGAAGAACGCAGGCATCTTTCTGAAGCACTGACTTTAACTGGTATTTGTCTTTGGGGAGGGGGGGAAAGAGTTGTAGGACTCAACTTGCAGGGTTTTTTTTTAACCACAAAACAGGAGGAGCTGAAGAAATGTGCTAATATGTTGTTTTAGGCTGTTTCTGCAGACTGTGACCAGGGACAGAACTGTCTGAACAAATCAGTACCACTGAGGAAGTCAGACACGTCATGTGCAGAGATGAATGTATGGAGGCTGTTTACCTGAACAGTACTTATGCTAGAAAAATGGAAGAGCTGTGTAAACGAGTGTGGGCCACTGTGTGAATAAATGATGGCACACTAATTCAGCAAAGCAGGAGGCGGCCATGAAAATGAGCAACCTGTTTGTAAGATCCTCCAAGAAACGCGGGGGTAGAAAGGCTGTACCACTTAGAAAGGGCCTGGAAGGCCACGGATCAGGGGTTGTTCCATGATGTGGCACAGTGACAGAGTTTAAACTGGGTACTTACAATGTGCCAGACCCCACAGTGGCATCACAGGCACCCTCGCCAAGTAACCCTCGAAGGAGCCCCCTTCTGCTTTTGAGTGGGCTGCCCAAGGATTTAACCCCAGACTCAAACCAGACAGTCCCTTTCCAGAGCTGAAGGGAACCAGACAAAAGAAAAACCCAACAGTCAGGAGACAGCAGGCAGGGAGGGGCTGGGTAGACTTAGAGAACGCCGCTGCCCCCAAAAGGACGCTCCAGCCCACGTTACACAGAAGAGCTTGTGGTTTCAGGACCTCCCACTTTTTCCAGAAGGAAACTGAGTCATCCACTAACTCTGATCTCTCTACTGTCACCAGTAGGTCTCTAGGGATGATTTTCTCTTGGGAAAAATCAATAAATGTTAAAAAAAAAAATGCTGCAAATGTTTCAAAATGCCACTGGCTAAGATGCCCTTTCCTGTCCACCCACTGCTGCCACCTCCCTCTTCACATCCAGTGACAGAAGGAATCAACTAGCAAAGCGTATCTTCCTTGAGGAGGCTTGTGGTGACATGACCACGACCCAGTATCTTAACCAGGCCAGCTGTCAGGGCCCTGGCCTTTGGACTTCCTATTCTTTTTTGTAGAGACAGGGTCTCGCTACGTTGCCCAGGCTGGTTTCAAACTCCTGGGCTCAAATGATCCTCCTGTCGTGGCCTCCCAAAGTGTTGGGATTCCAAGTGTGAGCCACCACACCTGGCCATGTTTGGATCGTCTGGCAGAGCTGCACAGAAATAGCAGAGGGAGAGTCAAGATTCTTGGAATACCATCGAGACAAAATCCGCTTTGCTCTAAGGGAACCACTGTTACCTGTCATTGGTAAGCAGGACATAGATATCTGAAGTACAGAGAATTCAAGCAGGTAGTTTAGAACAATTGCTTTGTTGCCAGTTCGTCTGGAGCAATAGTTCTCATCTGGGGGCTCTTTTGCTACCAAAGGGACATCTGGTAAGGTCTGCAGACATTTTTGGTTGTTGTAATTGAGAGCTGCTGCCAGCTTGTAGTGGGTGGAGGCCAGGGATGCTGCTAAGTACCCTACAACGCAGTTCCCTTCAGCTCCCCACAAATGGCTATCTTGACCAAAATGTTACTAGTGCTGGGCTGAGAAGCCCTGCTCCAGAGCCGCAGCCCTGGAAGTGTTTCAGCATTGTTCCCTTCTCCTCCACATTTTCCTTTCTACGTATTATAGAGGAACAGCCTGGTGTTAGTAACATTCAGCTTCTGTTGGGAGGAGGAAGGAAGGGGAAACTCAGGCTATCATCCACAGATCTGCCAGGGCAACGTGACCCAACAGCTACCGCACAGAATTCTGAACATGGGCCCAGAACGAGGTACATGCAAAGTCCAGGCAGGGACAGTGGGAAACCAGGCGACAGGTAAATGACAGTCCACGAGGGCGCTCCCAGCCCCACTCCTGGCTGTTAGAGAGAAAGAAGGACTGGATTTGGTGCATTTACTGGCCGGGGCTCCTAGCTTGCTAAGAAGCAGAACAGGAAAAAAGTAACAACATAATGAAGTTGGCGCCTACGTATTATGAAAGAAAAATAAATGCCAATCCACTAAGAAGATTTTCACAAAGTTTACTTTTAAGAAAAATGATAAATCTAAGTAACACAAAACTTAATTGAGTAAAACATGAACCAGGCAGAAAAGGTTTTTCAGAAAAGTTTTTTTTAACCACAAAACAGGAGGAGCTGAAGAAATGTGCTAATATGTTGTTTTAGGCTGTTTCTGCAGACTGTGACCAGGGAAAAAGAAAAGACTGTGACCAGGGAAAAGAAAAGAAAATTTTCAGAAAAGTTCTGAAAATCTTGAGGAATCTTCCTGGATTCTCTTCAAGTTTTCAGAAAAATCTGTCTGCTTATTTTAAATTTTCAGCTACCCCAAAATATATGAATAAATACTATGGAAACAGCACCCAAGTCCTGTGTGGGCACCTGTCCTGTCCTGATCCGGTCCTCCTCTCCAAGAGAAAAGCACCATTGGTGTGAGTGTGTCTTTTCAGTCCTCCTATGAGGACTCCTATGAGCACATACATATGCAGCTAGATACCCGAAGTATACTTAAAATTTGGTATTGCTTTATGTGCTTTATACTTAGAATACTTACACAAAACATATTCTAAGCACTCGCCCGCAACTGGCTTATTCAATTGCAGCTTAGTATTCATTCCAGTCTGCATAGACCCCAGGCTACTAGAAGAGTTCTTATGAGTGACAACTGTCTTGCTATTTTAACGAGGGGGCCACAGGCCTCCTTGTACACGTGTGGAGGAATCGAGGTGGAACTGCTAGGCTGGAAGAGAATGCGTGCTTGAGATTTTTACAATTTGAAAGCCAGGGCCAAAGCATCCTCTGACATATTTGTGCCTCTTAACACAACCCCGCCCCCATGCAGGTGATCCCCATTCACCTCACCACACTTGCCAGCAGGTACAGCTGGCCATGGACCGTGTGTGTGTGTGTGTGTGTGTGTGTCGGGCAGGGAGGCCTGTCTGGGTGGAAAGCTGAGTTTGGAAGTATCAAATAAGTTATGGAAAAGGGAACCAACGTTTGTCGAGGACAGGCCATGTACCAAGCATCATACGAGGTGCTTTATCATACAGACAAAACTTAAGAACGAGATTTTCACACGGTAGCTGAATTGCTGGCTTTCCAATACAGCTGCTGACCTAGACTCGGGTAGTTGAATTCCTGGCCTTCCAATACGGCAGCTGACCTCGGCTCGGAGCCTCTGAGAAGCCCGGAAGGAGGCGGGACAGGAGCGGCATTCTCCCACCCAGGGCCATCAAAGTATCAAAGCGCGCCCCCTAGTGGGAACACAACATCACACACATGCAAGATGCCGGACATCCCATTAGGGATTTAGGTGAACACACTGGGGGAAGAATCCTCTTCATTGTACAAACTAAAACTATTTGAAGATGTCATATATGTATGTGATTTCTAATTCACTCTTCACCTTTCTGTGCAGAGCTAGTAATTAGAAAAGCATTATGAATGGGTTCTACCTGGGCTAATAGGATCACTGGAGTCAATGGCTGAAAATTTAGATCAAGAAAATTTTTTAAAATATATTTCATAAAACACATTAATCCAGAAATGTTCAAAACATATTTAATATGTGTTTTAAAATTTGGCCTTTCACTGGCTAAAAATGGGCAAATGTGAGCATAAAATTGTCCCACATGATTATAACACATTGAATAAATAAAAATCCAGGAATCTATGGCAGAGACAAGGGCAGGGGAAGAGAGATAGGGAGAGGGAAGGGAGAGGCAGGGAGGAAGAAGAAAGCTCTTGTTCATTGAAGTAGAGAGAACAACAGTGGTGGCAAAATAACCACTTGGCAATTCTCATATAAAGATTTAGGCAAGGTTATTCAAAAAGTGCTAGAACCACAATGTTCAAGGTCAGTGGGGAACAGGATCTTCACAGGACGCCACAGAGTGCCCACGTGGATTTCTTCATTGAAATAGTGAGTTACTATCTTAGCCAAGTGACGGAACTCAGCATCACTCACACAGGGCTCCTGATGAGACCCAGTGGGAAGCACGCGGCGAGGGATGTGAAGTATCCTCCCCAAGAATTCTTATCCTCATCTAATCAGGACTCAGACTTCACTTCCAGCTGGCAGACATCATACAGTTAAGGAACCAATGAGAGAAATCCAAAATGTTATACAATTTACAAGACAATGGCCAGGCACAGTGGCTCACACCTGTAATCTCAACACTTTAAGAGGCCGAAGTGGGCAGAATGCTTGAATCCAGGAGTTTGAGACCAGCCTGGGCCACATGGTGAACCCCGTTTCCACAAAAACACAAAAAATAGCCAGGTGTGGTGGCACATGCCTGTAGTCCCAGCTACTTGGGAGGCTGAGGTGGGAGGATCACTTGAGCCCAGGAGGTTAAGGCTGCAGTGACTCAGGTTTGCACCACTGCACTGGATTCTTCAAAAAGTCAAAGTCATATGAAGAAGGGGAAAAAAGATGAAGAATGAGGAACTGTCTTTAATAAGACAGACTAAAGAGAAAAAAACAACCAAATGCAGCGAATGAAATCTGGTTGGATCCTGATTTTAAAAAACCAGCAAAAAATAGGCATAAGGTTATTTTGTGACAATTGAGAAATTTGAAAACTATTAGATATTATAAAATAATTATTTGTTAGGTATGATACTGTAATTGCGGTTATGCAGAGGAATCTTCTTATACTTAGACATAATTCAGTATTTAGGTCATGTCTGCAATATTCTTTCAAATGGTGCAGGAAAAAAGTCAAGTCTCTATAGATAAAGCAAATATGGGAATCATTCACTGTTGAATCGACTGGAGGGTAAACGGGGGTATCTGATGTATTCTTTTAACTGTTCCACGTGTTTGAAAATGCTCTTCATCCAAACTTCCTATATATATATATATAAAAAAGCCTCTCATTCATGACACACTTTCCCCTCATCTCACAGCTGTGTGTCTGTTTACTGCTGTCTCTCTCCGGGATGGATTCCCTCCCCCAGCTGAATGCGAGCCTCTCCGAGGGGTGTGGCATGGGAGCTGGGACACATCGTGGGCAAGCAGGAACTTCACATTCACCGAGCTCCCCAAGCTCACACTGGGCGAGGGGGGCAGAGCATTCAATAGGAAACAGCGGATGTGAAAGACAGGGAAGGACAGGGTGTCACGAAGTGCAGAGTGGGAACAAATGACCTGACCTCAAGGGGCAGGGAAGGGGCAGGGGTGAGAAGAGCTTCTGGAAGGAAGTGACAGGAAACCAGCAGGTGAGGCAGGGAAACCTATCAGTCAGGGGCAGCCAACTGTGTGAAGTCGTGCGAGCAAGAATGATGACTTCAAGGAAGATGAGCGGAAGTGGGCGGGAGTATGCTGGGGGTGGGAACCGTGCTGGGGCTGTAAGGGGAAGGCCAGATCCCTAGGGCCTGGTAAAGCATTCCGGACTGCCTGCCGATGAGAAACTCCTAACGGTCAGTCAATTCAAGCAGCAAGTGGCCGGGGACACGCTAGGAAGATCCTCTTGCTGTTGCTAAGGAAAATGCTTGGTTGAGGACAGGCCTGGAGGCAGGTGCCAGTTAGGAAGTAGGCAAGCAGAGACCACCGGAATGGAAATGCGAGACACATGAGGAGACAGCCGTGGGTGTGTAGACAGATGTGTGGCGAGGGCGAGGGGAGATGAGCGAGACCCAGCCCCCATGTGGTGTCACTCAGTGAGATGGGCAGGCACAGTGAGATGGGCAGGCACAGTGAGATGGGCAGGCACAGTAAGATGGGCAGGCAGGAGCAGCGGGGATATGGGGGCAGCACAAAGCGTTCATGCTTTTTCTTTCTTTGCAGAGATAATCGAGTTACAACAATGGGTTCAGTGAGTCGGGGTAAGAACAGTGGAGAGAAGACCCCCGAGAGACCTCCAAGCACACATGGGGGCTGTCACAGAGGTGGGCACAGAGCTCAGAGAAGAGCTTGGGACGGAAACACGGCTTTGGAAGTCACCAGCATATCCACAGACACCCCAAGGGGGAAAGAGATGAGGGCCCAGAGGAGAGTCCCCTGGAGAGGGAGGACCCTGCAGACAGCCACATATCAGACATGTTGGGGGGCACCCGCCCCTCAGCCGAGGACTCAGAGTCCCTCAGGAAACGCTTGCTGACGGAGTGCTGATGGAACTGCCAGGAGAAGACGGGAACTAGCATAGTGTAGAAACAGCTTGGAAGTTCTAAGAATTTTCTAAGTCTCTACATTTTAAATTCCAGAAGGCAATCTGCTAACATTACCCATAATCATTTAGTTCTATCTCAATTTAAGAGATGATAAAACTGACAACCAGATATTTTTTCAGTAATGACAATTTTATGACTAAACCTTACATTGCATGTTCACCTAGATATGATAAGAGATCAACTTCTGAAGTGAACAAATCACAACCCCTAAAACCAAATACTTAAGATCATCCCTAAACAGTGGATAATGATGCCATGTGGTATAGCCATAGACACTGGCCCACAGTGTTGTTGAAAAGAAAATGCTCCTTTATTCTTGTGAACGCCGTATGTTGTAGGGTATCAAGCACTTACCAGGTGACTTGTGCTAGTATCAATGGCCCAGGGAATCAGTCAATAATTTCCAAATCATGTGTTGATTTTTAGAGATTGTTTATATTCAACACAGCTTCAAAAGTTTAATAATATCCCCGTTGGTGCCTCCATCTGCCACAGGGAGCATATAAACCCCTTACACCGTCCCCATCACACTGAGGCAGGGCAAGCAACCTGTAGTCTCAACAAACATTTCTCTTGATGCTGCCGTTCCAGGGGATCCTTTCAGTTTCTGATGAATTGACAATAATCATTATTTTCCAGCCTTTTTGAGATGAGATCTCACTCTGTCGCCCAGACTGGAGTGCAGCAACACAATGATTATAGCACACTGCGGCCCTCACTTCCCAGGCCCGAGTGATCCTCCTAACCCAACTTCCTGAATAGCTGGGACCACAGGTGTACACTATTCTGCCTAATTCTTAATTTTTGTGTAGAGATGGGGTCTCGTTGTGTTGTAGCTGGGAACACAGGTGCACATGACTCTGCCTGGCTAATTTTTCAATTTTTTGCAGATATGGGGTCTTGCTGTGTTGCCCAATCTGGTCTCAAACTCCTGAGCTCAAGCAATAATCCTGCCTCACCCTCCCAAAGTGCTGGAATTACAGGTGTGAGCCAGGTGTGAGCAACCTCACCTGGCAATTTCCAGCCTTTTAGAAACTTCTGAGATTTTTATACATCCCATATTTTGATTATTGGATTTATCAGAACATAATATTGAGTTAGGTCAAACCTCATGTTTTAGGCCAGACACGAGCAGGTACAGCATGATGGATAAGGAGGAGGCTCTCTGTTAAGCTGCCTGGCTTCAAATTGTGTTCTGTAAGTTAAAATTTCAATGGCTTTCCTGTGCTTCAGTTTCCTCATCTAGAAAATGATGATGTTTCTCAAATGGAGTTAATATACATTAGAATGATGCCCGTCACAGAATGGCACTACGTTAGCATTCACGTTCATTTTTATTAATAAATGTGAACTATTAATTAATCAATGTGAATGCTTTGATAGACACTACAATGAATTCATCCTATTAAGTGGAGGTTAAATTCAACAGGAACAAAGAGAAGGGAGACGCACACTGAAGGCATTCTTGTCTCTCACCGGCTTCCACAGGCTCCTCCGTCAGTCTCCACCTCAGTCTTGCCCTGGGCTGGCACCTGCCGGGGCGGCAGTGGCCCAGACGCCTACCCAAACTTACCGCACACTTGCGGGCGCTCAGGTGTTCCCAGGGCCGCCCCACAGGTGGCCACACGAGGGCGTCTCCGGCGTCAACCGGCAGCCAAAGCCTCGGGAGGCCAGGGGTCAGTAGGGGGCCCCCCCAGTGTTCACCAGGTTCCCTCCTTGTATGGAAGGAGCCGAGAGCAGAGTCCAGGAGGCAGGACTTACAGGAATTTGACTGGCATCGACAATGGCCAATCAGATGAGAGCTGGCAACAGCGCTGGCATAGGGTTCCGGCTGTGGGAGTGGAGGCCCTGGGGGAGGGCGGGAGTGACTACTGACCCCTCGCCAGGGCTGCACCTGTGCAGACCCAGCCACGTTTAGCTGACTGTGGGCCCGAAGGAGGCTGGCCATGGGGCGTCAGCCGCCTCTGAAGGCACCGATGGCCCACGCCCACAGTACCTACCCGAGGGCTCAGACGTATGCTGAAAACAGGCCCACGGGGCCACTGGTGCAAGCGGAACCCGCCACTTACCTTGGGCTGCGTATCGACAGGAGCCGTCCTCCACCAGCACGTTATAGAAAGGCTGGTGGTGGCCGTGCGGTAGGCTGTGGACGTTCATGTTCCGGATCCACTCGTGTCCCATCATGCAGGTGGGGTCCCAGCCGTAGATCACACAGTTATAGCCATACCTAGTTAACACAGGAGGCACAGTCAGTCCCTGTGGACCGGGCGCAACAACCTACAGACGACCACGTGGCTTCTCTCAGCTCACATCCTCAGTTACCTGCTTTACTCCACATGAATCTTTTCTCAGGACAGCCCTGACCCCTTTTATAAACACTTATTATCATCAACATAGCACTTTATCTGGAAAAGAATAAACTTTTCAACAAAAAGTGATTAGATGACAACTGGTCACCCAAAAGAAAAAGGTATGGGGACCTGGCCTAACAACAGCACACCAAATTCGATTCTCAGGACAATGAAGACTCAGGTGATAAATGCAGAACTTCTAAAACAGAAAGTATCTTCATGCTCAGGATAGGGAAGATTTGTTAAAACAAGGCACTAAAAATACAGCCCGTAAAGGAAACGACTAACCAATTTGACATCACTAAAACCAGGAGACTAACAAATCCTGATTCAAACATTTAAAAGTATGAGACAACTGGGGATATAGGAACCCTCACTAGATACTGCATGAAGTTAAGGAACTGGGGTTTTTTAGATGTGATAACAAGATGTTAAATATTAAAAGACCGAGAGAGAAGGAGAGAGCGCCCCTGCCTTTTAGAGGTACATACTGAAATCGCTATAGGTGAAATGGCATCTGGCACTTACGTCAATTAACCCAGAAAGGTAGGTCTGGAGGGTGCAGGGGAGAGTAAGATCCACCCCGTATGGAAGCTGTTAAGGCTGGATGACAGGAACACCACCTGGTTCCTTACAGTCCTTTCTCTCTTATAAATCTTTGCAAATTTCCATTTAAAAGTAAAAAAAAAAAAATGCAATAAAGAATGAAAACCACCTGCCAAAAACTGGGAAAAGACATTTGCAACTTATCCTCATGTAGCGACTGATACACAGAACAACAACTACGTATCAACAGGGAGGACTAATAATTCAATTGAAAAAAATACACAAAATGGGCCGGGTGCCATGGCTCATGCCTGTAATCCTAGCACTTTGGGAGGCCAAGACGGCAGATCACTTTAGTCAGGAGTTAGTGACGAGCCTGGTCAACATGGTGAAACCCTGTCTTTACTAAAACACAAAAAATTAGCCAGGCGTGGTGGTGCGTGCCTGTAGTCCCAGCTACTTGGGAGGCTGAGGCAGGAGAATCGCTTGAACCCAGGAGGCAGAGGTTGCAGGTGAGGTGAGATCGCACCACTGCACTCCAGCCTGGGCAACAGACCCAGACTCCACCTCCAAAGGAGAAAAAAAACAAAAAAAACCAAAAAAAACCAAAAAAACAAAAAACCCGAAATGTTTGAAGAGGTGCTTAATAAAAGGAAACTTGGAACTTGGGTAGCCAGTAAATATATGAAAAGAACCTCAACGTGCTTAGTAACCCAGGAAACAAATGAAAACCACAGTGAAACACTATTTGCCATTTCTCACGTAAGTACACTTTTAAAGGTCTGGCAATAGCACCAGGCGAGAATAAGAACTCTAGGCTCCTAGCATACTGGTGGGATGTAAACTGCTCCAATCATTTTGGATACAGTTTAATTTTGCCTGGTAAATAGACTATGTGCCTATCAGATTTGAAGAGCCTGAGATTAAGTGACAAGACATAAGAACAATGAGGAAATGAGAGAAAAAACTTGTGGCTTACAAAGTGACTTCCATGTTCCCAAAGAGAGAAGGGCCAAACATCTAAAGGCCGCTAAAAACACCAGAAGCTCTCTCAGGAAAGTAAGCTGCTGCTTAAACAAACACAAAGCTCAAAGACATGGTTCAAAAACAAAAAAAAAGAGGTTCAGCGTTCTGTCTTCCCCAAGGTGCACACTCGGGGGATAAGTGATCCAGTCGGTTCCTCCTCCACTGTGCCCCGGGGGCTCACCAGGTGCGTGTGTGTCTCCGCAGCCCCTGTGGAAGGGACACCACAGGACAGACAATCCCGGGCACTCACCTCTTATGCTTCATAATGAGCCCGATGGAGTAGCAGACATCTCTGTGCTTCTCATCGGAGCGCAGCTTCACCTCCACACCCACCTCCTCTTTTTTGCGCTCAATGTGCTCTAGAGTGTGCTGCACCAGGTAGCCCACCGCCCCGTGCTGCCCCGGGTCTAGGGTTTGGATGTGCTGGAGGATGTCAAGCACCTTCAAGACAAGACAGAAAGACTAAAAGATAATATTTTCAGCTAGGCCTTTTCTTTTTTGCGGCGAGGGATTTAGACCTACCTACGTAACCTAACAAAAGACCACAAGGGGTGGCTGTGCCCTGATGGCCCCAGTCCAGGTCTCTGGACCATTCTCTGATGGACCGCCACCAAATTGGCACTGCATATGCCCAGGGTTGGGCTCGACTGTAACACCGGCAGCTGGCCCAGGACACCCCAATTCAACCCGTGTGCACCTGAGGAGTTCTTTGGAAACCAGTGTGCTGGGGTAAGCGCTGGGGACGCAGGCGAGGGCCCACCACCTAGGGCACTCTGGATAAGGCGGGCTCCAACAGCACCTAGCATGCTTGGTTGGCGTGGGAAATGGGAGAATCCATGTTTTTCCAACACACAGGAACAATTTTCGCTTGCCACTCATGCATTCAGAGGGGAAAAAATGCCAAATTGCCTTAATCGAGACCAAGAGGATGTTTGACACAACTGCCTCAGTGCTGGAAAAGATGGAAAAGTCACGAAGCGGGCACCAAATGGATGCATTCGTTGAGTTTATGAAGCTATACTAGAAGGAGGGAGCCACGTATATCAATAGAGTTCTAAAATCCCGCTGGTCACTTCAATGGTCTTAACTCATATGGTATTTCGTATTCAGCAGGCAGCAGGAGAAACTACATCTATGCAGAGAGGTTAAACTAGTAGCAAAGAGTAGCAGGCCTGTCTGACTCCACTATTACCGCCTGTACTGCACACAGTACCTCTGTGGAAAAAACTCCAAGCTTAAAAAGACACAGACATACAATTATTTCACACCCATTATGTTTACAGCCCTTAGCATAGTGTTTCTGACAAGGTTCTCCTTCCAATTTACTGAGTCCTGGATTACAGCCTACTTAGTGCATAAAGCAACCTGTACTCTAGGCCCAGACCTGTCAGACTAGCTGGTGTTTTTACCTCTGAATTCCTTTCTCAGCTTATCAAATCATGAATAATCACTGTCCTATTTGCTGATGCACTGTGAGCCTGTCAAAGTATTGTGAACACTCCAGTTTTATGCACCATGTTATCTTGCCTTTCAGACTGAGACGTGCTGGACCTCACCATTTACTGAACACTATTCTCTGCTGGTCACTGTGCTAAGGCCATCACGTTTTTTGTTTCACTTAATCCTTCCCATTTGACGGTCAGTAATTTCTTGACCTTAAATTGGGAGGATTAAGTGGAAAAAAAAAAAAAAAGCTTTTAATCACTGCCACTTCCAGAAGAGGACTCAGACTTAGTGAAGTGACTGGCCCGGGGTCACAGGGTGGTGGAGAGGTGGAGTGAAGCTGTGGCCCTGGGTGTGAAGATCAACTCTTGGTCTCAACCAGTGTCATATACCCTAGCAAGAGTAGGAGCATTTTTAATTAACTACTACAAAAAGTTCCAAACACATAAAAATGGACGAAACGATATAATCCCAAGTACCCCAAACCCAGTTTTGACAAGAATCAACAGCCAGCCAATCCCCCTGTGCCTCCACTTCCAGCCGGGCACTTTTAATTCTGGGACACTCGCTGCATTTACCCTCTACTTCAACAGGAAGCGCCTTCTGACAGTGCCTGCATAATGGCTGTCCTTGTGGCCTGCCAGAGTTCCAGCAAGCTGCTTTCTCTGCCCCTCCGCTGTGTTCCACACACACAGCTCCCCTTCTCTCCTAGCAGCCACCTCCCCACCAGATAAGTAAAACAGTCAGAACTTGGTATCATCAGAGAACAGAGGAAGTCTAGATAAGGTCAAGGATAATTAACCCCACTTTCGCTGGGTGTGTGGCTGAGGGCGAAGGGAGAGGGCAGAAACGAAGACACTGCACCTCGGGGCCTGGCGTATTTGCAGACAGTGCTGACCCAGGCACCATGCTGTCCCCACCAAATACTCTAGGCCTAGAAAGCCACAGGATCACCACTTCTGGGGTGGAGATCCTGGATTGGGGTCTATTACCCATGATGCATTTCCCTATATTGCTCTTCTCCCTCTAGCCTAGGGGTTGGCAAACTTTTTCTGTAAAGGGCTGGAGAAGTGACAGCAGGCTTTGGGGGCCACACAGTCCCTGATTTAACTACTCAACTCTGCCACTGTAGCTTGAAAAAAGCTACAGATAATAAGTAAACAAACACGACTTATTCACAAAAACAGGCTTTGTTAATCTGGCCCACAAGCCGTAGTTTGCGGGCCCCTGCTCTGTCTCTGAATTCCAGGTTCCCTCTAAGGTTCTCTCTGCAGTTCTTGGCTCTGCTTTCTTGATATCCATTGTCTGTGGGATCCGCTACTTCTGGGGCTTCAGTTACCAGATGCTAATGCTGGGAGCTCCTGCTAAAGGCTACTGGGCATCTGCACTTGATGGCTTCAGGTTAGGACGAATGCAACATACCCCACAGAAAATACTCTCCTACTACCAAAACAAGCCTGTTCTCCAAATACCTACTTTCAGAGTGGCATAAACTGCCCCCATGTTGAAAAATCTGGACATCCCCTTTGAATCTTCTTTATTCATATCTAATGAAGTTCTGCCACTTTTTTTTTTTTTGAGACAGGGTCTCACTCTGTCACCCAGGCTGGAGTACAGCCTTGGCCTTGACCTCCCAGGCTCAGGCGATCCTCCCACTTCAGCCTCCCGAGTAGCTGGGACTACAGGCATGTGCCACCACACATAGCTACTTTTTGTATTTTATTTTGGTAGAGACTGGGTTTTGTCATGTTGCTCAGGTTGGTCTCAAACTCCTGGCCTCAAGTGATCCACCTGCCTCTGCCATCCCAAGTGCTGGGATGACAGGCGTGAGCCACCACACCTGGCAGTCATTTCTTAATTATTCATTAAAAAAAATTTTTGCGTTCCTATCATGGGCCATGAATTGTGTTGAGAGCATGGGGAAGGCGACAGTTAGGAACAAGACCTGGTCCTTGTCCTTAAAGAACATGTTCTAATGGAGACGGATGACGGAGCAGCAGTTACCAGAGACTGGATGAAGCTCTAGGAAGGGCAAGCACAGGAACGACGGGAAAACGTGACCTGGCCACGCACAGGAACCAAGGAAGGGGTTTCGGAGGAGGCAGAAGTCTAAGCTGGCAGCTGGGCAGAAGTAAGCCAGCCAATGGAGTTGAGGATGAGCAGAGGCCCTGGGCAGAGAGGCAGCACATGCAAAAGACTGAAGCAAGACAGCGCAGGAACACAAAGTGGTGGGTGCTGCAGAGGACCAAGGAGCTCCACGGGAGGCAGGGAGCATCAGGCGAGCAGGGCCAGACCACCAAGAACCTAAAAGCCACACGGAGGAGAGCGAGTCTGGTCTTCAAGGCAACAGGGGAGCCACCCTGAGTGGTTTAAGCAGTGAAGGGACCTAACTGATATTTTGTTTTTTTTGGGTTTTTTTTGTTTGGTTTTTTTTTCTTGAAACGGAGTCTCACTCTGTCGCCCAGGCTGGAGTGCAGTGGCCCGATCTCTGCTCACTGCAAGCTCCGCCTCCCGGGTTCATGCCATTCTCCTGCCTCAGCCTTCCGAGTAGCTGGGACTACAGGCGCCCGGCACTGCACCAGGCTAATTTTTTGTATTTTTAGTAGAGACGGGGTTTCACTGTGTTAGCCAGGATGATCTCAATCTCCTGACCTCGTGATCCGCCCACCTCGGCCTCCCGAAGTGCTGAGATTACAAGCGTGAGCCACCGCACCCAGCCCTAACTGATATTTTGTTAAGATTCCTCAGGCCTGTATACAGAGCGGGTTCACAGGGGCTCAGAGTGGAGAGAGGGAGGACAAGCTGGAGGCCAGGGCGCTGCTTCAAGCTGCAGAAGTGCTGGCCTCAGCGGACCGACTTTCACCCGTCTGGGAGACAGAGTCACGTGCAGGGGTGTATCAGGCATGTGGATATGCTGGTCTGGAGCCCAGGGTCCAGTGCTCCAGCAGCCTCAGGAGACAGGCAGAAACTGACACAAGAAGAGGGGAACTGTCCTAGGCACAGGTGCAGGGTAGAAGACGTCTAGAAACCATCCTTCAGCCTTGAAGGGAGGAACTGGCAAGAGCCTGAGAACCAGAGACAACAGAGCAAAAGGAACCGAGTGTTCCCAGAAGGCAGTAGCCCGCAGTGACAGGGCAAGATACAGAAAGAAAAAGTATCTATTGCATTTATCAACGAGGAGAATGGTTTCAGCCAAAGAGGGTCACTGGCTTCCTGGGCAAGAAAAGTGCCTGTGGAGGAGGCATGGAAACGGGTCCTGATGTTCTGGGGAGTGAGTGGGAGGCAGACGAAGAGCTTCAGCTGTGGGGGAGGAGGAAAGGTGGCGACCCAGGGAAATGCCTGCAGGGCAGAAAGGGAGTACTTTTCGTTTTTCTTCTCATAGGAGAGAGAGTTGTTTGCCTTGGAAAATTGGAAGGATACCTTTTCCACTGAAAGGCAGAGAAAGAGGGAAAGGAGAACTATGGATCATGATGAGGATGTAGGTCTGGCAGCAGGAAGGAGAAGGTGCCTGTGTGCTGGCTTCTTCAGAAGTGCTCTGGCCTCGGTCCATTGTACCACGGGATGCCGCGTGGGGTGGGCTCAGGCATCACCTTGCCCGCACTGAACTCCTGGTGCTGTCACGGCATGTGCAGAAGACCTGGCTAAGTTATTTAACTTCTCACTGCCTCTGTTTCATTATTTGCAACATGGCAAAAATAAAAATGGTATCTACCCTATAGGGCTGCTGAGAAGATGGGAGGAGGCATTCAGTCAGTACTCCTGACTTAAAATCTCACCATCCTGCCCCTCTCTATGTCTGTCACAGCCATCATAACCTTGGATTACTGCGACAGTGACCAAGAGGGCTTGTGTTTCTTAGCTCTTCCTGATTTAATTCAATTAACAACAAGGCCATCTTCAGGCCTTCCCAGCTCAGGAATGTCTCCCTTTCACCTGATAAAGTCAAAGCCTTTCACAAACTGGTCTCACACGCCATAACAATTATACACACATATGTAAAAATATACCTCAAACTGCACACTCATCAGCATATAAATCCGTGCTAGGCTGACATGTGCAGGCGCCACACCCTCCCACCCCTGGGCCACGTGCAGGTTGTTCCCACTGACTGGAGTCACCTACTTTTCTACCCTCTGAAGTTGTTTTTCATTTTTCAAGGTCACACCTCAAACCCCTCCTCTGGAGAGGAACCTTGTCTGATTTCTTCAGCACCCCCTGGATTCTTCTGCACTGCGAGTCCCACAGTTTTCCTTGGCTGTCTCAGGGGCTGTAGCTGGATTATGCATTTATTAAGGGTAGGCAGTCACGAGTGCACTGGGAATGAGTCACTTTTCTCCCCTAATCTCTGAATGAGGGGTCACCCAGGAGATGGACCCCAGCAGCAAATGTCATGAGGGAAAATGCTCTGTGTGTGGCAATTTTGGAACTAGGGAGGACACCAAGGTTAGTGCCCAATAAGTCTCCAAAGCCCAAGTACTGAAATGAGTCCAGTCTGGAAGGTAAGGACACCTCAGCTTCTGTAGATTTCCCCCTAAAACGGGATGTTAATAGTATCACTTCGCCAATGACTCAAAATTTAACTACAAAATTCACATTTAAAGAAACTGCAGGCCGGGCACGGTGGCTCACGCAGGTAATCCCAGCACTTTGGGAGGCCGAGGCAGGCGGATCACTTGAGGTCAGGAGTTCGAGATCAGACTGGCCAACAGGGTGAAACCCCGTTTCTACTAAAAATATAAAAATTAGCCAGGTGTGGTGGCATGTGCCGATAATCCCAGCCACTTGGGAGGCTGAGGCAGGAAGATCACTTGAACCCGGTACGCAGAGGTTGCAGTGAGCCAAGATTGCGCCACTGCATTCCAGCCTGGGCAAGAGAGTGAGACTCTGTCTCAAAAAAAAAAAAGAAAAAAGAAAAAGAAAAAAAGAAACATGCTTTGCTCTGCATCTCGTAAAACTCCTTAACAAGTCTAAAGCAAAAAGTATACATATATCCTGGTATCAAAAATAAATAGGCAGGGGCTGGGTGTGGTACCTCACACCTGCAATCCCAATACTTTGGGAGGCCGAGGAACACAGATAGCTTGAGGTCAGGAGTTCGAGAACAGCCTGGCCAACATGGTGAAACCCTGTCTCTACTAAAAAAAATACAAAAATTAGTCTGGCGTGGTGGTGTACCTATAGCCCTAGCTACTTGGTAGGCTGAGGCAGGGGAATTGCTTGAACCTGGAAGGGAGAGGCTGCAGTGAGCTGAGATCATGCCACTGCACTCCAGCCTGGGCAACAGAGCAAGACTCCATCTCAAACAAACAAACAAACAAAAACCCCAAATAAATAAATAGGCAGGGTGTGGTGGCACACATCTGTAATCCCAGCACTTTGGGAGGCCAAGATGGGCTTGAGCCCAGCCTGGGCAACACGGTGAAACTCAGTCTCTATTTAAAAAAAAATAAATAAATAAAACACATAAATAAAATGAAAATAAATGATTACATCTTGGACAAGTAGTTGGTAACTTTCGTGGAGAGTTTTCTTTTCCAATAATTCCTCTACCACATTACACAGATATTCTGGGAGGACATTTGCTATGTGGGCTACAGATGACATCTTTTCTTTTCTTTTTTTTTTTTTTGAGACAGAGTCTTGCTCTGTTGCCCTGGCTGGAGTGCAGTGGCATGGTATCGGCTCACTGCAACCTCCGCCTCCTAGGTTCAAGCAATTCTCTTGCCTCCTGAGTAGTTGGAACTACAGGTGCCCACCACCACATCCAGCTAATTTTTGTACTTTTAGTAGAGATGGGATTTCACTATGTTGGCCAGGCTGGTCTCTAACTCCTGACCTCAAGTGATCCACCTGCTTCAACCTCCCAAAGTGCTGGGATTACAGGCGTGAGCCACCATGCCCGGCTGACATCTTTTCTTAAAACAGGAGCCTTGGGGTTTTCCTACTGAAGCATCGTTTCTTAGAACTATTTTAGATCTTCGAAGTTGTGAATCAGTGAGACTTTAAATTTAAGCAATGTAGAGTCACTTAGAATATTTACTTTTTCAAGAAAGAATTTATCCCTCTCTAATGACACAGGGAGATGAGTTTATGCTAATGGCTTGTGAGACCTCAGAATTAAATTCTGCTCTAAACAAACAAAAAGGACTATTCACATATTTCTAGAGAAGAGCCAAGGCACGGTGGGAATGTGCGGCTGGCTCCTGCACCGTTATACACAGCGGGCCTCTCGACGTGCTGCATCCACACAGCTCGCAAGGTCACCACCACAGCCTTCTGAAAGTGCATGCTGCTGCCCAAAGAGGGCCAGTAAAAAACGGAGAAAATTCAAGTGAAGCAGTGTCAAAATTCAATGGTTTCCAAACAGTCCTTCTCTACTCCAGTGGCTCGACTTGAACATATCTAAGATCCAATTTTCCTGTGTCAAACAGGAGTATTTATTCATGCCCAATGTAGTTGTTAACAGTACAGCTGGAGGTTGACCATTTACAGCTTTGCTTTCCGTTGCTGAGTGAGGGTGACTCGGGGAAAACGATCTTAGGGCCCCCATGGGTGAGTAGCGGGGACAAGAGACTTTGTGGTTCTAGGGTAAAGAGCTGACCACAAAGAGAACAGGCAATTCCTGGCAATAGAACCAATTTTCCTTAGAATAAGAGAGGTAAAAAGAATCTACTGATGGGTTATGATTGGGAGACTGAATAAATTTGTGTTTATTCCCCATTTTAACACAAAGAGAAGGTTGTCACGGGCACCCTTCAATCTAGGACTTCCCTTTCTAAGGCAAGTGCAAAGCATCAAGGTAAAATAATTACCTTCTCTGGCCAGATGCCCAGGTGGAAGTAAAGCCTGGCCTGGAGGAGGAGAAGCTGCACCTGGTCCGGGTACATTGCCAGATAGAGATCCAGTGAGTCTCTCAGGAGCTGGTATGACTGGTCGATGCCTTCCCTAGAAGAGGAAAAACAATCTTTGTCTTATCCTGCTTGTTTTTTCAGCAAAGACTCTCTTTTTCCAGGCCCAGGTTTTAAATAGAATTGACACAAATCCCAAACGTTTTCTGATTCTGGTATTTCTCCTCTGTTCAACAGAGATACAATACTCTTAAGTAAAAAAAAAAAATACAATAAATATAAATCTTGTACCCTACTTTGGTGATGGGTACTAAATGAAAATCAGAAGCATTTTTACTAAGCAATCACAGCAATAACACTATACATAATTAAAAATGAATTCTGAAGGCCAGGCACAGTGGCTCATGCCTGTAATCCCAGCACTTCGGGAGGCCAAGGCAGGCGGGTCACCTGACCAAAATGGAGCAACCCTGTCTCTACTAAAAATACAAAAATTAGCCGAGCGTGGTGGCACATGCCTGTAATCGCAGCTACTCGGGAAGCTGAGGCAGGAGAATCGCTTGAACCCAGGAGGCAGAGGTTGCGGTGAGCTGAGATCACGCCATTGCACTCCAGCCTGGGCAACAAGAGCGAAACGCTGTCTCAAAAAAAAAAAAAGAATTATGAGTAGGCAGTGCAGAGAGGATATTTTTGGCCAGTGAAACTACTCTGTGTGATACTATAAAGGGGGATACATGTCATTATGTGTTTGCGCAAACACACAGAATATATGACACCGAGAGTGAATCCTCATGGAAACTGGACTTTTCCATGAGGATGATAATGATGTATCAGTGCAGGTTCACTGGCTGCAACAAATGCACCGCTCTGGTGCAGATGCTGATGGTGACGGAGGTTGTGCATGTGTATGGCGTGGAGGATATGGGAACTCTCTGTACTTTCTGCTCAGTTTTGCAGTTGGCCTAAAACTGCTCTAAAAAAGTCTATTAAAAAAATAATCATGTCATTAGACAGAAAACTATTACTATAATATACAGCCTACAACTTTCTACTTTCCCTATAGGACAAATTTCTTTGGACTTAGAAACAAGACAGTTTCATATTTTTGTTTTCTTATCTAATGATAGGAAGGTATAAATTAAAAGACGGCAAAGCATTTGGATACGAGAAGATCTTGCCCTTGAAAAATAATATTTCCCAGTCTAAGATATTCTTGTTACTGAAGAATGCTTTCAGTACTCGCAAAGAGAACTTGTCAGTGCCTACTGCAAAGATCTCAAAGAAAAGTCACTTGGCACATCTCAAACACAATTCAAGCTTCTAAAGACACGTGCTCTGCAGAAGTACTAGAAAACCAAGAAAACCTTACCGCTTCCCCAGGCTTAACAGGTTTCCCACCATTCTCTGTAACACCTTCTTGACATTGACCACACCATACAGTGCCGCAGTCACGTGCTGGCCGATCAAGTACTCGCATTCTTTCACTGTCAGCTGCTTGCCTTTCCCAAAAGCATCTATGTAGATGTAGTCAAAGATGTCCAGGGTTGCCCTATCCAAAGAGCCAAATATCAGATGAGAGCTGAACAACTCATTATTTTAAGTCTCCACAATAAGTAGCTCAAATCATGGGCTGAAGGTTGAGACCATAACATTTCTACTTAAAATATGAATGTCTTGTCCGAGCTTAAAATCTGACCCCTTTGTGCAAGCTCTGCTCTGTCAAGACCACAGCACACTGACATTTAAGAAACAGCACCAATGTATGTCATCTAATAGCAACTCACTGCCAGGAGTATCTACAAGTTCGGCTAAGATAATGATTCACGGAATGCCTGAGGCAGTCTGTTAATTCCATAGATTAGCAGCAGGTAACAATCTGTGGATCCTGGGCCCTGGATGATCTGATGAAAGTTACAGCACCTCAGCCGGGTGCGGTGGCTCACGCCTGTAATCCCAGCACTTTGGGAGGCCGAGGCGGGCAGATCAAACGGTCAGGAGATCGTGATTAACATCCTGGCTAACACAGTGAAACCCCGTCTCTACTAAAAATACAAAAAAATTAGCCAGGTGTGGTGGCATGTGCCTGTAGTCCCAGCTACTCGGGAGGCTGAGGGGCAGGAGAATGGCGTGAACCCGGGAGCTGGAGCCTGCAGTGAGCTGAGATCACGCCACTGCACTCCAGCCTGGGCAACAGAGCAAGACTCTGTCTCAAAAAAAAGAAAGTTACAGCACCTCACACCAGAAGGATTCGGCCATCAGTTCTGCCGATACGCTGAGGTGGTCGGAGACCTGCTGAGCCCATCACAGCCTTGGGCTGGGAACCCTGCGCTAGAGCACAGAGAGCTGCGCCCCTCACCTCGATCACACAGCTCCTCTTGCAGGTCTGCCTTCTGTGACCTGCACTGGCACACTGGGGTTGGCCCTTGCTGAGCACAATGCTGAGCAGTGGTCACATGATGCAAGCTCTCACCGCACTGCCAGGCCCACTCTCTGCGAGGACTCATGGACGGGATTCAGGTGGCTCTGTTTCAGGGATACTTGTGTTTCTTATGAGCTATTGTTTCATCTTATATTTCAAGCCCACTACAAATTTCTTCCTTGAGTCATATTTATAACCTACCCTTAGCAACGATATAAGAATTATATGGCTGGGTGCGGTGGCTCACGCCTGTAATCCCAGCACTTTGGGAGGCTGAGGCAGGCAGATCACGAGGTCAAGAGATCGAGACCATCCTGGCCAACATGGTGAAACCCCATCTCTACTAAAAATACAAAAATTAGCCGAGCGTGGTGCTATGTGCCTGAAATCTCAGCTACTTGGGAGGCTGAGGCAGGAGAATCACTTGAACCCAGGAGGCAGAGGTTACAGTGAACTGAGATCGCACCACTGCACTCCAGCCTGGGCGACAGAGTGAGACTCCATCTCAAAAAAATAAAAAACAAAAACAAAATAAATAAACCTATGAGGAAAGTACAAAAACAAAATAAGAATTATATAAATGTTCTAGAAACAAGGAACTCTTCAACTGTTTTATGAGGCTAGAACTTCCTAAGGACAAATGTACAAAAATTTCTAGGCCAAGATAATTTATGAGCTATCATAAATGCAAAAATGCTGGATAAAATATGAGTAAATCAAATGCAGCAATGTATTTTACAAATAAGTGATTAAGTTAGACGTGCTGCAACAATGGAAAGAGAGTTAAACATGCAAAAATCTATTTTGTAACAGATGCTGGGAAGGTTGTGGAGAAAAAGGAATGCTTATACACTGTTAGTGGGAGTGTAAATCAGTTCAACCATTGTGGAAGAGAGTGTGATGATTCCTCAAAGGTCTGAAGACAGCTAAACCATTTGATCCAGCAATCCCATTACTGCGTATATACCCAAAAGAATACAAGTCATTCTATTATAAAGTCACATGCACACATATGTTCATTGAAGCACTATTCACAATAGCAAAGACATGGAATCAACCTAAACGCCCATCAGCGATAGAGTGGATAAAGAAAATACGATACCTATATACTATGGAATACTATGCAGCCACAAAAAAGAACAAGATCATGTCCTTTGCAGGGATGTGGATGGAGCTAGAGCCATCATCCTTAGCAAACTAACACAGGAACAGAAAACCAAATACTGCATGCTCTCACTTATAAGTGGGAACTAAGTGATGAGAACACACGGACCCAGAGTTGAACAACACACACTGGGGCCTATCGGAGGGTGGGCGGTGGGAGAGGATCAGGAAAAATAACTAATGGGAAGTAGGCTTAATACCTGCATGAAATAATCTGCACAACAAACCCCCATAACACAAGATTACCTATGTAACAAACTTGCCCATGGACACCAGAACTCAAAAGTTAAAAAAGAGAAATTCTATTACGACAACAAAAAAATCTATTTCTAAACATATAAACTAAAAGAGAAAAACCTTGAATGTGTAGACACAGAAAAAGAATTCTGAAAATACAAAAAAAATCTAATGCCTAGCTATTAAGAAAACTTAGCAAAGTAGGAATGTAGATGGTAGCTTTCATAATCCCTAACTGCTCCCAACAGCATGCCTGAGGGTGAATTTTTGTTTTCTTTTTCTGATGCAGGGTCTTGCTATGTTGCCCAAGCTGGCCTTGAACTACTGGGCTCAATCAATCCTCCCACCTCACCCTTCCAAGCAGCTGGGACTACAGGCGTGCGTCACCGTGCCTGGCTTTGAAATTTCAAAAGCATTCCATTTAAAGTCATACCCAAGGCAAGAGTCCCTGCTATCTTTGTTTTTATTCAACTTTGTACAAAAAGATCTAGCTAGCAGAGTAATGCAAGAAAAGAAACAAATATATAGGAGTTATAAAAGAAGAAACCAAACTGTCACTATTCACAGATACTATGATTATCCACAGAAAAAAGCCAGGAATGGACAAATTATTAGCACTAATGATTTATTCAGCCAAGGCACTGAAAATCAAAACTGTATCTAGGTAGCAAGCACATCTCTGCATACCATTAATACTTAAAAAATGTAATCTTAAAGATTACCATTTACAACTGCAAAAAAAAAAAAAAAAAGAAAAAAAATGGAAGGTACCTAACAATAAATCTAACAAGATGTTAGCTTGATGAAGAAAAGATAAAATCTTTTAAGGCCAGTAATGACAACCTAAACAAACAGAGTGGTCCATGTTCATAATAAGACTGATAGTGAGACACTGGCAATGTCCTCCTGTTAATCTAGAACTCCAATTCAAAGTAATCCCTGGCTCCAATCAACAGACACAAAGGGGTTCCAAAGAACCTGACAAAATTGATTCTAAATCTATAGAGAGCAAAAGCTAGAAACAGCCAAGGCAATTTTGAAGAACTAGCTGGAGTCTCATCCTTCCAGACATCAGGGATAATTATAAAGTTGCAGTGCTTAAGAAAATAAGGTCCTGGTACAGGGACAGAGCAAAGTGGCCAAAGGCAAAGAGCAGAGAAAAAGAGAGAAAGGGCCGTATAGCCCAGCAGCTCCTGCCATGTCCCTGAGGGCTGAGTCCCTTATGGGGCTCAGTGCTAGTTTCTGTCACATGTCTGGGGGGTATTAAATTATTTCCTTGTTCATTTGCATTATAGTATATGTCCACTGTAGCCCAAGAAGGAAAAATGTTGTTACCTGCATACAATCCTACCCTGTAGTAAGTTATCCTGGCAAATGACGTGGTAATTGGTGTTTTAAATGTTTTATATTGTACAGAAATCTTTGGTGGATTATTACATAGGCATTTAAGAATATTTTGGAGATACTTGGGAAGATCGGTTGGGTTATTTGGGGAAAGGGAATGGGACGAAAAATCATTTTTTTCCACTTAAAATAATGGAAATTGGGTCCCCACTATCCAAAAATTAAACCATTCAGTACATCCTCAGAAACACATTATCTGGAACACAAGGGAAGCCTGCACAGTTATTTAATGCAACATACACAAGTAATGAACCATAAACATCTTCATGGAAATAAACATGGCCAGGCACGGTGGCTCATGCCTATAATCTCAACACTTTGGGAGGCTGACGCAGGCCGATCACTTGAGCTCAGGAGTTCAAGACTAGCCTGGGCAACATGGCGAGACCCCGTCTCTACAAAAAAATTAGCCAGGTTGTGGTGGTGCATGCCTGTGGTCCCAGCTACTAGGGAGGCTGAGGTGGGAGGATGGCTTGAGTCCAGGAGATGGAGGGTGCAGTAAGCCAAGATTGTGCCAATGCACCCCAGCCTGGGTGGCAGAGCCAGACCCTGTCTCAAAAAAAAAAAGAAAAAAGAAATAATAAACACTTTCAAACTGGTGGTTAGCTCTGGAGAGGAGAAAGGGATGAGGAAGAGTACCTGGGAGGCTTCAACTAAATATGTCATGTTTTATTTCTTAAACTAAGAAGTAGGAACAGAGATCAATTGTACTGTTTTGCTATGCCACATCAGAAACTCTCCTGGGTATATAATATACTGGATGATCTCATTTAATCTTCCAAGCTGCTTTATAAAAAACATTAATCCATTTTACCAGGGAAGAAACTGAGGCCTCCTCAGAGGAAGGCAAAGTTTGAACCCAGTTTGACTTCAAAGCTCTGGTACTTTCTATCACACAATTCATCACTAAAGGGTATCAGAGTTAATCATTAAGACAGAGTTTCAAAGATCAGGACATAGGTAAATAACTTTTTTCTTTTCCCCTAAATTGTGGATTTAATGAGAATATATTTCCATCTGTTGAACTATTTCTTTCAGAAAAGCTAGACTATAACTGAAAAGGAGCTTTTTGCCCTACAGAGCACTAGGTTTAAAAAAGAACAAAACAGAACTCAGTAACCAGGTCTCTCAAATTCTCATCAGTCACCAACCTTGCCTGAAGGGGAACACGGCCACCCTGTTCAATCTCCCCGGCTTTCTTTCCCTCCCTTCCTCTCTTCCTCTCCCACTCATGTGGGACAAAGGAGGAGATTTTACAGAAGAATAAAAAGAAATAATTTCTTTAAGAACTCTTTGATCTGATCTGCTTTGAAACAAAGGGACTCTGAGAACCACATAAGACCCTGAAGTCAGAGTCTTATTTTTTAAAGCTACACTTTTTGAGATAACTGTAGATTTACACATGCAGTTTTAATAAATACAGAAAGATCCAGAGTACCCTTTTCCCAGTCTCCCCTGATGGTACCATCCTAACTGTTATAGTATAAATAACACAATCAGAATACTGACACTGATACAGCCAGGAAACTAAACAGTTCCATCACCACCCTAGTCCCATTTTTAACCTGTGTGGTAACACCCAACTTGATGTTGAAAATCAGACTGCCTCTCAGCACGGAGGGATCGAATCTTTAGGACCACAGATAATGAGTCATGGATGCTCACCCTTCTGCGCCTTGGCACCACCTTAGTAAGAAGTGACTTGGGAAGTTGACAGGCTCCAGTGGGACTCCCAACTGCCGAGCAATTGTCAAATAGAGCAGAGACATGCTGATTGGGATTCCTGTTCTGCGAATCAAAACCTAAAGCAGAAAAAATGCTTTTACTTCACTGCGATGAAGTATACATTCTCATTCTTTCAATAAACATTCTCATTAGGCACCTATTTTGCATTGGGCATAACGCTCATTTGTGAGGCTTAAGTGAGTATTTCACTTATTTAGGTCAGGGGTCGGTAAACTATAGTCCATGGCAATTCCGGTCCACCGGCTATTTTTGTACAGCTTGTGTGAGAAAAAGTTTTGTTTTTTCAATGTTTGAAAAAATAGTTAATACTATTCAAAGACATATGAAAGTAACATGAAATTCGAATTTCAATGACCATATATACAGTTTTGTTGGACACAGCCACACTCAGTTGTTTTTACATTATCTGTGCCTCCTTTTACACCACAGTGGCAGAACTTGGTGGTTAACAACAGAGACCACATGGCCCTCAAAGCTGAAATAATTTTTTTTGTTGTTTTTTTGAGATGGAGTCCCGCTCTGTTGCCCAGACTGGAGTGCAATGGCGCAGTCTTGGCTCACTGCAACCTGCCATATTCAAGCGATTCTCTTGCCTCTGCCTCCCAAGTAGCTGGGATTACAGGCGACCACCACCATGCCTGGCTAATTTTTTTGTATTTTTAGTAGAAACGGGGTTTCACAATGTTGGCCAGGCTGGTCTCGAACTCCTGACCTCAGGTGATCCGGCCACCTTGACCTCCCAAACTGCTGGGACTGCAGCGTGAGCCACCACACCTGGCCAAAGCTGAAATAAATTACTGCCGGCCTTTTATAGGAAAAGATGGTCGAGCCCTGATTTAGGCTCTCCTTCTTCCAGAAAGAATTTAAAACTGTTTCAAGGAAAAGCGTGTACAATATAGCAAAATAAAAGTAGCAGATAGGGCAACAAAATAAATATGAAAATAGAACTAGGCAGAAAGCAAATAAAAAATAAATATAACAGATGCAAACTTGACACAGCTGGGCCACAGGTTTCCCCAAATGGCTAGAGGCCAGTGCAAAAAGAGGGCCCTGATTAGTTCCACAGTTTAGTGTTCATGAGATACAAACTGACCAAACAGAGTCAGAGAATATCTACTTTTAGTCAAAAATCTATCTCAAGGGTTTGCATATGGAGGATACTCCATGAGAAAACAGATAAACTCCACAACAATATCCTTAAAGCAGAAGGAAAAATAAGTTTCATTGAGCACTCAGAGATGGAAGGCATGGTACTGGCCTTCAAGAATGTACGGTCTATCAGATAGAAGCTTAAAAAAATACATATAGGATGGGCACAGTGGCTCACACCTATAATCCCAGCGCTTTGGGAGGCTAAGGTGGGAGGATCACTTGAGGCCATGAGTTTGAGACCAGGCTGGGCAACACAGCAAGACCTCATCTGTACAAAAAATAAAAAATTAGCCGGTATGGTGGCACATAGTCCGAGCTGCTCAGCAGGGTGACGCGGCAGGATCGCTTGAACCCAGGAGCTTGAGGCTGCAGCAAGCTATGACTGCACCACTGCATTCCAGCCTGAGCAACAGAGCAAGATCCTGTCTCTAAAAAAAGAAAATAAAATTACTATACCTATATTACTATAACCATATATTACTATGGTAATATACTATGTACCTATATTTACCTGATGCATATATAAGTTTAGGGCATTATAGTAATCCATTCGATTCCCCTTGAACTTCAGTTGGTCATAAAGGACATAGTTCATGGCATCCAGCACCTGGCTCTGGAGTTCTATTTCCATTATCATGGATGATTCACCTGAAACACAGAGATCTACTCTGGACCCAAGCACAAATAAGGTTGTGACAGGTGCCCCAAACTACCCACAAGATGAAGACATTGGTAATGGCCTAGCAATATTAATCAAGTGTTGCCAATCTAGGAAGCAGAAGGCAGTATGTATTTGAACTGTTTTAGGTTCAACACTTCAACCAGGTAAACACGTGGTCACATCATTTTATCACTTTTTCGTGACATAATGGGAGCACACTAACAAATCTCTCAAATTAACCAATTCCTCTAGATTTTCTTTCATAAATACAGCTGGATCCAAAGCAATGCCACACCTGCCTTGAAGGCCAAGCTGGGGTGGCGACTGTTTATGCCCCGAAGAGTTTTGCAAACGAGCTCTACGATGCTGTCAATTTGGGCCTGGATGTCTTTGAGGCTGATATCGGAGAGAGGATTGCAGTACTGGTCAATATATACAGCACCTGAAAATGAACAAGAATTACCGAATAAATTCTTACGTTACCCTTTTCTTATTAGCTTGGCATTTTACCCTGGACATCCTGGGACATGGCTCTTTACACCACCCCACTGGATAAGCTTCATGTTTTGGCCGCGGACCTTGCTGCTAACACACTGAGAAGGAGCAACAAACATTTTCATAACAAAGTAGCTTACACTTTAAAAAAAATAAATACACAAACCAAACTTCTCTCAGAAGTCATGGACTAAAAAACTGCATGGTGTGTGGCACAGTCTCATATTCTATTACAAGGAAAAGGAAATGACATCAAGGAGATCTTTTCAAGCTACTTCTCTCTCCCTAGCTCTTATAGGTTCCAAATCCAACAACTCTGAAAACGTAATGGTATAAGGCAGTTCCTTTAGAAAAAAATTCTGGCCGGGTGCGGTGGCTCAAGCCTGTAATCCAGCACTTTGGGAGGCCGAGACGGGCGGATCACGAGGTCAGGAGATCGAGACCATCCTGGCTAACACGGTGAAACCCCGTCTCTACTAAAAAATACAAAAAACTAGCCGGGCGAGGTGGCGGGCGCTTGCAGTCCCAGATACTCGGGAGGCTGAGGCAGGAGAATGGCGTAAACCCGGGAGGCGGAGCTTGCAGTGAGCTGAGATCCGGCTACTGCACTCCAGCCTGGGCGACAGAGCGAGACTCCGTCTCAAAAAAAAAAAAGAAAAAAATTCTGAAAGCCCTCCATGACAGATGTGCCATTTCAACAAATTACACCCCTCAAGGGCGAACAGTAAATGGACTCTGGAGCTAACCCTACTTTCCAATGAGATAACAAATTATGCTCAGGGAACGTACAGCTGAAAAGCTGTACAGAGCACACTGCAGACAGTCTCTTAAGAATCACTCCTCTTCACAGTCTTAGGCAATTTTGGAAGCAGAGACTGAAGGGCTAACAGCATCATTTGGGTAAGGACACCGTTACGTGGGAAGCTCTCGAGTCACGTTAAATTCAAGAGATCCCAGACCAGCTCAGAACCTGGACCCCCTTACCAATGCTCCAGAGCTGAAAGCAGTTGAATGAGTGTCAAGACACCTCGACCCCAGTCCCAGTGTTGCCACCAGCCAGGGACTGGCTCCTGGGCCTCCATGGGCCCCAGCTTCCCTACCTGGAGGCTGAAGCAGTTTATGCTGCACATTTCTGAAGTCTGTTCTTTCCTAATGCTATGATTCCCGGACTTCTTTGATGGCATCAGCATTATTCTAGTCACTCACCAAGGATCAGAACCTTGGAGAGTCAACTGTCATTCACTCAACTACTCAACAATTTCCAATGGCTTCCCAATGCTTATGACACTGATGTGGAAGTTCTTCGAAAATTATAACTTTGTATTTAGAAAATGAAAAAGGAGTATTTGTTTTCATACATAAGCTACAAAAAAAAAAATATATATATATATATATATATACTACTCTTAACTGTGAAATAAACAGAAGGAAGGATGCTTCTCAACTCCGTATACAAATGAGGGGATTCTAGGGTGGTGAGATGTTTCACTTCCTTTTGGATGATACTAGGTTTTCATACACTTGATAAGCATTTACACTAAGCATTGTGGGGTATACAGTGATCCTAACACAAGGACCACAACACATGAAGCTTAGGGACTAGTTACAGAAACAAAATGTACACACAGGAAACAGAAAAAATACAAGACAGTTTACTATTAAATGCTGCTGTAGCTCTGAGGTGAATAAAATCTCTAAGTAGTCAGTGGAAATTTAATGGAAGTGAGGCTTGAGCTGAATTATGGAGGGGAGTAGGATTTTCAAGAGGGATTATGAGGAGGAGGGATATCATGAATGAGGAAGTGAAGCCAGGTGTATTTGTGGGGCACCAGTCTAGACAATGGCCTGGATGGAGCAAATGGGACATCCTGGAGAGTACGGAGCATAGGTCTGGACCAGATTATGCAGGGCACTGAAAAGCAGGTAGAGGTTTAATATAAAAGGGAAATGAGTTGTCCACACCGCAGGTTTCACACGCAGTGGTAAAAGCTAGGTTTCTAATTGGGCTGGCACTGATATATTGGCTGACTTGGAGGGAAGAAGGGATAATGTTCATGAAATCAAGTATTACTCAGAAAGTTGTTGCCAGGAGAGGTAGCCATAGACTGCATGAGACTAGTTACAGAAGCCAGCCAGGTGTGGTGGCACTTGAGCACAGGAGTTTGAAACTAGCATAGGTGACATAGCAAGATCCCGTCTCTAAAAATAAATACAAATTTTTTTTTTTTTTAAATAGTAACAGAATAGGAACATGACTATGAGATACACTGGAATGCAAAAAAATCAACAATCTGGTAAATCACCAGAAGTAGGGAATAAAAGTAAATGACCAGTGATATTTATATCTCATAACCATAATGTATGGGAATGTTTGTGCAATATTTTAGGAATTCAAAATCATTTTTAAAAAATGGAAGTCTCACTTTGTTCCTGTTCAACTTAATAAGAACAAGAAGATTCTCCACTCCTTTCTTCTTGCCTGTCCACTCAACTTCTTCCTTCTCACCTTTCATTATGGACAAGCAGACTCACTGATGCCCAAGAACATTCTGTCCTCAATAAACTCCAACCCGAGAGGTTAAGGGATTTACTGAAGGTCACAGGGAGACAACATTGGATATATTTACTTCTGATTTGGAAATTATGCCTTAAAGCTCAGAAAAATAGGAATTCACTTCATTAGCTAAAGTATCACTCTCACACTTTAAGCCAATGATGCATCTTTAAAAAACACTATTTCTTTAGTGGACTTTGATAAAATCTTAGCTCTAAATTTAATAGTTTGAACTACCTCATTGGTCAGGCCCTATAATCCAATCTGCAGAAGCCCACGAAACATGATTTACTTTTCCACTTCTTTACCACAAGGAACACAACAATTCCCTCTGCTGGTCTTAAAAAATCAGTTACCTATAGAAATACTACTGTCCACATATATGGGAAAATACCCACCTTCAAGATATGACTCATAGTCATCTGGCTGCTGAAGAAAGGCCTTAAGATTATTTAAAATTTTCTGTTGCCGCAGGTAGTAAAGAATTTTTTTCGCGTAGTATTTCCAGGTCAAAGCTTTTCTGGAAACAAACAAGTCAGTAAGAATTAAGATTTGAAAATTTTCAGTTATCTATTTTTTACATTACGCTAACATACCATGTAGTTTGCTGAATAAGAAAAATATAATTGGTTCATTACCTTATAATAATTATAATGGAAGTAGGCAGCAGTCTTTGAAATGTAATATAATACTAAATTAGTTGTACTGAAATTGGAGGAACAGTTATCTGTCTGGCTTCAGACTTACTTGCCTGTATCTTTGGTAAAAGGAAATGGAAGAGCAGCCTGAAAAGGAATTGAGCTGGGGAGGTTCAGAAGATGGGGAGGCATCTAGAACCCTTTGCTGGTCCCCCTGCTTGGGCCACTTGGGCCTGGGCACTCACTGCCACGGTGAGTTCCTCATGGTTTCACATATTATGAAAACTCCTATTTTCCAGACCAGAGTTCTCTCTTGAACTCCAGACCTGTATATCAACTATTATCCATGTACTCTACATCCCGCTTAGAGAGCTGAGCACCTTCATCTTTCTTCCCCTCCCAGAGTCACCCTCATCTCAGATCAAGGCATCTCCATCATTCTAGTGAGGCCAAAAACCTGCAAGTCATACTGGATGCTTTGCTTTCTCTCATAAGCCATACTCAAGACCTGTCAGCCAAAGCTATCAGTACTATCTTCAAATTACATCCAAAATGTGCACACTTCCCAATTACTCCCACACGCCACCATCAGCATTTCTCTGTGTTGCAGCAACATCCTCCTACCTCAGCTTCCCACTTCAGACCTGGCCCCTCCAGTCTATCCTCAATACAGCAGCCAGAGCACTCCAGTAACATGTACAGTCATGTCACCCAATCCTCGACTCCAAGTCTCCAGCGGTTTCCCACCTTGCTCCAAGAAAAAGCCCAGTCCTAATGAGGACCTAAAAGGTCTCTTGAACTCTCGCCCCATTACCTCTCTGACCCCAATTCCTGCCACTCCCCCTCAGTCCAGCCTCCCAAGCATTCCAGCTGTTCCTTTACTGTCTGGCAGGTGCTCACCTTAGTGCCCTGTTCCTTCTGCCTGGTACATTC
Source organism: Rhinopithecus bieti (assembly GCF_001698545.2). Lineage (NCBI taxonomy): Eukaryota > Metazoa > Chordata > Mammalia > Primates > Cercopithecidae > Rhinopithecus > Rhinopithecus bieti. The sequence continues at coordinate 1,944,409 of NW_016808932.1, read as the reverse complement.
TCCCCGGAGACTGCAGTCTGTTCTCACCTCCTCCTAGGTTTCAACTCAAATGTCCCCTTGAGTAAGGCCCCCTACATTATTTTAAATGGCACCACCTCACCATTCCCCTGCCTTCTTCCCCGATTATATTTCTCTATAGCATTTTTCATTTTCTAATGTAACCAATTTCTTATTTTTCTTTTCTTTTTTTTTTTTTGAGACGGAGTCTCGCTCTGTCGCCCGGGCTGGAGTGCAGTGGTGCGATCTCAGCTCACTGCAAGCTCCGCCTCCCGGGTTCCCGCCATTCTCCTGCCTCAGCCTCCCGAGTAGCTGGGACTACAGGTGCCCGCCACCTCGCCCGGCTAGTTTTTTGTATTTTTTAGTAGAGACGGGGTTTCACCGTGTTAGCCAGGATGGTCTCGATCTCCTGACCTAGTGATCCGCCCGTCTCAGCCTCCCAAAGTGCTGGGATTACAGGCTTGAGCCACTGCGCCCGGCCAATTTCTTATTTTTCTTAGTGCCTATCTCCCCCACTACAGTATAAGCCCAATGAAGGCAGGGATTTTTTTGTGTGTTGTTCACTGCTGTATCCCTAGTGCCTAGAATAGCGTTTGGCACATAGTAGATGTTCCATAACACTTGTTGAGTGAATAAAATTCTTCACCACATACCCCAAATATATATGGGGATTATAAGAAATAGGAGAGAGACAGTGATGAAACTTATCTGGCTGACATCATGAAGAAACAAACAACTTGCCAATCTTGAGGTAGGTCAATGAAAACCTGCAGAATGATCTATGTTTTATCTACTTTTTAATCTTTGAGTTGTACAACATATCAGTCTAGAAAATTGTGTGAAACGAACAAGTAGCTTAATGAATCATTACAAGACACATTCCTGGATCTACCGCTCTTGCCAAGAGAAAAATTTTGTGGCTAGCACAGTGGCTCACGCCTGTGATCCCAGCATTTTGGGAGGCCGAAGCGGGTAGATCACGAGGTCAGGAGATCGAGACCATCCTGGCTAACATGGTGACACCCCGTCTCTACTAAAAATACAAAAAATTGGCTGGGCGTGGTGGCGGGCACCTGTAGTCCCAGCTACTCGGGAGGCTGAGGCAGGAGAATGGCGTGAACCCGGGAGGCGGAGCTTGCAGTGAGCCAAGATGGTGCCACTGCACTCCAGCCTGGGCGACAGAGGGAGACTTGTCTGGAAAAAAAAAAAAAGAAAGAAAAAAGAAAACTTTGCAAACAGCCAAGAAGCCCTCTGGGGCCCCCCTCAACAATAATCACAAACCACACCTCTATGATCATCACTTTCTTGCTTTTCTCTTTAGTACTACCATGAAATATGCATTCCTACACAGGCGAGTTTGTTTTGATGCCTTTTAAATCTCTTAATCTACAGGATCCTCCTCCATCTTTTTTCCCCCTTGCGTTTTATTTGTTGAAGAATCTGGATTGTTAGGCTTGCAGTTTCCCATCATCTGGAATTTGCTGAGTGTACCCACATGATGTAGTTTAACATGTTCTTCTGTCTTCTGATCTCCTGTAAATTGGATGTAGAGGCTACATGAGATACAGATTTCATTAATTTAGCAAGACAACTTCATAGAAGGTAGTGCATTCTCCCATCAGGAGGCAATAATGCCTGGGTGTCTCTTTTGTGATGTCAGCAGCACTGCTACGCAATGTCTTGATCTGTTAATTCATTTGCGGTTATGAAGTGGTGACATTAGAATTCAACCAACCCTTCCTAATTCATTAGCTGTGATACTTCTATAAGGAAAAACCTCCATGGAAAAGGCAGGATAAATGCTGATATTTTCTATTTACAATTTTTCAAGATAATGATGTGGGTTTCTATTTATCCTTCAAAGGTGACCAATTGTTTTTAGTATATTATGAACTCATAGAGCTAAGCATATTCGATGCATTTCAATCCATTCCTGTTATTGTCCACACTGATGCTCAAACTGTCACATCTTTGGCCACTGGAAGCCTCTTCACATTGGTTCCTCAACACTTCTGACATAAAGTAGTGTCAGTTTTCTTACTGTCTGGTTAGGTTTCCAGGATGCTCCAGGCTCATCTTTTAAAATCCTTGCACTGGACACAGAACCAGTCTTTCTCCAAAAATCCTGGCTTCTTTTGTGGAAAATGTTGTATCAAGATGACAATCTGGATACCAGGGAAGATCAATTCCACTAGGTTGGTTATTGTTTCTAGATCTTTTCAGTGGACAGACCTAGGAAGCCTAGTGTTTATGTGCACGTGTGTGTACATGTACATATACACATGCACTTACATATAGCTACATGCATTTAAACATAAAATACCTTTTGAGTTCATACTGACACTTCTAATTCAAAAATCTATGGCTCTGACCTTCTATCTTATGTCTTCTTTATTCCAGGAGAATTCTGCTGCTCCAGGATATCACAGGTGATAAAATTAGAATATCACATTGTTATTCATTTACTTCATTCCACAGCTCTCTCTCATACACACACACCAGCCCTCAGAATAACAAGACTAATGTTCTTATCACTTTTGAGATGGAGTCTCGCTCTGTCGCCAGGCTGCAGTGCAGTGGTGCGATCTCGGCTCACTGCAATCTTCACCTACCGGGTTCGAGCTATTCTCCTGCCTCAGCCTCCCAAGTAGCTGGGATTACAGGCGGTGTCACCCCACCAAGCTAATTTTTTTTTAAAGTATTTTAGTAGAGACGGGGTTTCACCACATTGGCCAGGATGGTCTCAATCTCCTGACCTCATGATCTGCCCACCTCAGCCTCCCAAAGTGCTGGGATTACTCATCACTTTTATGATTACTGAAAACAGGTAAATAATTTGCATATGCTCTCCTCCAGTGTCCATTCATTTATTTAAACAGATGCATTGTATTTATACTGACATGTCTTACAGACAGTACACATGCAATACTTTCTTCCCTAGAACCCTCATTTGAATTTAAATCGACAAATACATATTTAGTGCTCACTGCCCGTGTTTTTCTGTTTTTTTTTTTTTTTTTTTTTTTTTGGTGGGGGGGGGTTGGGGAGTGGTTTTGGTCATTTGAAATTCATTTTCCAGGAGATTTCTCAGGAAGGACTGAAAAGTCACTGAATTATTGTAAGTTGTTAAGTTTGTGTGTAGTCTTCATATCTGGAAATCAGTTTGGCTGGATATAAAAATCCTTGGCTGACATTTTCCTTAGATCATTGAGTATCTTAAACAAGTTATTTTTTCCTTTGGCATAAAAAATTCTGTTGAAAAGTCTGATGATATTCTCATTTTCTTTTCCTTATAAATGACTTTATCTTTTTTGCTTGGATGCTCAAAGGACTTTCCTGTCTTTAAAATCCAGCAATTTTACTAAAATATGTCTCAGTATTGGTCATTCTGGGACACTTTTCTCAGGTACAATGTATGCATTTATTTATCTATCTATCTATCTAATCCATCTATCTATTTATTTGAGACTGAGTCTCACTTTGTCACCCAGGGTGGGGTGCAGTGGCACAATCTCAGCTCACTGCAACCTCCGCCTCCCAGGTTCAAGCAATTCTCTTGCTTCAGCCTCTTGAGTAGCTGGGATTACAGGCATGCACCACCATGCCCGGCTAATTTTTTGTATTTTCAGTAGAGACGAGGTTTCTCCACATTGGCCAGGCTGGTCTCGAACTCCTGACCTCAGGTGATCCGCCCACCTCAGCCTCCCAAAGTGCTGGGACTCCAGGTATGAGCCAGTGCGGCCGGCCCAGTGTATGCCCTTTTACTATGCTGTTTCTAATCTTTATTGTAGGGCATCTTCTTTTTTAAGACCACATAGCACATCATAAACACAAACTGATTTCCAACTGATGCTTTAGTATTTATGGAAACTACACTTTTTCCTTCCCATGCTTTCCATATCCAAACCACAAGCATTTGCCAGGAATGAATACAAATAGGGTCTTCCATGAAAACTGATATCCCAAAATATTTTTAAATGTGGGGTATTCTATCACTTAAAAACAACCTTATTTGTTTGTTGGCTCGCACTTATAGTCCTAGCACTTTGGAAGGCCAAGGTGGGAGGATCACTTGAAGCCAAGAGTTCAAGACCAGCCTGGGCAACATAGTAAGACACTGTCTCTACCAAATAAAAATTAGCCAGGCATGATGGCACATGCCTGTACTCCTAGCTACTCAGGAGGCTGAGGCTGGAGGATCCCTTGAACCCAGGAGTTCAAGGTTACAGTGAGCCATGATTGCACCACTGTACTCCAGCCTGGGCAACAGGATGAAACCCTGTCTCAAAAAATAAACAGGGCTGGGCATGGTGGCTCACACCTGTAATCCCAGCACATTGGGAGGCCAAAGCAAAAGGATCCTTTTTTTTTTTTTTCTTTTGAGACAGAGTCTGTCGCCCAGGCTGGAGTGTAGTGGTGCAATCTTGGCTTACTGCAACCTCAGCCTCCCGGGTTCAAGCACTTCTCCTGTCTCAGCCTCCCGAGTAGCCAGGATCACTGACCTCAAGTGACCAACCCGCCTTGGCCTCCCAAAATGCTGTGATTACAGGTGTGAGCCACCATGCCTGGCCGGGAAGATCTCGAGGCCAGGAGTTTAATACCTGCCTGGGCAACAAAGCAAGACTCCATCTATACAAAAAATAGAAAAAATTAGCCAGGTGTAACGGCAAGTGCCTGTAGTCCTAACTACTCGGGAGGCTAAGGCAGGAGGATCACTTGAGTCCAAGGGTTTGATTCTGCAGTAAGCTATGATTGCGTCATGGCATTCCAGCCTGGGTGACGGAGTGAGGCTGTTTCTAAAACAAACAATCCTTTTTTAAGGTCAAAATATATGTGTTGGGCCAAGGGGTAACCTATTCGTATTTATTTCTAAAAAGACTATAATATATGTCTTCACTGGCTATGCATTTTCATCATTTTTGGGAATCTGATACGTAAAATGGCAGTACTTCATTGTTGTTTAACACTTTTTTTTTTTTTTGAGATGGAGTTTCACTCTTGTCGCCCAGGCTGGAATGCAATGGTGTGATCTCAGCTCACTGCAACCTCCACCTCCCGCGCCTCCCGGGTTCAAGCAATTCTCCTGCCTAAGCCTCCTGAGTAGCTGGGATTATTGGTGCCTGCTACCAAGTCTGGCTAATTTTTGTATTTTTCTGTAGAGACAAGGTTTCACCACGTTGGCCAGGCTGGTCTCCAACTCCTGACCTCAGATGCTCCACGGACTCGGCTTCCCAAAGTGCTGGGATTACAGGCGTGAGCCACTGCGCCCGGCCTATTTAATACTTTTTGAATAGGGCATTAAAGGGTTTTTTCCATGATTGTTAGCCATTAGGATTTGTTCTTCTGTGAATACCATCCTCCTAACCTTTGTACATTTTTCAGTATCTCGAGTTCTACTGACTTTATTCATGGTCTCTTGGCCATATAGAAGTGTCTGCTCTTTCACCGCCTCCGCATTGTCATTCTTGGTTAAGGTGGTCTCCCTAGACTACATGAAGTCCCCTATTTTCTTTTTTTTTTTTTTTTTTTTTTTTTTTT
>NW_016808932.1:1931400-1938411 GCF_001698545.2 Rhinopithecus bieti | reverse complement strand
GGTCTCGATCTCCTGACCTCGTGATCCGCCCGTCTCGGCCTCCCAAAGTGCTGGGATTACAGGCTTGAGCCACTGCGCCCGGCCTATGAAGTCCCCTATTTTCTTAAGGAATGTTCACTGTGATCACTTAAAATTTCAGTTGTTTAATCCTTTGGAAAAATGTTTGCGTATGATGCACGTTTTCCTTTCTTCCAGATGGCTATTCAGTTATGTCCAGTACCATTTCTTTAAAAATCCATTTTTTTCCCCTCCAAGTTTAAATATATTAAATTATCTTTTATTCTGGGATGCATTTGTCAATTATGCTCTGCTACTGATGCAGCTATTTTTATTGAATTACTGTGCTGTCTGGATTATAAGTAGCTTTCTAAGATGGCCTAATATCTAGTGATGCCAGTTTCCCATTATGATTACTAAAAGATTGTTTTTTGGCTCTTCTTGTGAATTTAGTCTTCTGTATATATTTTATGACCATCTAAATGAAAGAAAAGAAAAAAGCAAAACAACCCCCCCTGCTCACCACTTCCCAAAAAAAGACTTTGTTTGAATCCTACTTGGAATGACACTAGGTTTATATATTAATTTGGGGAGAACTGACATTTTTTACGATAGTAAGTCTCCACATTCCAGGACATGCTATCTATTTTATGTCTTTCAATAACAACCTATAGTCTGAACTGGGAAACCCATTCCCAAGACTACTGCCTAGAAACATCACTCCTCACAGTGACACAAAATGGAAAAAAAAAGTGGTTGTCCATCTATAGGAAAATCATGTAGGCCGGGCACAGTGGCTCACGCCCATAATCTTAGCACTTTGAGAGGCCGAGACCGGCAGATCACCTGATATCAGGAGTTTGAGACCAGCCTGACCAACATGGTGAAACACCGTCTCTACTAAAAATACAAAATTAGCTGGGTGTGGTGGCGGGCACCTGTAATCCCAGCTACTCGGGAGGCTGAAGCAGGAGAATCTCTTCGACCCAGGAGGCAGAGGTTGCCAAGATCATGCCACTACACTCCAGCCTGGGCAACAAGAGTGAAATTCCATTTCAAAAAAATAAAAATAAAAATAAGTAAATAAATTACGTAACGTACCACAGAAGAGTAAGTAGACATTAACAAAAGTGATTTTGATGTTTTACCCATTGAAGGGGATGGATTTCCATAAGGTACTGTTGAATGAGAAAAAACAATATAGAAAAGTACCTATTATGTGATCCCAATTTTGTGCAATAACGATCCCTTCCCATACTCATCACTGTCTGTCAGCATGAAGAATGCAACCTGGGCTGTTATCAAGAACTACAGAGGTGGGGGCAGGAAAGGCCAATGTAAACAGAGGGAATAGGGAGGAAAAAGGAAACAGCATAAATAAGAAAAAAACCCAGTCTGTACTAAACATCAAACCAAAACAACCAACAAAGTATGTATGAAGTCCCATTTACGTATTTAAAAGTACATATGCACATTAAAAAAACACAAGTCAGCTTTTATTTTTAAGACTGCACAATACTGACTACTAGATCATACTTCCATTCATTTATAGATAAACCAAAATAGAAATGGAAAAATGACCTCTGCATCTGAACTCATCCAAGGCCTAGAATAGTGACACATCTTACCTCTACCCACAGTTGTTCCACTGATAGATATTTCTCTCTCCTAAATCCCCTTTAAAAAACAACAGAAATATTTTATGCCTTGTTTGTGAGATATTTCGCAAAGATTCCTTTTAAGGAAGATGTTAAACTAGCATTCTTATCTTCCATCACTAGAAAGTTTTCAGAACTTTTAGAGCAGAAAGTCTTTTCCACAGGCAAGTTAGGCTGGAAGCCCAGTCATCTTTCAGGTAAAAACTGGAAATTAACCTTCACAGCAGAAAATAAAAGGCATATGAAATTTTAAGCAATAACCAAGAAATAAGGAGTTCTTCTTGATCAAGTGAGTCCCTAAGTACACAGTTTTCTGACTGGAAGATAAAAGAAAGGCTCACCCAAAGGCCTACAGTGTTCAAAGACCAAAGTAAGATTATTTTGTACCACAATTCAGAAATTGTAAAAAGTCATCCATTAAATTAAGACATGCCTAAGAAATTATCATTTTTAAATTAAAAGATTCAATTCATGATAGGCAAATTTGGTAGTAAGTGGAGAGATAATAATGAAGGAAGGATGATTTCTATTACCAGAAGGTTTCTTTTTTTTGAGATGAAGTCTCGCTCTTGTCCCCCAGTCTGGAGTGCAATGACACAATCTCGGCTCACTGAAACCTCCGCCTCCTGGGTTCAAGTGATTCTCCTGCTTCAGCCTCCCGAGTAGCTCGGATTACAGGTGTGTACCACCACACCCAGCTAATTTTTTGTATAGAGATGGGGGTTTCACCATGTTGGCCAGGCTGGTCTTGAACTCCTGACCTCAGACGATCCACCCGCTTCGGCCTCCCAAAGTGCTGGGATTACAGGCGTGAGCCACCGTGCCCGGCCTATTACCAGGTTTCTAAACAACACAACAGATACAAGGGTCCGGAGCACAGTATTTGACCCACAGTAGAGCTAAACATTAATTCCATTTTCTTTCCAAAAGGATTTTTGTAAGGTTTCTTTATACATCAATTGTCTTAGTGTATCTACCTAATATACACAGAACTTTTCAAAACTATAACTATGACCAGGCATGAAATATTTGGAATCACATGTTCCAGGGTTTAGCCACACAGAAATTACAGCAATTTATTCTGGACTTATTAAAACAAACAACCCTGCTAAAGCTATGGCTTACCTTCCTTCCATATTTAGGATACACACCAGTTCATCCTCAAAAAAAATCTCTGGTCCTTCAAGGTTCTCAATGTCACTGAAGCCATTACAAGGAACCTATGAAGAAGACATATACAAGTAGGCCTCAATTATGAGTATTGATGCAACTGTCACTCTCACAAATTTGAGCTGAAATAAAGATGTCCAGTACTAAAGACAGTACCAACAGTTATTCTGCACTACCTTGCACTACCAGTCATGGGTAGAAAATAACATAAAGTAACAATAATTTACTGAGATCTTCTTGTTATTTGCAATCAATTATGTTTTCATAGACTGGAATTTCTGAAACTGACAACTCAGAGTTCTAATGTAAAGAAAACTAGCTCTGGCCAGGCACAGTGGTTCCTGACTGTAATCCCAGAACTTTGGGAGGCCAGAGCAGGAGGGTAACCTGAGGTAAGGAGTTTGACACCAGCTTGATCAACATGGTGAAACCCTGTCTCTACTAAAAATACAAAATTAGCCAGGCACGCCTGTAATCCCAGCTACTTGGGAGGCTGAGGCAGAAGAATCACTTGAACCCGGGAGGCAGAGGTTACAGTGAGCCGAGATCGCGCCATTGCACTCCAGTCTGGGCAACAACAATGAAACTCCGTCTAAAAAAAAAAAAAAGAAGCAGCAGCAGCAGCAGCCGTGTGCGGTGGCTCATGCCTGTAATCCCAGCATTTTGGGAGGGCGAGGCAGGCAGATCACCTGAGATCAGGAGTTCGAGACCAGCCTGACCAACACGGAGGAAACCCTTTCTCTACTAAAAATACAAAATTAGCCAGGCGTGGTGGCGCATGTCTGTAATCCCAGCTACTTGGGAGGCTGAGGCAGGAGAATCGCTTGAACCCAGGAGGCAGAGGCTGCAGTGAGCTGAGATCGTGCCACTGCACTCCAGTCTGAACAAGGACTAGAACTACAAAATCTCCTAATGACTACTTCACATAGTCTATGCTGTTACTCAACTAAGAGAAGAGGGCCCAGGAGGTAAGCCTAGTAGATCAGGCAGCTCCTGTAATCCACTGGGCATGTTTTCTCCTCTGTAAATTCAGGTGTAAATGGCTTTAAGGTCTTCTCAGTTAAGGCCTGGCGTGGCGCTCACGCCTGTAATCCAGCACTTTGGGAGGCTGAAGTGGGCGGATCACCTGAGGTCGGGAGTTCGAGACCAGCCCGACCAACATGGAGAAACCCCGTCTCTACTAAAAATACAAAATTAGCCAGGCATAGTGGTGCATGCCAGTAATCCCAGCTAATTGGGAGGCTGAGGCAGGAGAATCACTTGAACCTGGGAGGCAGAGGTTGCGGTGAGCCGAGATCACGCCATTGCACTCCAGCCTGGACAACAAGAGTGAAACTCCGTCTCAAAAAAAAAAAAACTTCTCAGTTTAAAATTCTATGGCTTTTCTCAGTTTTCTTTTTGCAAGAAGCCAGAACATTTCAGGTCAACCTGTGTGCATTCCGAGAACACAGGAACACCAAGATCCTGGGCCAAAGCAATCACCCACCCACAGATTAATGTTAAGTATGCTCCCGCTGTGTTCAAAGTCCTTGACATACTTCTAATTAAGCAGTGGTACAGGGAAAGGGGGAGCTGAGGAAAAAACACAACAATCCATCATTATTACACAGAGGCACAGACTGTTCAAAACATACACAAAACCAGCTGGACTAGAGGAGGTTGCAGGCTCATAGTCCATGACCAATTGCACCAAACATAGCTAGTACCAAAATCTATGTATGTGCAAACACATTCAGATCAGCATTTACAATTTGTGATTACGAATGCTTTTAGCCAGGGCATGGCTTCTCCAAAGTAGAATACAGATTCTGTTTATTCTAACGCTAATAAATATTTATAGAAACCAGTTACACTAAGGAATGTCTATTTGTATTCTCCATAGGGGAAAACATTCAAATTTGTCCAAAGTTCAAATTTTCCCTTTCAAAACTTGAAAAGCCTTGAAAACATTTCAAATTATGAACTCCATTAACTAACAGTAAATAAAATTAGAGAATCCAAAGGAGTCTTTAGTAAAACAAAAAAGAGAAATAAATCAGATTGGCTCTATTTCTAGAACCCCAACCAGAAATAAATATCTAATAGTTTGTTGAACTCAAAACATTAGTGTGGATTATTTTCCAGAGTTACAAAAAGGGATGAGAAGATACAGAAACTTCCGTGAGGCCAGGCATGGTGGCTTACGCCTGTAATCCCAACACTTTGGTTTGCCGAGGCCGGCAGATCACTTGAGGCCAGGAGTTCCAGACCAGCCTGACGAACATGGTGAAACCCCATCTCTACTAAAAATACAAAAATTATCCAGGTATGGTGGCGCATGCCTGTAGTCCTGGCTACTAGGGAGACTGAGACATGAGAATTGCTTGAGCCCAGGAGCAGGAGGTTGCCGTGAGCTGAGATTGTGCCACTGCACTCCAGCCAGGGAGACAAAGCAAGACTGTCTCAAAAAAAGAAAAAAGAAACTTCCACGAGACGTTTTGAAGAAAGAAAAAAACAAAACAAAACCCAAAAAACCCATCATATATTTCAGCAATATTAAAAAAAACAAACAAAAACTTTTCAGGGATAATGAATGAAAGACAATTTATTTCAGGGAGTAATAACTGATTTGTAGGAAGCTTTTAATCCTCTGTTACCTTAACAAATAATGCAGTTCACTACTGGGTAGAACCTGCAAAGCCAGAGAGAAGAACCACATTAATTTCGTCAACCCTTCTGGGAAAACAACCGGGAGAAATTTAGTGTTCAATCATTGATGATTCCCCAAATAACGTAGGGGTTGCAAATAAAATCCGTTGAACCCACTTGAGAAATAATGCTGATCTGGACTCCGTCTACATTGTGCTGCGTGGGTCCCTCCCTGCTCCCTCCACCCCCATTCTCTCTCTGGCTTTAGAAAAGTAAAGCTGGCACAGACAAATGGCTTCGTGTTGTTGGATAGGAGGAAAAGGACACAATGACTCTTGCAGCCATCTAAGTGAGTAAGGGATTGTGAGAGCATTGAAAAGGGAGATACGAAAAAGAGCTGGATGAGCTCATGCCTGCAGACCCAGACACATACACCAGCAGGCCAAAGCTTAGAGCCACATCAACAGATCCTTACGTGCTCTGAAAAGAACCTCTTTGAGAACGAGGCTACAATCTTCCGCGCTTCTAACCCAGCTTTTTGCCGAACTTTATACTCTTCCAACCAATTGACGTAGTCGGTGGGGCTGTAGTGTTTCATAAGGGAAGGCCACCTACGAGGAGAGAAACACCCCCTCAGCTTTACAGAGACTCAAAGGCAGGCGGCCACGAATCCAAGGCAGCCTTGGAAACAGGGACAGCAGTGGGGTCCAGTGGTAAGAGGGACCCCGGCGAGGGACCTAGTTCAAAACCCCACCGGCATTCACTCACTCACTCCCGGTGTGACCTTGGCGTAGCGGCATGAATGATGTCTCCATTCCCCATCTCTAAAATGGGGACAGTTGTAATAACAATAATAATAATAATGACAATGACAGTGAGCATTCATTGGGCGCCTCCTAGGAGCCGGGGCCCTGCGTGCGTGCCTCCCGCACATCATCTAATTTAATAACCACGATGAAAGGTCTAATGATCACCACCATTCAAAGTCTATGAACGAGACTCAAAAAAAGGGAAGTCGCTCCCCCCAAGGTCACAGAGGGAGTGTGCAGGACCAGATTTCATCCCGGGGCCACGCTGAAATCTGTGCCGTCCACAACCAGCCCGGGGATGCTGCGCCCGCCCGATCGATGCATCACTGGGTCCATGTAAACATTTCAGCCCGGAGTCGGGCACAAAAGAAGCGCGCAAAAGGGACGAGCCGCGCCGCCGCCAGCGTCACCCCTGACCGAGGGCCCGGCTGCGAGGCGCTCACAGATGCGCCATTTGGGGACCCGGGGGGCCGCCTGGCGTGGCCCCGCAGGGTCCGGGGCCTGGAGGCCTTTGTCTGTCCGCGGGAAGGGGTCCGGGGTGGGGTCCGCGTTCGGGGCGGCCGCGGGGAGCGAGCGGGGCGGCTGCCCGGCCCTGGCGGGCGCGGGGCGGTGGGCGCGCAGCCGGGGCGCGGGGCCGCTGGCTCACCTCACCCGGAACTGCTCCTTCCACACCTTCCCGCTGCTCTGGCACAGCTCGCGCAGCCGCCGGCAGGTGCTGGAGACACGGCCGATGTCGGCGGCCGTCAGCG
>NW_016808932.1:1920834-1930150 GCF_001698545.2 Rhinopithecus bieti | reverse complement strand
TTTTTTTTTTTTTTTTTTTTTTTTTTTTTTTTGAGACGGAGTCTCACGAGCCACCCAGGTTGGAGTGCAGTGGCCGCGATCTCGGCTCACTTCAACCTCCACCTCCCTGGTTCAAGCAATTCTCCTGCCTCAGCCTCCCTAGTAGCTGGGATTACAGGCGCCCGCCACCACGGCAGGCTAGTTTTTGAATTTTTAGTAGAGACAGGGTTTCACCATGTTGGTCAGGCTGGTCTTGAACTCCTGACCTCAAATGATCCGCCCACCTCAGCCTCCCAAAGTGCTGGGATTACAGGCGTGAGCCACCGCGCCGGGCCCCTTGTCTTGGACTCTATTTCAGATCTGCTTGACTTTTGCTTGTCGGTAATCTTAACCATATGATGTAATAGTAACAATATTTTTGAGTGAGTGCTATGGGAAGCCCTCTATGATAGTGTAGGGGAGTAATAATAATCCTCAAATCTGTGCCCTGATTTTAGGCTAATAGAGGGCAGGCAGAGAGCTCTCCTGTACTGGTTTCTTAATTGTTTCCACCTTAACAGTCTTTCATATTTGGGGGAGCATAGTCTGACCTCCCACAATAGGTACCACAGTTATACCTATTCTGCAGAAAAGGTAAAGTTCCTCCAGGTGGCAGTCACTGGTTCAAAGTCACAGAGACAAAAGTGCTAGAGCCTGGATTTGAGTCTTCAACGCAGGAGTTATCACTCAGGATCGGGTGGGTAGTCTCGGATCTGCACATTAAAAAAACAAAACAAAACAAAACACATACAGTTTAGTTCAGTGCCAAAGCCCTGTGTTGTGTGCCCTGGGGATACAGGGGTGAGAAAAATGGAGTCTTTGCTCCAAAACCTCAAAGTCCAATGACAGTGAGAAGGATCTGTTGTCAGTACATGGAGGCTTCAATGAAGTACTCCTGGCAACTTGGAAATCAAGTGGATATGAGTTTTTTTTGTTTGTTTGTTTTTTGAGACAGAGTCTCTCTCTATTGCCCAAGCTGGAGTGCAATGGCACGATCTCGACTCCCTGCAACTTTGGCCTCCAGGGTTCAAGAGATTCTTCTGCCTCAGCCTCCCAAGTAGCTTACAGGTGCATGCCACCATGCCTGGCTAATTTTTGTATTTTTGTAGATACAGAGTTTCACCATGTTGGCAAGGCTGATCTTGAACTCCTGACCTCACGATCCACCCGCCTCAGCCTCCCAAAGTGCTGGGATTACAGGTGTGAGCCACCGTGCCTCGCCTGGATATGGGTTTACTTTGGGGAGATGGAAATGTTTTGGAACTAGATAGAGGCTGTGGTGGTGGTTGCACAGCATTGGGAATATACTAAATGCCACTGAATTGTTCTCTTTAAAATGATTGAATTTTACCAGCATGGTGGCTTAAAGCCGTAGTTCCAGTTACTCTGGAGGCTGAGGTGGGAGGATCACTTGAGCCTAGGAGTTCAAGGTTGCAGTGAACTATGACTACACCACTGCACTCCAGCCTGGGCAACAGAGCAAGACAAGACAAGGCCTCTGTGACTCCACTGTCTCCGGTTCTCCTCTCACCTCTGGGGCTGCACCTTCTCCGTCTTCTCTGCAGCCACCCAGATGTTACATGTTGTGGTATCTTGGGCCTCAGCAAGCCCTCTTTCACTGTCTTGCCTCTGTCCACAACTCAAATGACGATCCAAATCCAATTGAAATATCCACATTTCTCTCTTCTGCCCCACCCGCTCCTCTGGGATCTAATCTGGCTTAGCCTGCTCACCTGCCATTCCCTTTAGGCCCTTCAAACTCAACTTATCCAGGAGGGAACTCATGATCTTTCTTCTCCACTTTACCTTGTCTTCTCTTAGTAGTTCCTGTCTTAGGAAGGTCTACTCATTCATCCACTCCTGTAAAACATGAACTTGTCACCATCCTTGCTACCTCTGTCTCCCTCACCATCCATAACCAAATGCCCAATAGCGGTTAATTTCTGTAAGCCTCAGTTTTCTAATCTATAAAATGGGGGTAACAATCAATCTTTCTATTAAGTAAGACATATACATCAGTTAGTATTTGCTGTGTAACAAATAAACCCAAATTTAGTGACTGCTCTGTTTTTGGCAGTGTGAGTACAAAGGTGAACAGGGTAAAGTCACAAATGCCCTGGTCACAGAGCTGAGATATCAGCGTAGGTAACAGCGGATACTGCTAATACTATCAGGATTCATCAATGCTATCCTTAGGCACTGATAAGCACTGGGAAGAAAGAGATAAAACAGAGGAAGAATATGGATAATGTGTACAGTGGCAGTCTCCTTTCTCTTTTCTTTCTTTCTTTTTCTTCTTTCCTTTCTTTCTTTCTATCATCTTTCTTTTTCTCTCTTTCTTTCTTCTCTTTCTTTTTTCTTTTTTCTTTTTCTTTTTTTTTTTTGAGACAGAGTTTTTCTCTTGTCACCCAGGCTGGAGTGAAGTGGCATGATCTCTGCTCACTGCAACCTCCACCTCCCGGGTTCAAGTGATTCTCCTGCTTCAGCCTCCCAAGTAGCTGGAGTTACAGACATGTGCCACCATACCCAGCTAATTTTATATTTTTAGTAGAGATGGGGTTTCACCATGTTGGCCAGGCTGGTCTGGAATTCCTGAGCTCAGGTGATCCACCCACTTCGGCTTCCCAGAATGCTGGGATTACAGACGTAAACCAACACGTCTTGCCTTCTCTCTTTCTTTCTTTCCTCCTTCCTTCCTTCCTTCCTTCCGTCCTTCCTTCCTTCCTTCCTTCTTTTCTCTTTTCTTTCTTCTTTCTTTCTCTCTTCTTTGTTTCTTTCTTCTTTCTTTCTTTTTTTTTTTTGAGATGGAGTTTCACTCTTGTTGCCTGGGCTGGAGTTCAATGGACGGATCTTGGCTCACCGCAACCTCTGCCTCCCAGGTTCAAGTGATTCTCCTGCCTCAGCCTCCCGAGTAGATGGGATTACAGGCATGCGCCACCACACCTGGCTAATTTTGGGTTTTTAGTAGAGATGGGGTTTCTCCATGTTGGTCAGGCTGGTCTCGAACTCCAGACCTCAGGTGATCCGCCCCCCTTGGCCTCCCAAAGTGCTGGGATTATAGGCATGAGTCACCATGCCCGGCCTCTTTTTTTCTCTTTTTTTTTTTTTTGAGAGAGGGTTTCAGTCTGTCATCCAGGTTGGAGTACAGTGGCGTCATCTCGGCTCACTGCAACCTCTGCCTCCTAGGTTCAAGGCAGCCTCCCACCTTAGGCTCCTGAGTAGCTGGGACTACAGGCGCACACCACCACACCTGGCTGATTTTTGCAATTTTTTTTTGTAGAGACAGGGTTTCGCCTTGTTGTCCAGGCTGGTCTCCAACTCCTGAACTCCCACCTCGGCCTCCCAAAGTGCTGGAATTATGGGTGTGAGCCACGGCACCCAGCCTCCTTTTCCTTTCTTTTTAACTTAAATTGTTTTCCTTGATTTATATTTGCAATTTGAAATAGAAGTTTGGTACAAACACACACTCATGGCAGTCTGGGGAGAGAGGGCTAGGGACAAGATCACTTGGCAGCAGGGCTGGTACCCCAGATGCTTAGGATGGCAGGAGGGGGAACCCAAACCCTCACCCAGCCCCTCCCACCCTGGGGTCCATGAAATGTTTAGCAGTGGAAAAGGAAGTATGGGATATTGGTGAGAGTGTCCAGAGCCCGATGGGATTGTATAAAAGAATAGCATACACACAAAAGATTTATGTACCTATCAAAGGGACAGAAGATATAATTACAAACACAAAATTTCTCAAGGAAATTCTCCAAGAAAGGAAGAAGGGAATGAGTCTCTTTCCTTTTCGACATAGGGAAAAGTGTGTTTTTAAATTTCCCCTAGGATACCCTTTTGCTGAACTGGCCTCATGCCCTGATTATATCCAGCTGGTCCCCCCAACCCTAGTTGAACCTAATTGGGGTCCACTTGCCCTGCACAGCAAAGCCAAACACTGACATTGGGATTGCAGCGAGGGAAAGTGAGGCATTTATTGCAGGACCCCAATCAAGGAGAATTGGGCAGATCGTGGTTTAAGACCCACACTCCCTGATGGCTTACAGGGAGTTTGTTTTTTTTTTTTGAGACAGAGTCTCACACTGTTGCTCAGGCTGGAGTGTAATGGCGCTATCTCAGCTCACTGTAATAACCTCTGCCTCCTGGGTTCAAGCAATTCTCCTGCTTCTCAGCCTCCTGAGTAGCTGGGATTACAGGCATGCGCCAACACACCCAGCTAATTTTTGTATTTTTAGTAGAGACGGAGTTTCACCATGTTGGCCAGGCTGGTCTTGAACTCCTGAGCTCAGGTGATCCACCTGCCTCGGCCTCCCAAAGTGCTGGAATTACAGGAGTGAGCCACTGCGCCTGGCCACAAGTAAGAGTTTTTAAAGGCAAGGAGGCAGAGTTACAGGGAAAGCCATAAATCAATTACATGCAGGCTATCCATTGGTTTGACCTAAAAAGGTGGGACATCTGGAAGCAGAGGCCCACAGGTCATAGGTGGATTCAAAGTTTTTTTTTTTTTTTTTTGAAATGGACCCTCACTTTGTCACCAGGCTGGAGTGCAGTGGCACGATTTGAGCTCACTGCAACCTCTGCCTCCTGGGTTCAAGTGATTCTCCTGCCTCAGTCTCCCGAGTAGGTGGGACTACAGGCTCAAGCCACCACACCCAGCTAATTTTTTGTAGTTTTAGTAGAGATGGGTTTTCACCATGTTGTTCAGGGTGGTCTTGATGTCTTGACCTTGTGAGCCGCCCACCTCGGCCTCCCAAAGTGCTGGGATTACAGGTGTGAGCCACTACGCCTGGCCCTGGATTCAAAGATTTTTTGAGTTGTGATTGGTTAAGGAGGCGAAGCTTTGTCTAAAAAATTGAGATTAGCAGTAAAGAATGTTAGCTCTGTCTGGTGGCCGTGATCTCCTTTAGACCTCATAGGAAGAAATTTAGAACAAAAAACAGTGGTCAGAGTTCAGTCCTCTGTTTCTCTTTATATGACATCTACGGCCAGTGGGCCTGTTTGGTGGGGGTCCGGGATCCTGAAAAACAACCCACAGGCATATGTGAAGACATTATCCTTAGTTTCTGTAAGTGAACCAGACATCCCATGATTCTAACTTTCTTGCTAGTGTTTTGAGCTACTATTACCTTCTTGCTTATGAAGTCACTCATTTACTTCTCAGCGAGGTGCCTGGATTTACTAGCGAGGTGCCTGGAATTACTAGCGAGGTGCCTGAAATTTCCCTTGAAGGAACTCAAAATTTTCTTCTTTTCATGCTTGGGGACCTGCAAGCCCCTAAGAGGAGTTCCTGCTCCATCCCACAGTCCCTGCTAAAATCACCCTGCACAAACTCAAATCCTAGAATAAGCCCCTCTGGGATCCCTCCTCCCTGGTTTCCCAGTGGTCCTCTAGAGTGGACTCTCCCTTGCTGCAGCAAGGTAATACACTTACCTTTGTTGGGCTACAGATGAATTTCTGGTTATTTTTGGCTGGTGAGATCAACACCCCTTTCCAATGAAATCTCCACAATCTAGCTGCAGATACCATTTCAACTCCCTTCAACACCATCCATACCTGTTTTGCCAAGATCCAAGCTCCCATTCTTTCTGTAATCTCAAGATGTTAATAAGTTTCCAAGCTCCATGGCAGCAGGGAGGTGAGTAATCTTTCAGTGGTCTCTTCCGTGTGCATGTTCATAAATTTGTATGCCCATTCTCTCTTTCTCTCTCTTTTTGTTTTGGAGACAGGGTCTTTCTCTGTTGACCAGACTGGAGTGCAGTGGAGCAGTAATAGCTCCCTGCAGCCTTGAACTCCTGGCATCAAGCCATCCTCCTGGCTCAGCCTCCCAAGTAACTGGGACCATACGTGTGTGCCACCATGCCTGGCTATTTTATTTTATTTTTTGAGATGGACTTTCACTCTTGTTGCCCAGGCTGGAGTTCAGTGGCGTGATCTTGGCTCACTGCAACCTCCACCTCCTGGGTTCAAGCAATTCTCCTGCCTCAGCCTCCTGAGTAGCTGGGATTACAGGCGTCTGCCACCAAGCCTATTTTTTTTTTTTTTGTATTTTTAGTAGAAACTACTATTTGTATTTTTAGTTCACCGTGTTGGCCAGGCTATCTCAAACTCCTGACCTCAGGTGATCTGCCTGCTTCGGCCTCCCAAAGTGCTGATATTATAGGCGGGAGCCACCGCGCCTGGCCTATGCCTGACTATTAAAAAAAAAAATTTATAGAGATGGGAGCTTGCAATGTTGCCCAGGCTGGTCTTGAATTCCTGGCCTCAAGCAAGAGCCTTGGCCTCCCAAAGGCCTTTTCTCTTATTAACCTGCCTTTTGTGAGTTGATTTTTCAGTGAAACTTCTGAGGGCAAAGGGGACGTTTCCCTTACTCCCTACAGTGTTCCTTGTCCTCATAATTAATACATGCATCCTTTCTTTTCTGGTCCACTTCCCTGCCCACCTGAGAGCGTTTGCTGATACAGGTCCTTTCCCAGGAGTGCCTCCTCGGCCACACCTACTCATCTTTCAGATTTCTGCTCAAGTGCTCCTCTGTAGGAACACAAGTTCATGAATGCAGGCTAGGCAAGCTCCTTCTGCCTTGTGCCTTCACAGAACCCCATGCCTTACATTCAGTATATACTGGCAAACTGTAGGAATGCACACATAGCCATGATTACTAGATTCACCCTCCCGCTGGGGCATATCTGGGTTTAGTGGAGCTTAGGCTGTTTGGAGGCCCTATTTGTTTTTTTTTTTTTTTTTTGAGACAGAGTCTCGCTCAGTCGCCCAGGCTGGAGTGCGGTGGCGCGATCTCGGCTCACTGCAAGCTCCGCCTCCCAGGTTCACGCCATTCTCCTGTGGAGGCCCTGTTTTATTTTAAGATGGAGTCTTGCTCTGTTGCCCGGGCTAGACTGCAAGTCTCGCTCTGTAGCCCAGGCTGGAGTGCAATGGCGTGATCTTGGCTTACTGCAAACTCCGCCTCCCAGGTTTAAGCGATTCTCTCACCTCAGCCTCTCAAGTGGCTGGGACTATAGCACACATCACCACACCCAACTAATTTTTGTATTTTTGGTAGAGATGGTGTTTCACCATGTTGGCCAGACTGGTCTCAAACTCCTGATCTCAAGTGATGTGCCTGCCTCAGCCTCCCAAAGTGCTGGGATTACAGGTGTGAGCCACCACACCCAGCCTGGAGGCCCTGTTTTAGAAAACAGATACACAGGGATGAATTCACAAGTACACAGGAGAGTATGTAGAATGAGAAAAGAAGTGGCCTTGGAAGGGAGGGGCTCTTTCCAAGGGAGAGGCCTTAAAGTTAAGCTTCATCATTTCCATCAAATCTCTTTCTACAATATAGCAACCAGCTGGGCACGGTGACTCACGCCTGTAATGCTAGCACTCTGAGAGGCCGAGGTGGGTGGATCACCTGAGGTGAGGAGTTCAAGGCCAACCTTGCCAACATGGTGAAACCCTGTCTCTACTAAAAAAAAAAAAAAAAAAAAATTAGCCGGGTGTGGTGGTGCATGCCTGTAATCCCAGCTACTCGGAAGGCTGAGGCAGAGGAGAATTGCTTGAACCTGGGAGACGGATGCTGCAGTGAGTCAAGATCATGCCACTACATGCCAGCCTGGACAACATATTGAGACTGTCTCAAAAAAAAAGAAAAGAAAAGAAAAGGCAACCTCAGCTGGGCAGGGTGGCTCATGCCTACAATCTCAGCACTTTGAGAGGCTAAGGTTGGAGGATCGTTTGAGCCTAGGAGGTTGAGGCTGCAGTGAGCTATCATCACACCACTACAATCCAGCCTGGGTGATAGAGCGAGAACTTGTCTAAAAAAAAAAAAAAAAAAAGGGCAACTTCTGTGAAAACATGACTTCTGTCCAGTTTTGCCAAAATAGTATTGAACGTACATCGAGGACATCTCATGCTGTCCTACAGAGACAGTTTCTGACCACCTAATCAACCCCTTTATGTGCAGGGTTTGTTCCCCTACCCTCCTCATTGTCCCCTCAGAGCCACCTTATTGCTGAAGACGTCCCTGTTTAAAAAGTCACTTTTCCCTGTTTATTTCCTCCAAAATTACTTAATCATCACTAACATTCTTCTTCCTACCCCCTCCTCCTCCACTTCTTCCTCTTTCCTCCTCCTCCTCTTCCCATTCCCCTTCTCCTCCTCCTCCTTCTCCTCCTCCTCTTCCTTCCCTCCTCTTCCTTCTCCTCCTCCTCTTCCTTCTCCTCCTCCTTCCTTCTCCTCCTCCTCTTCCTTCTCCTCCTCATCTTCCTTCTCTCCTTCTCCTCCTCCTCTTCCTTCTCCTCCTCATCTTCCTTCTCCTCCTCATCTTCCTCCTATTCCTTCTCCTCCTCCTCCTCCTTCTTCTTTCTTCTTCTAGCTTCCTCATGAACCAGGTTCAGTGGCTTACGCCTGTAATTCCAGCACTTTGGGAGGCCGAAATGAGGCCAAGATGGGCTGATTACTTGAGGTCAGGAGTTTGAGACCAGCCTGGACAACATGGTGAAACCCTGTCTTTACTAAAAATACAAAAATTAGGCAGGTGTGGTGGAAGGCACCTGTAGCCACAGCTACATGGGAGGCTGAGGCAGAATAATTGCTTGAACCTGGGAGGCGGAAGTTGCAGTGAGCAGAGATCACACCATTGAACTCCAGCCTGGGCAATAGAGTGAGACTCTGTTTCAATAAATAAATAAATAAATAAATAAATAAATAAATAAATAAAACCTTACTTATTGTCCCTGTCCTTCTTCTGTAATGTGAGTGCTACTGGTTGATCCACTAGAGTCTGCCACATAATAGGTCCTCATTCTATTTCTATGGAACGAATGAATGAATCCTACAAGTGCATCAATTGAGCTGACTGTATTTTGTGTGTGGGGTGGACATGAATCATTGGGAGCCACAGGATGGGCTGTGTTAAGCTGGAAACGATCCCCAAACATGTCCAGGGTCTAATGCCTGAGAACTGTGAATATGTTACCTTATGTGGCAAAAGAGGGCTTTTCAGATGTGATTAAGGAATCTTGAGACGAGGAGATGATCCTGGATTATCTGGGTGGGTCCAATGTCATCCCAAGGGTTCTCGTAAGAGGGAAGCAGGAGGGTCAGAGGCAGAGGACGACATGGAATAACGGAAGCAGAGGTCGGAGTGATGCTGGGCTGTAAGCCAAGGAATGTGGGAGGCTTCCAGAACCTGGAAAATGCAAGGAAATGAATTCTCCTCTAGAACAGTAGTAACAGTCAACGAATACAGATTTAATTCACATTTTGTATTAGCTTTCCTTTTTCTTTTCTTTTCTTCTTCTTT
>NW_016808932.1:1916127-1918757 GCF_001698545.2 Rhinopithecus bieti | reverse complement strand
GCCATTCTCCTGCCTCAGCCTCCCGAGTAGCTGGGACTACAGGCTCCCGCCACCTCGCCCAGCTAGTTTTTTGTGTTTTTTAGTAGAGACGGGGTTTCACAGTGTTAGCCAGGATGGTCTCGATTTCCTGACCCCGTGATCCGCCCGCCTCGGCCTCCCAAAGTGCTGGGATTACAGGCTTGAGCCACCGCGCCCGGCCTCTTTTTTTTTTTTTTTTTTTTTTTTTTGAGGAGTTTCTCTCTTGTTGCCCAGGCTGGAGTGGTGCAGTGACGTGGATCTCTGATCACTGCAACTTCCACCTCCCAAGTTCAAGCAATTCTCCTGCCTCAGCCTCCCGAATACCTGGGATTACAGGTGCCCACCACCACGCCTAGCTAATTGTTTGTATTTTTAGTAGAGACGGGGTTTCACCATGTTGGCCAGGCTGGTCTCGAACTTCTGATCGCAGGTGATCCACCTGCCTCTGCTTCCCAATGTGCTGAGATTTCAGGCGTGAGCCACCGTGTCCTGCCTTAGCTTTCCTTTTTCTTTTTCTTTTTCTTTTTTTTTGAGACAGAGTCTCTCTCTGTCACCCAGGCTGGAGTGCGGTGGCACAATCTTGGCTCACTGCAACCTCCATCTCTCGGGTTCAAGCAGTTCTCCTGCCTCAGTCTCCCGAGTAGCTGGGACTACAGGCGCCTGCCTCCATGCCTGGCCAATTTTTGTATTTTTAGTAGAGACGGGGTTTCACCATATTGGCCAGGCTGGTCTTGAACTCCTGACCTTAGGTGATCCACCTGCCTCCACCTCCCAATGTGCTGGGATTTCAGGCATGAGCCACTGTGCCTGGCCAGCTTTCCTTTTTCTTTCTTTCTTCTTTTTCTTTCTTTCTTTCTTTTTTTTTTTTTTGAGATAGGGTCTCCCTCTTTTTTCCAGACCAGAGTGCAGTGGTGTAATCACAGCTCACTGTAGCCTCAGCCTCCTGGGCCCAAGGGATCCTCCTGCCTCAGCCTCCCAAGTAGCTGGAACTATAGGCGTGAGCCACCATGCCTAGCTAATATACTAGCTTTCTTCAGTCACTCTAACAAAACTACTACAATCTAGTAGCTTCAAACCATGCAATGTTATTATTTTATAGCTCTGCATGTCAGAAGTCCCCAGTGACTCTTTTAGGGCTAAAATCAAAGTGTTTGGCAGAGTTGTGTTCCCACTAGAAGCTCTAGATGGACATCTGTTCTTTGTCTTTTCAGCTTGTGAAGGCCACTCACATTCCCTCGCTCACAGCTACCTCCCTCCAACTTCTACAGCAATGATGCAGTATGCCAGGGAGATTTTGTGGCTGTTTGTTACTCAGCATTAGTGTGGCAAGAGCTGACTGGTACAAAGAGGCAGACAGGACATACGCACAGATACGTACACAGACAACTATTGCCAAGCAACATTTCCTGGGTGCAAAGTGATTGGTATAGACAAGCAGCATAGACAGAGGCTACAGGCAGGCACCCACAAAGGGGTTGTTTGAATTAAACCCTCAGCAGTAGAAATGGTATCAACAGAAATAAGAGAGGAAGGTGGGTTTCTAGGTAGTGGGGAGTGGCAGAGGTAAAGGCCCCGTGGGAAGGAAAAGAAAAGCTGTGTTTAGAACCACTGGGGTGAATCAGCCCAGAAAGGTAGACTTGGGTGGAGCTGAGGAAGAAAGGGAAGCCAAAAAGGGCCACTTGTGGTCACCCAAGCACTGACTGTTGGCCAGAGGGGCTTGCCCTTCCTTCTCTGATCCCTAGTGGCACCGAGTGACTTTGAGCAAAAGTATGACGGGATGAAAGAGATGTTTTAGGAAGGGCAATCTGGGGGCAGTGTGTGCTTTCCAAGGAAGGCAATGCCACCAGCCTGGAGGGAAACGGAACAGGTGTCTCTTTCCCCGTAGACTGTGCCGGCAGCGTTCTGCTAATAACAGTGTTTCCATTAGAGACTCTTTTGGAAACGTTCAAGACTAAACGAATTCAGTGACTCACTGCATCATGTTTAATTAATGCCACAGATACTACACTTTTAGTTTATTGCATGCCTCTGAGGCTTTCTCAAACTTGTTTTTTTATTTTGAGATGGATCCTCGCTCTGTCGCCCAGTGCAGTGGCGAGACGTTGGCTCACTGCAACCTCCACCTCCTGGGCTCAAGGGATTCTCCTGCCTCAGCCTCCTAAATAGCTGGGACTGCAGGCGCACACCACCATGCCCAGCTAATTTTTGTATTTTTAGTAGGGACAAGTTTTCACCATGTTGGCCAGGCTGGTCTCAAACTCCTGACCTCGAGTGATCCACCTGCCTTGGCCTCCCAAAGTGCTGGGATTACAAGTGTGAGCCACCGTGCCCGGCTGGCTTTCTTCAACTTAATCATTGCTTTATTCGGTAGTTCGTTTCTTGATGAGAAAAGGAATTGAAGGAGAGAGGAGGAGAGTGGAAAACATCACCCCTGAATATCTTAAAATTCTTGGTCACAGTAAATTAGCAAGGGACCAAGAGAGTGAGTCTTCGGGTTTCAGCAGAGAAAACCTAGATGCATGAAGGCCAGGATATCACTCACCTCTGTACCCCCATCCCTGAGTCTAGTAATACAAAGAAATTTGAGGGTTTTTTTTTTTTTTTTTTTTTTT
>NW_016808932.1:1901510-1915986 GCF_001698545.2 Rhinopithecus bieti | reverse complement strand
CCAGCTGTTTTTGTTTTTTTAAATCACTTTACCTGGCTGGGTGAGGTAGCTCACACCTATAATCCCAGCACTTTGGGAGGCTGAGGCGGGCGGATCACTTGAGGTCAGGAGTTTGAGACCAGCCTGGCCAACATGGCAAAACCTGTCTCTACTAAAAATACAAAAATTAGCCAGGTGTGGTGGCGTGCATCTGTAACCCCAGCTACTCAGGAGGCTGAGGCAGGAGAATCGCTTGAAACCCAGGAGACGGAGATTGCAGTGATCCAAGATCATGCCACTGCACTCCTACCTGGGTGACAGAGCGAGACTCCATCTCAAATAAAAATAAATAAAATAAAATAAATAAATATAAGTAAATAATCACTTTACCAATTACTCAGGTCTCAACTCTTCTGTTGTTTGATTAACGTAACCTCATTTTCCTCTAGAGGCCATCACTAAAGTGATTTCCTTTTAGTGATGTGTATCAAACTCTATATTGATTCACCTGGTTGTAAAGACTTTGCCTGTTTTTGATTTCCTGGCAATCCTGTGGAGGGGAGAACAAACAAATGAACACATTTTGACTCTGTAATGGACTGTGAAGCCCATATTCTATGTTTTTTGTAGTGACTCAAAAATATTTGTATTTTCCCTCCCTCACCACTTGTCTCCCACCTGCTTCTCTTTCTGATTTGTACTTGGGAAGGTTCTGTTTTGGTGTAGACTCGGGTTTTTTACGTGGTTGCCAGGAAACAAGCCTTTTGGTTGGGATGCATATAATGTTAAATTGTCCCCAGCTGCCTCTGGGGCGGAGCCTGTTGACACTCCAGTGTGTATATAAGTCACACGGAGATCTGGTTAGACATGAAGATGTCCGAGCCTTTCCCTGGACAGATCAGGGAGATGACCAGGCACTGGCTTTTATTTTTTTTTTTTGAGAAAGAGTCTCACTCTGTCACCCAGGCTGGAGTGCAGTGGCATGATCTTGGCTCATCACAACCTCCACCTCCCAGGTTCAAGCGATTCTCCTTCCTCAGCCTCCCGAGTAGCTGGGACTTCAGGCACACACCACCATGCCAGGCTAATTTTTGTATTTTTAATACAGACAGGGTTTCACTGTGTTGGCCAGGCTGGTCTCGAACTCCTGACCTCATGATCTGCCCACCTCAGCCTCCCAAAGTGTTGGGATTACAGGCGTGAGTCACCATGCCTGGCAGCACTGGCTTTAAAAAAGAAAGATCCCTGTAACTGCAGGTGGTCCGAGAAGGCCTGAGAAATTCAGTGCCTAATTATCAAATAACTTCAAGATGGGCTGTCGGAACGTCTAGAAGACACAAAAGCTGAGAAGACTGGGAGGCACCAGAGCTGGGGCCTTATTTTATCTACCTATTCTACTCCATTCCATTCCATCCTGTCTTGCCCTTGCATATTGCAGATATTAACCCATTTAACCCTATCATAAACCAATGGCGTAGAAACAATCATAACCTATTTCACAGTGAAGAAATGGAAGTATAGAAATGATGGGTAACTTACCCAAAATTGCACAGTTATAAAGTGGAGGAGTTGGAATTTGAACCAAGATAGTCTGGGTGTCTTAGTGACAGCATGGGGTGGTGGATAGGAATGCAGATTCTTGGGTTGCACAGTTTGGGTTCAAATCTCACCTCTAACATTAACATGCTGTGTTGGCCTTGCATAAACTGTCTGATTCCCTTGCACGTCAGTTACCCAAGCTTTAAATTGGAGGAGAGTAAATGGTAACATTTCAAAGCATTCTTGTCAAGACTAGCTTTTCTTTTTCTTTTCTTTTTTTTTGCTTGACCCTGACTCTGTCGCCCAAGCTGGAGTGCAGCGGCACAATCATGACTCATTGCAGGCTTGACCTCGCAGGCTCAAGCAATTCTCCCACCTCAGCCTTCCAAGTAACTGGGACTACAGCTATACCTGGCACCGCAGGTGCACACCACTACACCCAGTTTTTTTTTTTTTTTTTGAGACTGAGTCTCACTCTGTCACACAGGCTGGAGTGCAGTTGTGTGATCTCGGCTCACTGCAACCTCCGCTTCCTGGGTTCAAGTGATTCTCCTGCCTCAGCCTCCTGAGTAGTTGGGGTTACATGAGCATGCCACCACACCCAGCTGACTTTTGTATTTTTAGTAGAGATGGGGTTTCACCATGTTGGCCAGGCTGGTCTTGAACTCCTGACCTCAGGTGATCCACCCGCGTTGGCCTCCCAAAGTGCTGGGATTACAGACATGAGCTGCTGTGCCCAGCTGTATTTTTGTATTTTTTGTAGAGACAGGGTCTCACTATCTTGCCTAGGCTGGCTTGAACTCCCAGACTCAAGCAATCCTCCCACTTCAGCCTCCCAAAGTGTTAGGATTATAGGCATGAGCCACTGTGCCCGCCAGGACTGGCTTTCAATAACTGTTTGCTCTTTTTAAAATTGGCTAACACATTGTTGTAGGACAGTAAGTAGGGCATGGAGTTCCTTGACTCCTGCTCTGTCTCTGATCTTCATCCCATACTTGAACTTAGGCATGAGGCTCAGGGATGGGATGGAGGAGTCAGGAGTGATGTATGTGTGCAGGTAGGGTGGACAATGAGTTGAGTAAGCTACTTGGTCATTTAAAAAAAGCTGAATGTCAGCTGGGCACAGTGGCTCACGCCTATAATCCCAGCACTTTGGGAGGGCGAGGTGGGCAGATCACCTGAGGTTAGGAATTCGAGACCAGCCTGGCCAACATGGTGAAACCCCGTCTCTACTAAAAATACAAAAAAATTAGCCAGGTGTCGTGGCAGATGCCTGTAATCCCAGATACTTGTGAGTCTGAGTCAGGAGAATCGTTTGAAACTGGGATGGATGTTGTAGTGAGTTGAAATTGTGCCATGCACTCCAGCCTGAGCGACGGCGATGGAGCGAGTCTGGCTAAAAAAAAAAAAAAAAAAAAGCTGAAATGTCTAGTCACGGCATCCAAATGGCCATGTCTGGAAGGGCATGATGGAGCCTCATCCCCCTGCATCAAACCCAACCACCAGTTTATTCCTTTATGGTCACAAATCTGTCAGGCATTTGACATCAGTGCTTCTTCATCTGTTCTTTTTTTTTTTTTTTTCCGAGACGGAGTTTCTCTCTTGTTGCCCAGGCTGGAGTGCAATGGTGTGGTCTCGGCTCACCGCATCCTTCGCCTCCCAGGTTCAAATGATTCTCTCACCTCTCAGTGTCCTGAGTTGCTGGAACTACAGGCGTGCACCACCATGTCTGGCTAATTTTCGTATTCTTAATAGAGACAGGGTTTCGCCATGTTGGCCAGGCTGGTCTCAAACTCCTGACCTCAGGTGATCTGCCCGCCTCAGCCTCCCAAAGTGCTGAGATTACAGGCTTAAGCCACCGCGTCCAGCCTCTTCATCTATTCTTTTACTGCTTTTGAGGTCTCTTTTGGAACTGGGCCTGAAACCAGCCAGGAATTAGGGTTTAGGGACCCTCAGGAAGATGGCTGAGGGTCCAGGTCCACCTGTTTCTCTGGGGTCCTGGCTACGGAGCAGCTGTGCTGGAGGAAAGGGGGTGTTGGGAAGGAGGGCAGAGAGGATGCTCAGCTGCGCCACCCAGATCTGCATTCGGAATCAGGAACGAGTCCACTGGCTGCTGGTAGCACCCTCAGCCTTCAGCCCCTTGGGTGTGGCTTCTGCTGGTGAGAGTTGCCTGACTCAAGATGGACTGATGTAGGGTCTAAAATCCCGCCTTCCAGTCCCAAATCGGGACACCTCTGAAAGGTCACCTTTAGAATGCCCTGCAGGGCTGGCTGAAGCCTCTGTTGAGATTTATGGCAGCTCAGCTTTGCCTCTGACCAGAGAGGCCTCCTCCCCTCTCCTCCTCTCCCCCTGCCCCTCCCTTCTGCCTCCTCCTTTCCCTCCCTTCTCTCTTCTTCCCTTAGCTTTCTTCTCCCCTCCCCCTTTTCCTCTCTTTTTTCTTTCCCTCCTCTCTGCTCCCTCTCCTCCTCCTCTTTTCTCTCCCTCTCCTCCCCTCCTCTACCCTCCCTCCTCTTCCCTTTTTTTCCCTCCCTCCCCTCCCCCTCCTGCTCCTTCCCTGGTCTATCTTCTCCCTCTCTCCTGTCCCTTCCTCTCTCCCCTCTTCTCTCCTCTCCTTCCTTCTCTTCCCCTCCCATCCCCTCTCCTCCCTTCCCCTCCTCTCCCACTCCCTCCCCTCCTTTCTCTTCCTCTCTCCTCCTCTCCAGTCCCTTCTGCTCCCTTCTCCCCTTCCCCTCTCTCCCCTCTCCTCCCCAAGAGCACTCCCTTGTCAGCCTCCTGACAACTCCATCTCAGAGCACGCTTCTGGGGTACCCAACCCAGGACCCCAGGCCAAGGTGTGAGAAATTCCAAGCAAATCCAACAGAAGACAGCAGCCAGCCAAGTTGAATCCACTTTTTAATATTGTAACCATAATGCAAACAAGCATAATAGGCTTTTGTTGAATCCCATAAAATTGGAAGATGAGAACTATAAAGAAGAAAAGCATGCGGTGAACACAGCCCGGACAACCTCGCAAAGAGCGTGGGGTGGGCGTCAGGCCTTCAAGGAAGGTGCTGGAGCACAGGGACACTTGGCAGAGATTAGCAGCATCGAGAGCTCAGAGGTAGGGGGGAAGGCCGAGTTTCTGACAGCGTGTGTGTGTGCGTGTGTGCGTGTGTGTGTCTGTGTGTGTTGAGATGTGACCAGGTCTGCCCGTCTCCCCAGTTTCCCAAGCCCGGAACGGACACTGTGGTGTGAGGTGCCCGGCACTGCTCTTTGGGCCTTCTGGAAAACCACTGCTGAGCCAGGAGTGTGAGTCTTAACAATCACAACGAGAACACAACAATGAAAACAGTGGCGGCAGAGCACAGGACATGGGGGGGAACTGAGACTGAGTTCAAGAGCACTGGATCTCAGTGGGTCTTAGTCAGAGCCAACACCAAGGACATAGTGTCTTACCAAAATGGGCTGTCATCCTCTGTTCTGGCATAAGAGGGCTTTTTTTTTTTTTTCCCCATAGGGTCTCATTCTGTCAGCAAGCTGGAGTGCGGTGGCGTCATCTCGGCTCACTGCAGCCTCCACCTCCCGGGTTCAAGTAATTCTCCTGCCTCAGCCTCCCGAGTAGCTGGGATTACAGATGCCCGCCACCACGCCGGGTGATTTTTGTATTTTTAGTAGAGACGGGGATTTGCCATGTTAGCCAGGTTGGTCTCTAACTCCCGGCCTCAAGTGATCTGCCAGCCTCGGCCTCCCAAAGTGCAGGGATGACAGGCATGAGCCAACACACCCGGCCTGGGCGGGGTTTTTGAAAGCATACTGCCTCCCCATGCCCCCTCCCCCAGATATCCTCAAATCCCACTTTGGCAGGAGATAACGGAAATAACCACTGGGCCAGGCAAAGTTTTTGCTGCTTGCTCCAGGAAATCTATACTGAGAAGTCCTGGGGTAGCCAGCAGAGATTCTCTTGACCCTGAAGTCCCAGAGAGGGGTGTTGTCCCCGGGGACGTTGGGCAATGTCTGATGACATATCTGATTGTTACCATTGGCAGGACACTGCTACAGGTGTCTAGTGGATGGAGGCCAGGAATGTTTGCTCAGCTTCCTACGGTGCCCAAGACGGCCCCCACAATAAAGAATGATCCAGCCCCAAATGCCAATAGTGCTGAAGTTGACAGACCCCGCGCAAGAGCCTCCTAGAACTTAGAGTCAAATCTGGGCACTTCGATGTCCTGGAGTCATTTTCTAAAAGACGACAGGAAGCAGTGCATGGAGGCAGATTTGTTCCTGCCTGCCAGGGCCATCTCGTTAATAACGGACTGTGTTTTGGACCAGACAGGCATAACCCCGCTTGACCAGAACTGTTCAACTCACAGAAACATACTAAGGCATATTGACACCGGACCGCCTCCCTCGCACGCGGCTTTGGTAAGTATTCATAGGAGGCAGACTCGCAACGGATACCGCCTTCCATGGGTGAAAGTGGACCTGGGTCCTTACACTTGGAGAAGGCAGCTTTTCTTTTGGGGTTCTTTTGCCACAAGGCAGGGACTGGCAGTGGGCCAAGGATAGGGGGTGTGAGATAAAGGGCAGAGGCCAGGCCAGGTTGGCTTCCAAAGGTGAAATCCCTGTTCATGGGGAACATCTGGGTTGACTCCCTGGGAGGCAGGCCCCTTCCCTCACACCCTCAGACCCTCAGACCTGTGTTTCCTCAATCTCAGCGCCTGGTCTTTCATTTTGATTGTTTTTTTAGAGACACGGTCTCGCTCTGTCACCCAGGCTGGAGTGCAGTGACGCGATCCTAGCTCACTGTCGCCTCGAACTCCTGGGATCCAGGGATCCTCCTGCCTCAGCCTCCCAAGTAGCTGGGACCACAGAAGCATGCCACCATGCCCAGCTAATTTTATTTTATTTTTTTGTAGAGACGAGATTTCACTATGTTGCCCAAGCTGGTCTCAGACTCCTGGCCTCAAGTAATCCTCCCACCTCAGTCTCCCAAAGTGCTATTGCAGGCGTGAACCACCATGCCTGGCCTACTTTTTGAGCCCAAGAGGACATTTGGATGCAGGAGACTTTATGAAGTTTGGGGACAGCCGGAGAGTATGAATGGGTTATAAAGGAAGACTAGTTAGTGGTTCTCTCTCCTGGATGCTTCCTGGCAGTCTCATACTACCTTCCTGATACGGACAGAAGGCTTTGAGGACATGGTGGCCATAGCGGTATGCTGGGTATCTGGGGCAGCGGGTAGGGAAATATACAAGGAAATATGGCTGGCTTAAAACACAGACTAGAAGTCCATGGATTTCCTAATGGCATGAATGAAAAGGCTGCATGGGGCGCTGGTGCTGTAGGAGGGCAGGGGCTCAGGCATCTGGACTGCCCATCCTGTCGGAACCATTTGTCCCATGAGCTAGGTCAGGACAACTCTCACTTGTTTTGAGCTTAGGGCAAAACCTGACCTCTTTCAAAGTCCAGAGCAGGCAGCTGCTGAAAGCGTGTTTGGTCAGAAGATTCCGTGTTCTTAACCGATGTCTACTGGCTGGGGCTCAGTTTTCCGTCCGGGCAACTGGGCATGGCTGGACTGGGGAAGGATTCCCCCTGTCGACTCCAGAGAAGCTATCACATCAGCTCTGAAAACTCTTTTGCCTGAGCCTGCTCTTTGGAGACCTCTCTCTCAGCTAGGGGTAAGATGTTTTGTTTTATTTTATTTTGAGATGGAGTCTTGGTCTGTCACCCAGGCTGGAGTGCAGTGGTACAATCTTGGCTTACTGCAGCCTCCACCTCCCCGGCTCAAGTGATCCTCCTGCCTCAGCCTTCCAGGTAGCTGAGACTACAGGCGCGTGCCACCATGCCCGGCTAATTTTTGTATTTTCTTAGTAGAGTCAGGGTTTCTACTAACTGACTGACTGGTCTGCAGCTCCTGACCTCAACTGATACACCCACCTTGGCCTCCCAAAGTGCTGGGATTACAGACATGAGCTACCGTGCCCAGCCTGCAAGATGTTTTAATTTCTCCTTTGTTCTCACCCTCTACAGCAGATGGGGCGCCAGGTACGCTGATTCAGTTCCTGGAGTCTCTTGATCACTACATCTGCCTCTTCCCTCACTCAAGCCTTGGTTGCAGCAATAACCCCCCAACAGCTCAACGGGCCATGCTCTATACTGTGGCCAGAACTTTCTTTTCCAAACAAAACTCAAATCGCCATAATGTCCCCTTTTAAAAAAACACTCTTAGGGACTCCCTGTTGCCTTCTGAATAAAGTCTAAATTTCTTGTCATGCCACTCACCTCTCCCCATGGTCTGGTGCCAGCCCACCTTTTCTCGCCCTCCTCAGCCTTCCAAAGCCAGCCCCAATTTATCTTACATGCTCCCTGTCCGTGCCTTTCCTCGCTTCCCGATTCCTGGCCAACTCTTACCTTCCAGAAGCTACCAGTAAAATCCCACCCATTTCTCAAACCTCAGACATTTACGTCAGTTCCAAGACCGGTGTCTCTCTCCATCAGATTATAACCTTTGGCCGGGCGTGGTGGCTCATTCCTGTAATCCCAGCACTTTGGGAGGCTGAGGTGCGTGGATCATTTGAGGTCAGGAATTCAAGACCAGCATGACCAACGTGGTGAAACCCTGACTCTTCTAAAAATACAAAAATTAGCTGGGCATGGTAGCAGGCACCTGTAGCCCCAGCTACTCAGGAGGCCAAGGCAGGAGAATTGCTTGAACTGGGGGAGGCAGAGGATGCAGTGAGCTGAGATCGCACCACTGTAGTCCAGCCTGGGTGACAGAGCTTTTCTTGTCTAGAAAAAAGAAAAAAAAAAAAGATTCTAACCTTTTGCATGAGAGGAACTGTGTTTTCCTTATCTCTGCATACTCTCTGGTGCCTTCCACACACTGGAGAAGCAAGACATGTTATAAGTTAAGTGAAAAATTAAAATGCAGTAAGTTTTGAACCAGGTACTGTAACTGGGCATTTCGTGGGCACTGTCTCATTCAATCCACCTTGTTATACAGGTGGGTAGATAGACTCTAAAAGGTCAAGTGAGCCGCCCACAGCCATCTGCACCAACAGGGGCAGAATTAGGATTTGCACTCAGGTCAGCTCCCAAAATTCCATTTTGATGGGTCTGAAACATCCCTCCGCAAAAGAAAGCCACCTGGCTGTCTCACTCCAGGGAAACCAAAGGAAGCCCTCTCTCCTCCCAAGGAGTTTAACTGTCATCTCTCTGCTCTTTCATAGCACAAGGTGCGGGAACTGGATGGTGAGCATGATCAGGTGAGCATGATCCAGCGTTCCTACTTCAGAAGACGTCTCATTCCTCTTGGCCAAACTCACTTCTGTGAAATGGGGTTGGAGCTGCTACAGGCCAATTCAGGGGGAAGAGGGAAATAAACGGGCCATAACCCTAACAACCCCCAAATACCCTGTCAACCCTATTTTGCCCACCCATTGGTTAATTCTATTTTGCACTTACGGTTGGCTACAAGGCCTGGATGAAAAGCCACCACAAGAGGGCAGTATTTCCCCATCCTGGATCTGAGCTAAACTCTAAATCTGGACTCCACTCTGGTCCTTGATAGGTCACTCAACAGAGAGAGGCTTTTGGTATCAGGAATTCTGGCAAATGAAAGAAACACATCAGATCGCCCTCCTGCCTTCTAGCCTGGAGTTGTGAAGCAGCTTGTGTTGGGGATTGAAAGGTGTTTACTTACAAAAGAAATCTTTCTGGAGAAGAAGGATGAATCCTGGTTATATAATCATTTCTTTGGACTCCTTGACAAAATGAGACAATGTTTCCATCTGTCTGCTACTAAAAGGGCAGGGACATGCAGAAAGGAGGTGCCTGGCACATGGTAAGCTCTTCTAAGTATTTATTCCCTGATGGAAAAGCATTCCTGCATAAAGCTTGACTGGGAGTGGGAAGCACTGATCAATTTCTCTTTGATGGGGATTGGACACAGCAGTTTCCTTCCCTGGGGAACTGTGGAGGCGTCTCCAAAAGTATAAAGGATTGGAAAGAAAGCCTTCCGGAGAAAAGCTACTAGGAGCTGGAATTGGGTTTGCAGGAAAGGAGTTTAGAATGGGCTTCCCTTCAGGATAGAAGGGGAATCTAAATGCATCTGGGAATGCCCCTTTCATTGGGAGATCGCCCCCTTAATCAATTTCCCACTCCTCTCCCCGTGCCCTGAACCCTTTCTAACTAGAACAGTTACGGGGCTTCCAAATGTTTCAGGTACATGGGCGTGGACCCCCTTTTTTTTTTTTTTTTTGAGATGGAATCTCGCTCTGTCGCCCAGGCTAGAGCGCAGTGGCCGGATCTCAGCTCACTGCAAGCTCCACCTCCCGGGTTTATGCCATTCTCCTGCCTCAGCCTCCCAAGTAGCTGGGACTACAGGCGCCCGCCACCTTGCCTGGCTAGTTTTTTGTATTTTTTTAGTAGAGACGGGGTTTTACCGTGTTAGCCAGGATGGTCTCGATCTCCTGACCTCGTGATCCGCCCATCTCGGCCTCCCAAAGTGCTGGGATTACAGGCTTGAGCCACCGCGCCTGGTCGGGCGTGGACCCTTGATTATGGACACGCGTGGGATTAATATGGCCCAGGGACATGTTTCTTGGCATCGAGGGTCTTCAGTGAAAGCAGTGGCGATCTAAGATCGACATACTTGTGCAGGGAAGGGGATGGACAGAGACCCGGCCCATCACACACGCATATACACACGCACGACCAAAGTGTCATCATAAAAAAGAAGGGGACTTCAGCGGCTGAGGGACTGGCTCAGAGAGCTTGTGCCTAGTTCCTGCAGCCTTTCCAGGGGAACCCCAGAGAAAAAAACCCCCACAGCGACGGCCATGTTCCAGTGGTTTCATGCACCCGTGAGCTGCCCTTGTCAGCAAGAGAGGGGGCGGGAACAGAGTTTTGTAAGAGCCACTGCAGATTAGAAAAGCATTGCATCGGAGCAGGAAAACTCAAGGAGGAAACCCAGGAAGGCCGAGGAAACAACTGAGGGGCGAGAACCCCGAGGAGGGAAACCAGGGCACAGCGACAAGGACAGGAGGCAGAGCGAGGGCCACGCAGGGTCCCAGAGGAAAGGTTCAGCAGTGTCTGTCCACGCTTACAAAACTTGCAGCCGGCTGGGCAAGAGGGTCCAGTTAGGAGCTGAAAACCCTGTGGAAGGAGAAGTCGGGGGCAGTTAGTGCTGCAGGGGCGAGGCTGCTGTGTTTCCTCTGAGTGTCCCAGAGACAATCACCCATGCTCTGGGCTCAGGGGCTTCGTCTCTTTCTTTCTTTCTTTCTTTTTTTTTTGAGACGGAGTTTCGCTCTGTCACCCAGGCTGGAGTGCAGTGGTGTAATCCCAGCTCACTGCAACCTCCACCTCTCACGGAAATCCCAGCAGGGTTCAAGCGATTCTTCTGCTTTAGCCTCCCAAGTAGCTGGGATTATAGGCGCCCACCACCATGCCAGGCTAATTTTTGTATTTTTAGTAGAGATGGAGTTTCACCATGTTGGCCAGGCTGGTCTCGAACTCCTGACCTCAGGAGATCTGCCCACCTCAGCCTCCCAAAGTGCTGGAATTACAGGCATGAGCCACTGCACCCGGCCCATCTCTTTCATTTATTCTGTAGCCCGAGTGTCTTGGACAGGACCTGGCACCTAGCAGGGGCTTGTTTTGAAAGAAAGAAAGAAAGAATAAATGAATGAATGAATGCTCACAAATACAATTGGCCAGGAAGAGAAGCATTTCAATGGACTTTTTTTTTTTTGAGACTGAGTCTCACTCTGTCGCCCAGGCTGAAGTGCAGTGATGCGATCTCGGTTGGTTACAACCTCTGCCTCCTGGGTTCAAGCGATTCTTGTGCCTCAGCCTCCTGAGTAGCTGGGATTATAAGCACATGCTACCACGCCTGGCTAATTTTTGTGTTTTTAGTAGAGACAGGGTTTTGCCATGTTGCCCAGGCTAGTCTTGAACTCCTAGGCTCAAGTGAGCCACCCATCTTGGCCTTCCAAAGTGCTGGGATTACAGGTGTGAGCCACTGGGTCTGGCAAAAGGGTTTGTTTGTTTTTTTCTCTTGAGACAGGGTCCTGCTCTGTTGCCTAGGCTGGGGTGCAGTGGTGCCATCATGGCTCACTGCAGCCTCGACCTCCCTGGGATCAGGCCATCCTCCTGCTTCAGCCTCCCAAGTAGCTGGGACCACGGGCGTGTGCCACCATGCCCTGCTAATTTTTAAATTATTTGTAGAGACAGGGTCTCCCTACATTGCCCAGGCTGATCTTGAACTCCTGGGCTCAAGCAATTCACCCACCTCAGCTTCCCAAAGTGCTGGGATTATAGGTGTGAGCCACCACACCTGGCCTTAAACGCTTTTGACAACCCAGGGACTTGTGACCTTAAAGGCAATGATATGAGTCTACTGGTCACAACAGTATGTTTTTGAGACTGCTGTGTCATTGTAAGCGGAAAACAAGGAAGACGCCAAATTCAATAAATGAGTGTATGCCTTGTGCTGCTGAAAAAAGAGACTTAGCTGAGTCCCCACCCAATTTAAAGTAAAGGGCATACAGGGGTGGTTTCCAGGGGTTTTATGGCAGGGACTGGGGCAGGGAGCTTTGGGAAATGAAATGACGATCAAGGTTGCTGTGCCATGGAATTCAGGTAAGGTTTAAATCATGAGACCCAGTCCCAGTCTCCTGGTACCTCAGCCTGTTTCCAGCAATTTCTAGAGGTTCAGTGAAATTGTCAAAATCATATGAAGTGTAATTTGTGTTGATGAGAAAGCCCCAGCCATTTAGGGGTGAGGGAGCCATGGGAAAGGCCACAAAACTGAGCTCCAGACCCCACCCAGGTCCAGGGCGATCCCATTCTTCTCCCCACTCTCCACAAAAACTGAGCTCCAGACCTCCACCCAGCGCCAGGGGTGATCCCATTCTTCTCCCAACTTTCCTAAATAAGGAGCGTTCAAACACTTTTGTAGAAGAAACCCTTGCCCTAAATCTGATGCAAAACCCCAGTAGGTGAAAAACAAACAAGAAAGATACTTCTGGTAGAAATGTCACAGATCCGGCCAGGCGTGGCGGCTCACACCTATCATTCCAGCACTTTGGGAGGCTGGGGCGGGCAGATCACTTGAGGTCAGGAGTTTGAGACCAGCCTGGCCAACATGGTGTCACCCCATCTCTACTAAGAATACAAACTTAGCTGGGCGTGGTGGTGCACGCCTGTAGTCCTAGCTACTTGGGAGGCTGAGGCACGAGAATCGCTTGAGCCTAGGAAGTTGAGGATGCAGTGAGCTGAGTCTGTGTCACTGCACTCCAGCCTGGACTACAGAGCAAGACTCCGTCAAAAAAGAAAAAAAAAAAAGCAACTTCCCAGAGCTAGGAGCCATCATTACACTAGGAGGTGCCCCAGACAGAAGGCGGCACCCAAAGCAGGGGTTTCCTCCCACACTGGACGGGGCCTCAGGGTTCCCCTGGAGGACTCGTTAAAACGCAAACTGCTGCATCCTAACTCCTAAGTTTCTGATGCAGCAGGTCTGGGGTGGCCTGGGAATCTGCATTTTTTAACACGTTCCCAGATGGTGCTGATGTTGCTGTTTTGGGGACTCTACCATGGGAAAGCCAGACATCCCTGCCCAGTAGGACCTAAAAGAGTGGGCTCTTCCCGCCCCTCACCCGGGGACGGAGCCAGCTTACTCATCGGTGTCTCTTTTGCTCTCTTCAATGAAGGCAATGGACTCAGATCTAAGGCGGTTGGTCACTTCATACGTTCGCAGGGTGACTCCGAAAATATCCTCGTGGTACCGGTTGTCATCCTAGAAGACAGAAACAGCCAGAAAACAGCTCTCAAATGCCAGATAAAGGCTTGGAGCAGGGACAGACTCGCCTGACACCTGGAACGGAATATCCCTCAGGAAGATGGTTCCCAAAGAGATGAGGCTGAAGCCAGTGTCCCCGAGATACCTTTGATCTCAAAGACTCTGCTCAGCAAAACTGTTCTCTGGGACGTGCGGCAACTGTTCTCTGGGATGTAGCCCAGTTGGCAAAGAACATTTAGGTTGCCATCTGGAAATACTGCGGCTGGTTGGTGGATTCTCAGGTGAAAAGGAGTGATGAGGTCAAATGGAAACCTCACCATTCCCCACTTTCCTCCCTCCAACGTGTTCCTGTAAGTTCAGGTCTGGGCAAGGCAGGGTTTAGTGTGAAATAGCCCATGAGACCAGAAGAAAGGGGAGGAAGGAACAAGTGGCCGCTTAGCACTCAGGGAACTCCCCATAGCTGCCCACAGTGGAGACTCCTTGGGCATGCATGAGTTTCTCTGAAGATGAATATCTTTGCTCAGCATTGCCCAGAAAGAAGCAAGCAAAGAGAAGAACCTACCCTGGAGTCCCAGGAAACAGCCCAAGTGATGACTGACTTGTGACATCTGCAAATTTACCAAGTTATGGGAGCTCCTGTGGCGGGCAGTCAATATTCTCAAAGGGCAAGGGGATTAAACAAGGGGAAAATGCATCTCAATGCTGGGAAGGGCAGTGGCTGGGAGCGTGCATCTGGCAAGCCAGGAAGAATCTGTTGTGCACTAGGTTCCAGCCTCCCTTGGTCCTGAAAGTTTTGAAGAAAGTCACCCATCTGTAGAGTGGGTTCATTTTCGTTTTCAGTTGGGGTGAGTTTTTTTTTTTTTTTTTTTTTTTTTTGAGATAGAGTCTCGTTCTGTTGCCTGGGCTGGAGTGCAGTGGCGTGATCTTGGCTCATTGCAACCTCCGCCTCCCGGGTTCAAGCGATTCTCCTGCCTCAGCCTCCTGAGCAGCTGGGACTACAGGCATGCACCACTACGCCCAGCTAATTTTTGTATTTTTAGTAGAGACGGGGTTTCACCATGTTGGTTGGCCAGGATGGTCTCAATCTCTTGATCTCATGACTCACCTGCCTTGGCCTCCCAAAGTGCTGAGATTACAGGCGTGAGCCACTGCGCCCGGCCATTTTTTTTTTTTTTTTTT
>NW_016808932.1:1873083-1897670 GCF_001698545.2 Rhinopithecus bieti | reverse complement strand
TTTTTTTTTGAGATGGAGTCTTGCTCTGTCACCCAGGCTGGAGTGCAGTGGCACGATCTCGGCTCACTGCAACCTCCGCCTCCTGGGTTCAACCGATTCTCCTGCCTCAGCCTCCCGCGTAGCTGGGATTACAGGCGCCTGCAACCATGCCTGGCTAAGTTTTGTATTATTAGTAGAGACGGGGTTTCACTGTGTTGGCCAGGCTGGCCTCAAACTCCTGACCTCGTGATCCGCCTGCCTTGGCCTCCCAAAGTGTTGGGATAAATAAACGTTAGCCACTGCGCCTGGCCTTTTTCTTTTTATTATTACTATTATTATTAAGATGGAGTCTCACTATGTCG
This sequence comes from Rhinopithecus bieti, assembly GCF_001698545.2. Lineage (NCBI taxonomy): Eukaryota > Metazoa > Chordata > Mammalia > Primates > Cercopithecidae > Rhinopithecus > Rhinopithecus bieti. The sequence goes on along the minus strand of NW_016808932.1, from coordinate 1,897,329 downwards.
CCCAGGCTGGAGTGCAGTAGTGTGATCTTGGCTCACTGCAACCTGCAGAGTGAAACCTGCAGAGTTTCACTCTTGCTGCCCAAGTTGGAGTGCAATGGCACTATCTTGGCTCACTGCAACCTCTGCCTCCCAGGTTCAAGTGATTCTCCTGTCTCAGCTTCCTGAGTAACTTGGATTACAGATGTGCGCCACCATGCCTGGCTAATTTTGTATTTTTAGTAGAGACAGGGTTTCACCATGTTGGCCAGTCTGGTCTGGAACTCCTGACCTCAAGTGATCCACCTGCCTTGGCCTTCCAAAGTGCTGGGATTACAGGCGTGAACCACTGCATCCAGCCACAATGTACTCAACTTTCTAAGCTTCTGCTTCCTATTTGCAAAATGGAAATAACAGGACTGTTGTTGAGAAATGAATGTGAAACATTACAACTCTGCCTGATACCTGGCAAGTACTTTATAAATGTTAGCTATTCCACTAAAATGACAGTTCCACGGGGCAAGTTTTACTGACTGATTGATTGATTGATTTGTTTTGTAATCATCCCTCGAATCAATGGAAAGGTTTTCATTTCTATTTTAGTTGTTTTTCTCTCTTGTTCACTGCTATGCTCCAACACCTCCAATAGTGTTTGGCACTTATTAGGTGCTCAATAAATCCTTGTTTAACGCATGCCACAATTTGGGTTTCTTTCTCCTGCCAAAGCTGATCTGCTGTGTCTTTCACACAGCACTTGCTCTTGAATAACAGTCTTTGCAATAATTACATAAGCATAGCCATTTGATAAGGACTAACATCTACCTTTTCCAGGCTATTGGATTATTTTTTTGAAGGGATCACATCTTAACAGTCAAAGAAATGTCCTCTGGGCCTGGAATTTCAGGCCCCTGGGACAGGCTGTTTGGATGACACGATGAACTTCACCTGTGGGTCAGGCTAGTGCTCCATGCCCCGGCTTTTCTGAGGCAGTGACGCCATGGAGAGACACCCTCACTGTTCTCTAGGGCTGCTGAGACACAGCTGGAGCTCCCCAGGTCTGGGGGTGGGAAGCAGGCAGCCGCTGGACTGTAACCCACCTTTGTGTTGGATATCAAATTGCCGCTGTTGCCAGAAGCTTCGGAAAGGCGCAATGCCGGTGCCCGGTCCAACAAGGATGCAAGGGACTTGGGGGTTCCGGGGCAGGTGGAAGCTGGGTGCTCTGGGCAAGGAAGAGGGGGTCAGAAGTCTTGCAGAGGTCAAATTCAATCAAGAACAACTGAATCTTAGGTAGACCAGGTGGCCATCTTCAGTAGACATACAATGAGACTTACAGCTCTTCAGCCGGGGCCAGGTGTCCCTTTTCAGGGTGGGAATCTCACCGATTAGGGGAATTCCAAAAATGGGAGGTCCTCAGGGTCTGGCTATTCCTCCATTCCCCAATTCTTCTCACTGCTGGGCTCAGCAAATTCAACCCAGAGTATCTCTACACTGGCACCACTGAGACTTGGGGGTGGACCTCCTTGGTCGTGGCACTGTCCTGTGCATTGCAGGGTATCGAGCAACATCCCCGGCTTCCACCCACGAGGTGCCAGGAGCACACGTGAGTTGTGACAACCCAAAATGTCTTCAGACTTTGTCAAATGTCCCTGGGTGGCAGGGATGGGGTGGGGCGCTGCAAAAATCACCCTGGTTTGAGAGCCACCATTTTTTTTTCTTTTTTCTTTTCTTTCTTTCTTTTTTTTTTTGAGGTGGAGTCTCACTCTGTCACCCAGGCTGGAGTGCAGTGGTGTGATCTTGGCTTACTGCAACCTCCACCTCCCAGGTTCAAGCGACTCTCCTGCCTCGGCCTCCCAAGCACCTGGGATTACAGGCGCCTGCCACCACCCTCGGCTACTTTTGTTTTTGTATTTGAGCAGAGATGGGGTTTCGCCATGTTGGCCAGGCTGGTCTCAAACTCCTGACTTCAAGTGATCTGCCTGCCTTGGCCTCCAAAAGTGTTGGGATTACAGGCATGAGCCACCGCGTCCGGCCCAGAGCCACTGGTTTAACCAACATGAAATCTTTAAATCAAGGAGTCACAGACTTCAGTGCGTAAAAGAATCACCTGGGGATGTTCAAGACGCAGATTCCTGGGCCATGCAGTACATCTGGGCTCAGGACTCTATGTCTGAAACACCACAGAGGACTCTGATGTCAATGATATTTGGATCATTATCAATGGCACATGGACCATATTGTGAACATTCTAACCTCAATGGTTGAGAAAAAGGATTGGCTAAAGCCACTGTTCAGGTAGAGAAGTTATTGATCGACAAAACAGGTTAACTATAACTGGTCTAAGATCAGCTATAGCCTTTAAAGCTGAGTTTGGGAGGAAAGACGCCAATGAATGGGGGTGATTGGATTTTTTCCATCGTTAGGAAACTGGGACTGATTGGGAGTGACCAGCAGAATTTGGCTAGAATTTAAACTAGCCCATACAGTCCATGAAGGCGGAGACTGCATTTGCAGGGTTTTCCCCCATAGCTCCAGCATCTAGCCCAGTACACGCCCAAGTGAAATGTGTGTCGCATTGACTTGACATTGACCAGAGGACTTGCCTAGCTTGCTGTGCTGCTCTGATCTTGTTTCCTTAACAACTAAGAGAGACACAGGACATTGGTCTCCATTGTGTGCCACCCAATCATCTCTCTAGAACCTTTCAGACTGGTCCAACTTGCGACATCAATATGCAGATTTGAGATGACTGCTCATTTTTCTCCACTTATTACTCACCCTCTCACGAAACAGGGGACCACTTCGTCAGCCTGTATCCGGTTGAGCCAGGAGGAGCACACGCCGTGGTGAATTGGTCCTTCTCCATCTAGCAGAATAACCAAAGCAGTCAGGGCCACCCACTGCTCCGAAGCACGGCCTCCCCTCCTCCCTCCAATGCAAAATGCTCACAGGCCCAGTGCCAAGTTTATCCTTTGGAATTCCTCCCCAGGATCCTTTCCTCTGAAGGGCAAGAGGAAACGGTATAGCTGGGGTGACTTCGTGCCTGTGCAACCACCCAGGGTTCTACTGGTGAGGGGTGGGTCGGATTCAAATCCTTCCCTATTGAAGGGTGCTTTTGGTGGCTTGCTGGACTCCTGGGATGGGCACTGTGCATTTTAATTACTTTATCTAGGAGGAAAAAGACAGGGCAGAGCTTGGGTTATCTGACTTACAACCAGCTGGGCATGATACAGCAGAGCGCTCTCCCAGGGAATGAGTGGTGGTGGCTTGTTCTAGTTGGTACTTTGGGGATATGAGGGAGCGCCATTGCAAATACACGTCTTGCCTCTTTCCTAATTCTGCTCAGGCTTGGCTCTGCATCAGGGGACGGTTCACCTGCTGCTTCTTCCCCCAGTTTTCTGGTCTTGGGGGTGAGTCTCTTCCCAGGGATTTGGGATTTAGCCTGCAGGCAGTGGTTTAGGGAGCCCTCCAGAAGCCCCCTGGGGGAAAATGCAGCCGAGGAGGCTCTCCCAGTGCCTCCGCCCACCTCGAGTGCGGTAGGAAACGATGGCCACAGTGAGGTGCACTTCATCAGGGTACATGTCTGGGGAGGAGCTGATGGAATAGTAGCGGGGCTGCAGCAGGGACAGCTGGGTCAGGAGCAAGGTGGCCGGCATCTGGATGGATGGGAACTCCTCCAGCACCTCCACGATGGTGGGGTTCTTGCCCCATTTCCATTCCTCGTACTCCTGCAAACCCTGTGCCAAGGAGACCGACAGACAAGCTTGAACCCAGCTGCCACATAGTTCCCATGAGGACCTGAGGGGGTCCAAGAAAGCAAAGTGAAAGTAACAGTTGGCAGGTGTGGTGGCTCATGCTGGTAATCACAGTGCTTTGGGAGGCCGAGGAGAGAGGATCACCTGAGACTAGGAGTTCAAGGCCAGCCTGGGAAACATAGTAAGACCCTGTCTCTACAAAATTTAAGAAAAATTAGCTGGATGTGATGGTGGATGTCTGCAGTACCCCAGTTACTTGGGAGGCTGAGGTGGGAGGACTGCTTGAGTTCAGGTGCTTGAGGCTGCAGTGAGCTAGGATCACACCACTGCACTCCAGCCTGGGTGACAGAGTGAGACCCTGTTGACAGACAGAAAGAAAGAAAGAGAGAGAGAGAGAGAGAGAGAGAGAAAAAGGAAGGAAGCAAGCGAGGAAGGAAGGAAGGAAGGAGAAGGAAAGAAAAAGACAAAGAGAAGAAAAGAAAAATAAAGAAAAAAAGAGCAATAACAGTTAACACTTGAATAGCAATTATTCTGTGCTAAGTTTTGATTCTCATGAAGACCTTATGAAATAGGTATTACTGTTTCCCCATTTTATATATGAGGAAACTGAGGGTCATAGAGGTCCTATGGCTACTAGGTGGTGATGCTGGGTGACACTGAGCCTTGCTTTAGACGGTGTGTCTTCAGAATCTGTGTTCCTAGTCACTACACACTCTTGAAGTCAAGAGTGACGCACTATGGAAGTGAGCCATGACACGCGGTGAGTGGCAGCATTCAGTGGAGACCTGTGATTTGTTGGTTGCAGAATCTGGAGATGCATCTTTGGAGAGCTTGGGTCATGTTCATGATGGTGAGTGACAGCCCCGGAAAAATCAGGTTAGGGTGTGTGGAGGACCATGTTTGGGGACGTGTTGACAGCAAAGCCCAGCTGTAACCAGGCAACAGAGGAACTCTCTGGAGCTCTGGAGTTATTTTTCCTTAATCTCAGAAGATGCCCTAGGCAGTCTCTGATTGCTGGAACAGAAAGCTCAGTTTCTGAGACCAGCGTGCCAGTGCACTGTGTAACAAAGATTTTCCCCATGTTCCTAAAGACTGTCCTGGTCCTATTTATTTATCTATTTTTTATTTAAAAAAATTTTTTTTTTTTTGAGATGGAGTCTCACTCTGCTGCCCAGGAAGGAGTGCAGTGGCATGATCTTGGCTCACTGCAAGCTCAGCCTCCCGGGGTTCACGCCATTCTCCTGCCTCAGCCTCCTGAGTAGCTGGGACTACAGGCGCCCGCCACCACGTCCAGCTAATTTTTTGTATTTTTAGTAGAGACGAGGTTTCACCATGTTAGCCAGGATGGGCTCAACCTCCTGACCTTGTGATCTGCCCACCTCGGCCTCCCAAAGTGCTGGGATTATAGGCGTGAGCCACAGCGCCCGGCCTGTTCTGGCTTTATTAATAGGTGATGGCATCCTTGACATCGTGCTTCTCAGACCTCCAGCCTGACTGGCCTGCAGTTGCAGGAGTAAAATGGACAAAGAGTCCTGGCCTCTCAACTCTTTGAAACTGACATTACCGGAAACTGACATCCATCACCCTGTTGGTGCCAGGCCTGGCTTCCCGCAGGCTGCTCCCTGCCAATGACCAAGCACAGGAGCCTCCAGGACTCCTCAAGGACCTTGCTGGGCCTTCCTTAAACTGCAATGCAGTCTAGAACGTTCTCGTCCCACCTTTCTTCCTTTTCCTTTGGTTGGGGTTAGATTTGTTTTGAGGTCTGATGGTTCTCCCAGCCTTATCTGATCCCTTTCTACTTTCTGTCACACAAGTGTTTCCCCTAATAAAAATCCTTGCTCATTTAATCCTGTCTTGAAGTCTGCACTTTTTGGAATAAATGAACTAATACACATGGGTTATATCAAATTCTATCTATCTATCTATCTATCTATCTATCTATCTATCTATCTATCATCTATCTATCTGGAGACAGATTCTTGCTCTGTCACCCAGGCTGGAGTATAGTGGCATGATCTTGGCTCACTGCAACCTCCATCTCCTGGGTACAAGCAATTCTCCTACCTCAGTCTCCTGAGTAGCTGGAATTACAGGTGCCCACCACCAGGCCCAGCTAATTTTTGCATTTTTAATAGAGACAGGGTTTCACCACGTTGGCCAGGCTGGTTCCGAACTCCTGACCTCAGGTGATCCGCCTGCCTCGGCCTCCCAAAGTGCTGGGATTACAGGCGTGAGCCACCGCGCCCAGCCTAGTTATTTATTTATTTATTTATACATATGGGGTTTTGCTCTTTCACGCAGGCTGGAGTACAGTTGGAAGATCATGATTCACCATAGCCACGAACTCCTGGGCTCAAGTGATCCTCCCACCTTAGCCTCCTGAGTAGCTAGGACTACAGGCATGTGCCATGATGCCCAGCTAATTTAATTTTTTTGTAGAGATGGGGTCTATGTTGCCCAGGTTGGTTTCAAACTCCTGGCCTCAAGCAATCTTCCCATCTCTGCCTCCCAGAGTGCTGGGATTACAGGCACGAGCCACTGTGCCCAAATTCTACTTGAAATAAGGTAAAAACAGTGCAATCTAATAAGGTACCAACAGTGCAATCTACGGTCCTTCTTCCTATCAGCCACCCTCCCCCATTAATTAAAAGTTTTAAATCAAAATTATACTTGCAGATAGTCTAAAAAGTTAAATAACTTTGCAAAGTTTATGATTAAAAATAATGGTCTCCTGTTCTACCTCTGCCATCTGCTTCCAACTCCCCGGAGGTAACTACTTACAGCTCTTTAGGTGTTCCTTCTGGTATTTATTTTCATATTTCTAAATACTACGCACTCGCTAATTAGCCTCTTCCTTGCTGCCCGCCATTCAATCCCCTCTCCTGGACGGCAGAAGAAAGCTAAGCCATCCTGTGCTCGGGGCTTGCTTTCTGGGAAGGAGCCCCCATTGGGAGCAGCGTGGGCCGTTCTCCTGGGTAGAATTTTCACTGAGCAAGGCTTTGCAGCGGGCTGGGGCAGGTGGTCCCAGGATTTCCAAGCAAGGTAGTAGAGGCTACGTTTGGTTCATTTTACAATCAAAGACCTCTGATCTCTAGTAGTCCCACCTGCAGCTCCTCTGCATTGGCAAAAGCTCATCATAGCAACCACATGGATGGAACTGGAGGACATCATGTTAAGCGCAAGAAGCCAGGCACAATAAGACAAATTTTGCATGTTCTCACTCATTTGTGGGAGCCAAAAACTAGAAGCAAATAAAGTCATAAAGACGGAGAGTAGAAGGAGCGCTACCAGTGCAGGGAAGGGTAGTGGGGAGGGGTGGGGGAAAGTGGAGATGGTTCATGGGCACAAAAATACAGTTAGATAGAAGGAATAAGATCTAGGCTAGGTGTGGTGGCTCATGCCTTTAATCCTAGCACTTTTGGGAGGCTGAGGTGGGTGGATCACCTGAGGTCAGGAATTTGATGGTGAAACTCCATCTCTACTAAAGAAAAAACTACAAAAATTAGCTGACCATGGTAGCAGGTGCCTATAATTCCAGCTGCTCGGGAGGCTAAGGCACGAGAATCCTTTGAGCCTGGGAAATGGAGGTTGCAGTGAACCGAGATTGTGCCACATGGCACTCCGGCCTGGGCTAGAGAGTGAGACTCTGTCTCAGTGACAAAAAAAAAAAAAAAAAAAAAAAAAAAAAAAAAAAAATCTAGTATTTCCTAGATCTAGACAAGGTGACTATTGTCAACAATAATTCCTTATGTATTTAAAAATAACTAAAAGAGTGGAATTGGAAGGTTTCCAACACAAAGAAATGATGAATGCTTGAGGGGATGAATACCCCCTTTGCCCTGATGCGATTATTACACATTATATACCTGTATCAAAATATCACATGTACCCCATAAATACATACACCTACCAAGTACCCATAAAAATTTAAAAAGCAACAAACAAGAAAAAACCTTATCTTTAAACCAAGGCATGGTGAGATCCTGTTTCTTTTTCTCCTAAGCATGGGCTAAGATGGCACTAGTGGAAGCCCAAGGTTCCAAAGGAAGACTGAAAGAATAGCAATTTCAGTTGTAGCCAGGGAACTGTTTGATTCAAGGGAGTCACTCTTGCTCTGCCAGGCCTTAGAACTGGGGGCAGACCAGCCACATTGGACCAGCCAATATGGCGACCTACAGCAAATAATGGCTCCCTTGGCTCAAGACTGCCATCTGCTGGAAGCCAGGTAATAACAGTTTTCAACTCTTCAATGACAAGGAGGTGAAAGGCGCTCCCTAGGGTTGTGCAAAGCCTGAGGACCCACCTTGCTGAGGACCAGCAGACGCTGCTTCTCCTTCTCGTTGGTGGCTAGGGAGGCAAACTGCTGCAGCTGCAGGGGCGTTGGTGGCGTGGTGATGTCCAGGTAGTACTTGAAGGCCTGGAAGATGGTGCAGGGTGGGAGGCGGTGCTCGTCTGTCCAGTTACTGATGACGCCTGTGGAGGTACAAGGCGGGTGAGAGGTGGGTGTGGGAGGGCTTGAGTCTAAGTCGGGGGTTCAGGTCTGCTCCTGGAGCAGAGGACGGGGCCAGGTGAGGAGGGTGGCTCCAGAGCCAAGCAACCTTCTAGCTCTCCACCTTCCATGCCCAGAATCCAGGGGATTTCATGTGTGCAAGAAGGAAATCCAAAATTAATTAGGCAAATGAATCCAAAATTAAGAAAATACATGAAGAGAGGAGAAAAATATTAAAATAGCATGACATAGTCCACTGGTGTTCCATACAACAAGCCCCCAGCTGTGCGTGACAGAGATAAGTCTATTTCGGCCCCATGTATCATGGCACAGTATCAGCCTCTCACCCCCTGAATGGGATGTTAGTGTTTGTCATTATAAACACTAACACTTATCTAGCACATTCTATATGCCGAGTACTATCATTAGCATTTTATATTAATTCATTTAATCATCACAACAATCCAAGACAGTGTTATTCTTCTCCCCACTGAGAAAAATAGAAGCATAGAGAGATTAAGAAATTTGCCCGAGGTCACACAGCTCATAAGCGTGAAGTCAGGCAGTGTGGCTTCAGACCTTGTTCTGACTACTATATTGTACTCCCTACTCTTCCTCCAATATGTCCCTAAATATAAGCCTCTTCTCCATCAGGGGTTCAATCTCAAATAAAAAGCTCTATTTCAACATAGAGGAAGTATTGTCTGGGTTGGATTTATTTTATTTTATTTATTTACTTTTTTAGACCGGGTCTCACTCTGTTGCCCAGGTTACAGTGCAGTGGTGCAATCACAGCTCAATGTAGCCTTGAACTCCTGGGCTCAAGTGATCCTCCCACCTCACGCTCCTGAGTAGCTGGGACTATAGATGTGAGCCACCATGCCCCACTAATTTTTTTTTTTTTTTAGATGGAGTCTCGCTCTGTCACCCAGGCTGGAGTGCAATGGTGCAATCTTGGTTCACTGCAACCTCTGCCTCCCGGGTTCAAGCGATTCTCCTGCCTCAGCTTCCTGAGTCGCTGGGATTACAGACATGTGCCACCATGCTCAGTTAATTTTTTGTATTTTTAGTAGACATGGGTTTTGCCATGTTGGCCAGGCTGGTCTCGAACTCCTGACTTCAGGTGATCCACCCGCCTCGGCCTCCCAAAGTGCTGGGATTACGATTACAGGCATGAGCTGCTGCACCCGGCTTGATGCCTGGCTAATTTTTGTATTTTTTTTGTAGAGATGCAGTTTCACCATGTTCCCAGGCTGGTCTCAAACTCCTGGGCTCAAATGATCTGCCTGCCTCAGCCTCCCAAAGTGTTGGGATTATAGGCGTCAGCCACCTCACTCAGCCAGGATTTATTAAGAGAGGGCATGTCTCAGCCGGGTGTGGTGGCTCATGCCTGTAATCTCAGCACTTTGGGAGGCCAAGATGGGTGGATCACCTGAGGTCAGGAGTTTGAGACCAGCCTGGCCAACATGATGAAATCCCCATCTCTACTAAAAATACAAAAAATTAGCTGGTATGGTGGCATGCGCCTGTAATTCCAGCTACCCAGGAGGCTGAGGCAGGAGAATCGCTTGAACTTGGGAGACGGAGGTTGCAGTGAGCCAAGATTGTGCCACTGCACTCCAGCCTGGGTAACAAGAGCAAAACTCTGTCTCAAAAAAAAAAAAAAAAAGAGGGTATGTCTCTCTAAATTAGTGTCTTCCTGAGAGGTTTTCAGCAGGGCTTTGACGATATGCTACTTTCACATTCTATCCTGACTTTACATCCTAGCTCTTTTGTAAAAGTGACAGTCCTGTATTAGTCTGCCAGGTAAGGTCACTGCAGTTCCTTGTACCTGACCCTTGAGCTCACCTGTGCTCCTGGATGAAGCACTGGGACCGATTTGCCTTTGAAAGTTCTTCAATATGAATGTCAAGGATGGACACTTAAGCAGGCGAGAACTTGATCTAATGAGGTAAAACATGTGGGCTCAATCCCTAGTTGGCCATCGAGCTTCCTATAGTACCTTTTGATTCTAAGAGGAGGCAGGATCAGACTTCAGATGTTATTTACCTGGTGGGCAATGGGGTACTAGAGATTTTCCTGAGGGGTAGAGATTTTCACTTTCCTGGAAAGTGAAGAGTGGCTACTGCTAACATCCGTGTCTAGTCAATGAAGGAAGGTAGCAGCCCCCTTCTCCCAATGGTGAGCCATCGATGGCCTGGCACCATGCGCATTTATTTGCTCAGCTGGTTGGCCCAAGGTTGATCAGCCATGAGAAAGGAGAAAATCTTCAGTCTCATCGGCTGCTAGCAACAGAGACCCACTCTCCTGCCTGGACTGGTGATTGGGAAGAACGGGTCTCTTCTTCTCCAGACACCCACTGCCTCTGCAGCTCCCTAGAGCAGGGAAGGGCCCCTGGGAATGTTACCTAAAGCCGTGTTCCGCTCCTCCAGCAGCTCCACTTTCACCATCTGGTTGACAGGGGGTGCGTCCTCCAGCCGCTCGATCAGGGCATTCACGAGGTCCTCGTGGTTGCCAGGGAAGACACCCAGGTGGTCCCCAGGCTGGTACTGCAGCTCCTGACTCCCGTTGGTGTGGAGACGCACGAAGATAGTTGACCGACTGCAGGAAATTGCAGAGGAATCATAGGACAAGGGCCAGCAGCTACTTCCTCCTTTTTTTTTGGCTCTTCTGTCTGTCCCTGTTGGCTGCAGTTCTCCTCCTTCCATTCTTGTTGGGGCCTGTGCTAACCAAGCCTATTCCCCCATCATTCTATTATTATTATGGTGAGATAGGGTCTTGCTCTGTCGCCCTGGCTGGAGTGCAGTGGTGCGATCATGGCTCACTGCAGCCTCTATCTCCCAAGCTCAACGATCCTCCCACCTCAGCCCTCCCAAGCAGCTGGGACTACAGGCAGGCACTGTCATGCCTGGCTAATTTTGGAATTTTTTGTACAGATGGAATTTCCCTATGTGGCCCAGGCTGGTCTCAAACTTGTGAGCTGAAGCAATCTTCCCACCTCGGCCTTCCAAAGTGCTAGGATTACAGGTAAGGGCCACAGTGCTCAGCCATCATTCTACACTGAGGCTTTTCATCAAGGTCACCAGTGAACTCCTCACTGCAAATCCAATGGCTGCTTCCTAGGGTTCATCTGGATCTGGAAGCAGTATTGGGCGTAACTACTCACTCTCTCCTTCTCAACTCCCTTCTTTTGGATTCTAGCACCCCATTCTCAGTACTAATAGGGGTTCTCTCAGTGTCTAGCACTTCACTGGGATCACAGACTGTGGTATTCCCAATCTGTGAAATTCTACATCTCCTAGGAATTGCAAGCCCCAGCGCCTTTGCCAACCAGGGTTCCTCATGTTGTAATGGTAAAGGAAAAAAGACTTGGCTTTAAGCTTGGGTTCCTCCTATGCATAAACTCATCAATACCACAAAATTGAGAGATCTAAAAAGACAACACAGAAGGAAACTCACTGATGCCTACCGGGTTATAACCTTTCTGCATTGATTTTTGTGTTTCAGGTTCAGGAGGGCTATGCTAATCCAACAGCTTTCAAGAATAAACTCAGAATGTGATTATTCTGGTCCTTTAAAAAGTTTCGGTACAGGCCAGGCGCAGTGGCTCGCACCTGTAATCCCAGCACTTTGGGAGGTGGAGATGCGCGGATCACCTGAAGTCAGGAGTTTGAGACCAGCCTGGCCAACGTGACAAAACCCCATCTCTACTAAAAACACAAAAATTAGCTGGGCATTGTGGCACGCGCCTGTAGTCCCAGCTATCCCGGAGGCTGAGGATGGAGAATCACTTGAACCCAGGAAGTGGAGGTTGCAGTGAGCTGAAACTACACCACTGCACTCTGGCCTGGGCAACAGGGAGAGACTACATCCCCCCTGCCACCCAAAAAACAAACAAACGAACCCCACAAAAACCTTTCAGTACAGTATACTGCATTTTACACAATACCTGCAAACTCTAGGATCAACTGCACTTGGATAAATCAAATCTTTTGCACCCTTTGAGCTACGATTGCTTTCTCAGACCTGCTTTTTCTTCGTTGCCAATGAGTTTTCAGTGGATAGAGACGCTTGATATTCAACATGAAGTTTCTATATTCTCTATGGTATGTAAATCAACACTTGAATAGCCCAATGGGACTCGCTATTTAAAGGAGTTTTTGGCTCAACCAAGAACCCCTTTGTGCTACAAATAGCCACCATTATTAAAAAGAGTTGAGCGGGCACATTATTTTGGGTGAGGAAACGGTGTCAAGTATTTTCTTGAAGCAAGGCATCCCTGCCCTTAGCATAGCAGAGAACTTAGCGACCATAATTGTGAATGGCAGTATTAGGGTCTGGAGTCCCACTGTCCCTCCCTGGGCAGATCTTACCCTGTCTGGGAACTTGCACGACTGAGCCTTCTCAGAGCTCACACCAGTCTTTGGTTCCTGGGGAGCAAAGACATCACCTCCAGAGAGCTGCAAGAAGTAAATCGCGGAAGCCGGGGCCAGCAGGGGGCGCTGTGGGGTTTCTAATTTGGGAGCCTCCTAAGTTTACCCAAAGGAAGCCTTTGAAAGGCCCGCAAATCAATTCCCGCTTTCTTCCCAGATCATCACGATTTGTACAAAATAGAAATGCAGAGGACCCAAACTTGCTGAGCTAGCTCACAAGCACAGCCACCTCCTCCCAAGTCCTCTTGAACGAGGCAGAGGGTGGCCGTGCAGACAAGGAGCAGGCATGGGAAAGTGGCTGGCCTGTGGGCTAGAAGGTGGGTCCAGGCTTTGGCCCTGCTGGGAGTTTAACCAAGGGGACTCTGCATGCTGCTTGGGGGTGCTTGCTGAGAACCCCCGGCGTTGAATGGCGCGGGGCCCCAGGGCACCTTGGTGGGCTGGTCTTTGATGCTTTGCTGGGAAGTCGACCCTCTGGGGAATAGCACTGGCTCAGAAACCAATTGTCTTAAATCTCAGTTCTGCTGAGCTTTGTAAGTGGAGAATTTTTAAACATTTTTTTAAATTATTATTTTTATTTTTTTTGAGATGGAGTCTCTCTCTGTTGCCCAGGCTGGAGTGCAGTGGTGCTATCTTGGCTCACTGCAACCTCCACCTTCCAGGTTCAAGCGATTCTCCTGCTTCAGCCTCCCAAGTAGCTGGGATTACAAGCGCCCACCACCATGCCTGGCTAGTTTTTGTACTTTTAGGAGAGACAGGGTTTAACCATGATGGCCAAGCTGGTCTCAAACTCCTGATCTCAGGTGATCCACCCGCCTCAACCTCCCAAAGTGCTGGGATTACAAGTGTGAGCCACTACGCCTGGCCTATTTTTTAATTTTTTTCTTAAAGCTTGGGACACATATGGGCCATATGAGAAGTACAGGGAGAAGGGGAAGAGGCAATGGAACAGTAGCCGCCATTTGGGCCCTATTTCCTTCTCCCCCGAGTGTCTCCTCTGTGTGACTTACTTCCAGCCACATCCAGAAGCATCACACACACACATGATTGACGATGGCTCAATGATAGGTTTGCAGATAAAAGAATAATTTGCTAATGTCCAGCATTAAATGGAAAAAAACCCAGAAAATGAGCATTCTTCAGTGAAAAGGATAAATTTTGTCAGCTGTGAACTGCTCAAGTTAACAAGGTTCATTCATTCAACACCCGTACATTGCGTGCCAAGCACTGTTCCAGGCACTGGTGAGAGAGTGATGGGGAAGGACAGCAAAGTGCCCTATTCTCATCGAGAAGTCACTTAAAAGATCTCAGGCGGGGTTGATGATGTGGATGAGTGGGTGGTGATGGGTTGAGGGGAGAAGGCTATGTTGATAGGACAGTCAGGGAGACCTCTCTGGCGATTTGACATTTAAGCAGAGACATACAAAGACCTGCAAGCACAGCATGCCAGGGATGGGGAAGAGCACGTGCAAAGGCCCAGAGGCAGAGAAAAGGTGGCATGTTCAAGGAAGGGAAAGAAGGCTGGAGTGTTTGTTTGGACAATAGTAGTGGCCAGATCACAAGAGCCTCATGATGATCTGTCATGGCAAGGAGTTTGGAGGTTTCCTGAAGTCCAGCAGTAGATCATCAGCGGCTGTGAAGCCGGGGAGTGATAGGCTTCAATTCACGGTTTTAAAAGATTCCTCTGTCTGAGGACCCGCTTCCATAGTAAAAGATTAAGGTGGGGGTGGCCAGAAATTCACACCTTATACAAGTAGGACACCTAGTCCAAACCAGTTTTTCGCACCCTATGCAAATGGCACGCCTGGTCCAACCAATATTTTGCGTCCTATGTAAATCAAACTCTGCCTCCTCACTAGGCATCTGTAATTCCCCAAACCCCCCTGCATTTCACCGTGGATCTGGCAACCCATTTCTCCAGGACCCCTCTCTTCAGCAGAGAGCTTTTTTTTTTTTTAAGATGGAGTCTCACTCTGTTGCCCAGGCTGGAGAGCAGTGGTGCGATTTTGGCTCATAGCAACCTCCGCCTCCCAGGTTCAAGTGATTCCTCTGCCTTAGCCTCCCGAGTGACTGGGATTACAGGCATCTGCCAACATGCCCAGCTAATTTTTGTATTTTTAGTAGAGACGGGGTTTCACCATGTCGGCCAGGCTGGTCTCAAACTCCTGACCTTGTGATCCGCCTGCCTTGGGCTCCCAAAGTGCTGGGATTATAGGCCTGAGCCACCGCACCCGGCCCTTTCTTTCATCAATTAAACTTGTACTGTTAACCTCAAAAATAAAACAAAATAAAATAATAAAAAAAAAAAAAAAAAGAAGAAAGAAAGGAAAGATTCCTCTGTCTGCTCTTTGGGAACCGATGTTTTTAGAGAAAAGCTTAGACACCAAGAGACAAGTTGGGTGGGTATTCCAGTCACTCAGACCGGAGATGCCCATGGCTTTGCTCAAGGTGGTAGGTCTGAGATGTAGTTGAAAGACAAGGCCAAGGGCATCTGCTGAGAGACTGCATGACCTAGGGGAGAGGGAGAGAGCAATGAGGATGACACTGGAGGTTTTGACTGAAGCCAAACATGGATGTCCTCTGTTGAGATGGGGAAGGCTGGAGAGAAGCTATTTTACTCGAGGGGAGATGAGACTGAAGCATTCTACCGATCAAGAACTCTCCACTGTAATGTCTGTCATTCTCCCCAGACATCCCGGTGCTGACCTTAACTTCTGCTGTTCTTCCTTCCTGGACCCCCCTCCTCTTTCCTGCCTTTCTAAAGCCCACCCTCCCTTAAGAGGTTCATCTCAAGTCCTGCATTCCCCTCTTGCTCCTGATTTCTAGGACTTGGTATCTACACCCCACACATTAGCCACCCATTATGCTCTCTCCTCTGTGTCATTTGCTAATTGTTGTACGTGCATTAGAAAATTTATTTCCAGGCTGTGATGGTGACTGCGGTCACTTTTCTCTTTAGATTTTCAAGGATCATCCTCAAAAGGCTGCCTACTTCCTCATAAGCACTTTGCCTGCAATTAATGGTCTCTCGTAGGGGGATTAGTGATATCTTGGTCGTGGCCTTTTGGGCCAGACAGCCCAACTTCAGCCTCGGGCAGGAGAAAACGGGAGAGTCATGCTTTTTCACTCAATTATCCTTTTCTTCTTTTAAAATAAGCCTTATGAAGCTGGAAATGGTATTAAGCTTGAAAATAGGTAGTGCTTTTAAAGCACTTTAAGCTTGAAAATAGAGAACATGCTTTTAAAGAGATAAATGCAGAGGTAAGACTGGGTCCTTTTTGTGCTAATTCATAACTGATTTGAATTCTACACTCCAGTTCTAACCTTGTTTGGAATATTCTCTTGCTAGTCACTTTTAGACCCATAGCTTAGAGTCAGGTGCCTCCTCTGGATTGGCGGGGGTGGGGGCTGATTTTGGGACTTTTGGTTTCACTTAGCATCAAAACATTTGCAAGTTTCCTTGCTACTTATGTACTATGGCTTTGGGAGTACATTCTGTAAGCTGGTCTTTCATAGTTTGTTGCTGAAAGAAATTTCCAGTAGATTATTAGGCCTTCTCATGCAATGCTACTTATATCATCCCTTCCCATAGGACCAAAATAAGTAGTAAGAGATATATTTCAAATACGGAGCCCCTCTCCATGTCAGGGGCCATTATGCTCTGAATTGCACTTAACTAATTATTCAGAGATTAATTTCCCACTCCATTTCTTTAATGTTTGAGAATCTAAGAGGGAATATGAGAGCCCTGGGGCTCTGCTCTGTTGATCACTTTTATCAAAGGTTTGGAAGATTACATAGAAAGCACGCACACTAAATTTGCAGGTGACATGAAGCACGGATGGATAAGGAATACTGACGGGACTCTATGATATGCTAGTTGCTTTATGTAGCTTATTTTTAATACTTAGCAGCCTTGCAATGCTGGTGAGGCCATCTGTGTAGCCATTTGGCACACTGACTTTGGCGTCAGATAACCAGGTCGGTGTGACCTTGAGAAAGTCACTTGTATTTTCTAGTTGTCATTGTTCCTATTTAAAATGTGTATGATAAGAGCACCTACTTCCCAGGCTGGTTAGAATTATGAAAGATCCTAGACAGAGGACTCAGCACAGTGCTTGGAACACAGAGAGCTCTAGAAAAACATTAGTAATCTTCACAGCTATCATTCCTATTCTGTAGGTAAGGAGACAGGGGCTCAGACCACCTAAATGACTTAGCCAAGGCTGCACAGCTAGTGCATGGCAGAGCTGGGGTTAGAACCCAGAACTGCTTAACTCAAGAGACTACTCTTAGACATCACATCTCAAATTGAGCAAACTGGGTCTGTCCATCCATCTCTCTACTTGTATAAGTAATTTTTCTTTTTCTTTTTTCTTCTTTTTTTTTTTGAGATGGAGTCTTACTCTGTCACCCAGGTTGGAGTGCAATGGTGCAATCTCAGCTCACTGCAGCCTCCGCCTCCTGGGTTCCAGCGATTCGCCTGCCTCAGCCTCCTGAGTAGCTGGGACTATAGGCCCCCACAACCATGCCTGGCTAATTTTTGTATTTTTAGTTAAGACAGGGTTTCACCATGGTGGTCAGGCTGGTCTTGAACTCCTGACCTCGTGATCCATCTGCCTCGGCTCCCAAAGTGCTGGGATTACAGGTGTGAGCCACCGTGCTGGGCCAAGTAATTTTTCTAGCACTAATGAAGGTCTTTGCACTAGTTCCTGTTGAATGGAATGTTTTTCACTTTCTAGTTACAGCAGAACATCTTTTCAAGTCTCGATTCTTTGCATAGCATAGTTCACTGCGCTGTGCTTAGTTCACCGGGTTACCCACCTCTGTTCCCAGAGCAGCAAGGGAGTCTCTATGGCACTTTGCAATGACTGGAAAACAGTCAGCCCTTGGAATCAACAAGAGCTTGTCCTTTCTTGTGGGTGGCACCTGGGAGCAGAGGTGGGTAACCCAGTGAACCAAGCACAGCAGAGTGAACTATGCTGGGCAAAGAATCAAGACTTGAAAACATTCTTGATTCTTCTGCTGTAACTACAAAGAGAAAAAGATTCCATTCAACAGGGATCTATGCAAAGACTTTCATGAGTGCTAGAAAAATTATTTATACAAGTAGAGAGATGAGCAGACCTGGTGTGATGATTTTGAGAAGACGTGATGTCTGAGAACAGCAGTGACGGCTTTTAATGGAAAAGCAGAACAGCCATTAGAACCACGCCTGAGATCTCAGGCGGCATTAGCGCGTCCTGTTCAAATTGGTGATGGTAATAATAACCTCAGCACATTTGGCAGTGATCACATACTCTCCACTGCACTGTGACCAGGTGAGAGTGACATTTCCAGCAGGACAGAGTGTGTCCTTTTACTAAAGCCAGAGGCTTGGGAAACCATGTCTTAGAAAGAATGACTTGAAGGAATCAGGCCCCAGAGGAGATTGGTCAGCGTCGTCGGCTATTTCCAGGTCTCTCATTTGGAAAGAAAGAAGCTTGTCTTAGGTGTCACCAGAGAGTAAAACTGAGTTTAAAATAAAGTGCTAGGAAGACATGCTTTGGTTATATTTGATAAAAAGATATTGGTTATATTGGATATTAAGCTAATTTCTAACAATTAGGACTTTATCTCCCATAAACCCAAAGAAATTTAAGCAGAGTGTGGGTAGCCACTTTTTAGCTACATTAAAAAAATTATTCACAATAGGAAATACTTGGACTAAGTGATTTCCAGCTAAGAGGCTGTGGTACAATGAACGTGTAGCAAATCTAAGGGGTGTGGTCCACTGTTAAAAAAACCTTACTCAGAAAACCTTTTTCTTTCCTCTTTTCATGAGATCAACACCATCTCCTTTTCCCAGCCCTTCAGGTTGGAGCTTGGCAAAAGGAAGGCAGGAACTCCAGACACTAAAAAGCAGCAAGGGAGTCTCTATGGCACTTTGCAATGATTGGAAAACAGCCAGTCCTTGGAGTCCACAGTGCTTGTCCTTCATCGTGGGTGACATTTGAGAGAATAGGTGCGTAACCCAGTGAACCAAGATGTTCCTACCTGGATTTAGGGCTCTGGAGGTTTTGACGGCTAAGGAGTCGGGCAGCTGAGACTCGCTTTTTGTGGACATTGGATAGACCTGTGGGGAGAAAAACAGTCTTCCTGAGAAGGTGTTGAATGTTCCATTAAAAACTCCCCAGGCGGGCAGGGCAAGGTGGCTCACGCCCATAATCCAAACTACTTAGGAGGCTGAGGTGGGAGGATCACTTGAGGCCAGGAGTTCAAGACCAGTCTGGGAAACATAATGAGATCTTTTCTCAGAATATTAATACAAACAAACACTGCAGCATTTTCTTCACCCTCTACTGACACTTCTACTGTTCTCTGGAGTAGAATGAGAGACAGAAGGGAAGAGATGAGGCAGGCATTGGTTGGGATGGGTGAGGTGGTTGTGGGTAGTGCAGAACAAAAAGAAAATCTGGTTGAATTAAGTTGAGAAGAGGATGGTTTGGAAGAACATGGTATATTACGAGAGAGAGAGAGAGAGAGAGAGAGAGAGAGAGAGAGAGACATTTCCCAGTACTTGTTTTACAGAGTGTGGGAGGGCAGCAAAGTATTCATTTTGGTAAGACTGCACTAAAGGGAGATCAAAGCAATGAAGCCTATCTTCCCTAAGCACCTTCTGGAGGTGAGATCGCCTGCCTTTCCCCCATTGTCATGAATGCCTCCCTAGAAGGGTGGTGGGAGGTACCTTGCGTGAGTTCTGGAGCTTCGGCCACATAGGTGAGGCGGAACTTGTTTCTCTTCCAGCTGCGGTCATTGCTGATGAGGGAATTGTTCGCCTTTTCAATGTTGACATCATCTCCCACACAGAAGACATCACAGGCTGCCTGTGGTGTACACAAGGCTTTCAGTGACCTCTTTCAGCCAAGTGGATCTCCTCGCCAACAGCTCCAAGTCATGGCATGTATCTCTACATCCACCCACCCATCCATCTATCCAACCATCCATCCATCCATCCATCCATTCATCCATCCATCCATTCATCTATCCATCCAGTAACTCTTCCCTCCTTCCCTTCCTTTCTTCACTCTACCCTTTCATTATCTTCCTTCCATCCATTCACCCATCCACTCTGCCATTCATCTACCCTTTCACCCTCCCATCCATGTATCTTTCCATCCATCCATCTGTCCACTCACCCACCCATCCACCCACCCATCCATCCATCTTTCCATGCACCCATCTTTCCTTCCATCTACCCATGCACTCATCCATCTTTCCATGCATCCATCCTTCCATCCATCTACCCATCGACCCACCCACCCATCCATCTATCTTTCCATGCATCCATTCTTCCATCCATTCACCCACCCATCCATGTACCTTTCCATGCATGCATGCATCCATCCATTCATCTATCCATCCATCCATCCATCCTATATATTTTGAGTGTCTGCGATGTGCTGGACACGTCAGATTTGCCATTGACTTTAGGACCTAACCTGCACTTAAGACATAATTCTATTATGTCATTTATTCCTAAAATTAATGTGTGTAGAGGTTTAACATTAAAGAAGAAAGTAAACATCTCAGAATTTCCCAATCCATCTTCCTCTAAATATTTAAGAATTATATAAAGGCAGAGCATATTGAATGTCTGGATGACTGCAAATACATTTTCCTTTTTTTTTTTTTTTGGTCAAGCTCACTTGTTCTTCAATTTTAACAATTCTAAGAATTGCTGTCCTTATTTATTTAAGACAGAATCTCACTCTGTCACCCAGGCTGGAGTGCAGTGGTGCGATCTTGGCTCACTGCAGCCTCAACCTCCTCCCCAGGTTCAAGTTATTCTCATGCCTCAGCCTCCCAGGTAGCTGGGATTACAGGCATGTGCCACCACACCCAGCTAATTTTTGTAGTTTTAGTAGAGACAGGGTTTTGCCATGTTGGCCAGGCTGGTTTCGAGCTCCTGGCCTCAAGGGATTTGCCTGCCTCAGCCTCCTAAAATGCTGGGATTACAGGCATGAGCCACCATGCCCGGCCAATGTCCTGAGTTATTTTTAAGATAAAACCACAGATAATTCAAAATAATGATAATTTTTAGGAATAGTTCTTACCATTGTTTGACCTCATGTTGACTTTAAAACAATCCAAATGTTCATCAGTGGATGAATGGATTAACAAGACTTGACACATCCATACAATGGAATATTATTTGGCTATAGAAAAGGATGAAGTTCTGAGACATGCTACGGCATGAATGAACCTTGAAAACATTATACTAAGTGAAAGAAGTCAGTCACAAAAGACCACATTATGATTCCATTCATATGAAATGTCCAGCACAGGGAAATCTACAGGGACAGAAAGTAGGTTTGTGGTTGCCAGAGCTGGGGGTGGGATGGGAGGACAGGAGGTTGACAGCTAAAGGGTACAGTGGCTTTTAACAGGCCTTCCTTCCTGGTTGCTCAGTCAGGGTTGACTGATGGAAATCAAGCAACAGAATTATCCCAATGGGTATAAAAAGCCATTATTTCAACTCTCCTTGTCTGGGAGGAAATGCAGGAACAGGCTGATAAACACTGCCTCCCCACATGGAAATCCTCACAGCCCGGGGCCTCAGCTTCCCCATTTACTCTCTACCTGCGTTTGCTTTCAGGATGAAAAGTGCCATCTAAATGACAGAAGGTTGCATAGTACTCTTCTCCCGGGGTTGCTGATGAGTATGCATTCCAAGGCTAGGATGGCACGGGTAAAAGTGGCAGGGTCTACATTCATTACCACCTCCCAGCCTAGAATGGTCAGTTTAGTCATCCTCATATGCAGATAGAAGGCCATGCATGGTTCATTTATTCTCCTGTGCCCTTAAATTTAAAACAGCTCTGGTCAATAGCATGTCTTATCATGATGGAAAGGTTCTACACCGTCTAATATGGTAATCCCTACCCCTGTGGCTACTGAGAATGCAAAATGTGTATTCTTACCTGCTTACTGCAACTAAGCAATGGGATTTTTTTTTTTTTTTTTTTTTTGAGACGGAGTCTCGCTCTGTCGCCCAGGCTGGAGTGCAGTGGCCAGATATCAGCTCACTGCAAGCTCCGCCTCCCGGGTTTACACCATTCTCCTGCCTCAGCCTCCCGAGTAGCTGGGACTACAGGCGCCCGCCACCTCGCCCGGCTAGTTTTTTTTGTATTTTTTAGTAGAGACGGGGTTTCACCCTGTTAGCCAGGCTGGTCTCGATCTCCTGACCTCGTGATCCGCCCATCTCGGCCTCCCAAAGTGCTGGGATTACAGGCTTGAGCCACCGCGCCCGGTCAAGGAATTTTTTTTTTAATACTGAAGAAAGATAGCAGTTTATTATAATTTATTTTATTTAACAATCTAGGAAGTTCGCAGCCATCAGCAGTTCCAGCGCGATTTCAGGTACAATTGGGGATTCTGGAATCTCAGTGGAGCTGTGAATGTAGTGAACGTTGTATGTAAACTATGTGCCATGCCTGGGAGCACTTTGGGAGGCCCAGGGGGGCGGATTGACTGAGCTCAGGAGCTCACGACCACCCTGGGCGACACGGTGACACCCCATCTCTACTAAAATACAAAAAACTAGCTGGGCATGGCGGCAGGTGCCTGTAGTGTCCCAGCTACTTGGGAGGCTGAGGCAGGAGAATAGATTGAACCCAGGAGGTGGAGGTTGCAGTGAGCCAAGATTGTGTCACCGCACTCCAGCCTGGCGACAGAGCAAGATTCTGTCTCACAAACAAAACAAAACAAAACGAAACAAAACATGTATACTTTTGTTAATACAGGGATAGGAATCTCTCTCTCAAATTAACTTCATTTGTTTTATTCTCAGCAAACTGACCTGGGCCACTCGACATGGCTTTTATCGTTCCTGATATTAGCACATGTTCTATTTTTACAATACATTCCTGACCTTCAGAAGGTATCAATTAGACATGCATGGTACCAGGGACTTCACAGCCACCATAGGCTTTCTCCTCTACATCCATCATGTTCTCATGGAATTCTACTTTGCTTTCCCAGGAACTTCAGTAGTTTCCTGGTGAGGTGGGGATGCAGAGTCTGTCACTCCCTTCTGTCTGGAGGAAGTCAGGAATGGGATTTTAAACCTATTAAATTAAATTAATTAATTAGTTTTTTAAAGACATGAGGTCTCACTATGTTGCCCAGGCTGGTCTTGAGCCCCTGGGCTCAAGCAATCCTCCTGCCCAGCCTCCCAATGTGCTGGGATGACAAGCATGAACCACCATGTCCAGCCTTATTTAATTTTGAACTGTGTAGATAGGTACAGATGTAATTCATGTAACATACAATTTACTGTTTAAACATGTACAATTTTGTGGCATGTAGAACGTCCACAAGGTTATGCAACCCTTCCCACTATCTGCTTCCAGAACATTCTCATCACCCCCACCCCCCACACTGAAAAACTCTTTTATCTATTAGTAGTCACTTCCATTTCCCATCCCCATAACCCCTTGCAACCAATAACTTGCCTTCTCTCTCTATGGGTTTTCTGATTCTGGACATTTCATATAAATGGAATCCTGCAATACATATTCTTTTGTGACTGTCTTCTTCCACTTAGCATAAAGTTTTCAAGGTCCATCCATGTTGTAGCATGTATCACCACTTCATTATTTTTTATGGATGAAGAATATTCCATGGCATCGATGTATCACATTTTATTGACCCATTCATCATATTTAATTTTAATTAGCTTAAGTTTAGATTTAAATGGCTATGTGTGGCTAGTGGCTACCATATTGGTCAGTGAAGATCTACCACAAGAGGGGTATGCTTGTCAAAGTTGGTAGACTGCCAAGATCTTAAGTTTGGTTTGATTGACCAACTCTATGTTTTTCTGTGTACCTGTATACCAAATGTGAGTGAGGGATGGCTTCCTCCCAGCCCTGACATTCCAAAACTCTATAATTTTTTTTATGGACCAACTCCTTTCCCATAATGTAGAATGTTGGATTCTGGGTAGAAAATATGTGCTTTCAGGACACCCAAATTTGTCTGAGCTGTTTAAAGCTGTATTTTGGCTGGATACATGGGAGAGGTACTAAGGGTTCTCTCAAGTTTATTCTCTTCTTGATGGTTTAGGTGCTGTCTTTGGGGGTGTGGGGAGCATTACTTCTCCCTGTAGGTCCATGAGATCTAGATTACCTTGAAGACCTTCTTGGCCCAGGTCCTGAAAGCCTCTTCCTGCCCACAGAGCTCATCCCCTTCCCTCATCTTCAGGATCCTCTCCCCTCCCAGTTCTTCCAGGAGAGTGTCCACAGCATGTCCGAAGGCGCAAAAGTGAGGGTACGCTCGTGAGCCAAGACCAAACACTGAGAACCTGTCAAGGGGACAACAGAATGTTCATGCTAGGGGACTGTGGGGAATGTGGGGAGTGTCTAGTGTAATGGGCTAAACTGTGTCCCCCCAAATTTTGTATATTAAAACTCTAATCTCCTTACAATTGTATTTTGAGATAGGGCCTTTAAGGAGGTAATTAGGGTTAAATTAGGTTATAAGGGTAGAGCCCTGTTCTGATAAGATTAGTGTCCTTATAAGAAGAGGAAGAGACAACAGACCTCTCTCTCTCTCT
>NW_016808932.1:1821207-1870184 GCF_001698545.2 Rhinopithecus bieti | reverse complement strand
TTTTTGAGACAGAGTTTTGCTCTATCGTCCAGGCTCGAGTGCAGTGGCGCCATCTTGGCTCACTGCAACCTCTGCCTCCCAGGCGCAAGTGATCTTCCCACCTCAGTCTCCAGAGTAGCTGGGATCACAGGTGCATGCCACCATGCCCAGCTAAGTTTTTATATTTTTGGTAGAAATGGGGTTTTGCCATGTTGCCCAGGCTGGTCTCAAACTCCTGAGCCCAAGAGATCTGCCTGCCTTGGCCTCCCAAAGTGCTGGGATTATAGGCATGAGCCACTGTGCCCGGCATTGGCAAACTTTTTATATGTGGGGGTCAGACAGCAAATATTTTAGGCTTACAGGCCAAGAAGCAAAATTGAAGCTATTACATAGGCACTTACAAAACAAGAAAGAAAACAAACATTCCTGAACATTCTCAATTGATAAAATTAAAAACATAATAATAACAATTAAGCATACTTTAACACAGGTTTACTATGAGAAGACTGGAATTCATTTTTTGGGAGAGAATAATAACATTTTCTTTATTGGGGTTCAAAGGTAATGTTTTCTACCATCAAACTGATTACAAATGTTCATCGGTAAGAAAAGTATTATTAGCTCATGGGTTGTTAAAAATATGCAGTGACCAGGCTGGATTTGGCTCATAGGTGTTAGTCTGCCAACCCCTGCCATGATAGATTTAATAAGGGAAAAATGGGTCTGACTGTCAAACTCCACAACTGACGTTTCAATGTTGAGCTGAAAAAAGTACTGATGTCAAAACCTATAGAATGTTCAACACCAAGAGTGAACCCTAAAGTAAATATGGACTGTGGCTGATAATGTGTCCCTGTAGGTGCGTCAGTTCTAACAAACGCACCACTCTGGTGTGGATTGCTGATAGGAGGGGAGACTGTGCGTGTGTAGGGACAGGAGGATGTGGGAACTCTCTGTACTTTCTGCTCATTTTGCTGTCAACCTAAAATTGCTGGCCGGGCGCAGTGGCTCAAGCCTGTAATCCCAGCACTTTGGGAGGCCGAGACGGGCGGATCACGAGGTCAGGAGATCGAGACCATCCTGGCTAACACTGTGAAACCCCGTCTCTACTAAAAAATACAAAAAACTAGCCGGGCGAGGTGGTGGGCGCCTGTAGTCCCAGCTACTCGGGAGGCTGAGGCAGGAGAATGGCGTAAACCCGGGAGGCGGAGCTTGCAGTGAGCTGAGATCCGGCCACTGCACTCCAGCCCGGGCGACAGAGTGAGACTCCGTCTCAAAAAAAAAAAAAAAAAAAAAAAAATTGCTTTAAAACATAAAGCCTATTTGAAAATGTCCTGGAGGACATAACAGATATTTCAATATCTAGCAAACCAGTGATCTATATCATCTACTAAGCATTGCTCTGAGTAATTATGGAGAAGGCTCAGTTAGCGAAGGTCTGAGATATTTGTGGCCAGGCCTGAAGGTTCTTCCTACAGGGCAACTCACATCAGTCTTGTCTTGATCAATATCCACGAAACGAAGGGTTTGACATCCCAGTTTTCTTTCCTTCCAAGAACCCATTAGACTGAATACACAACTGTTGTAATATAAAATATTTGTCCACGTACTTCCTAAAATTATCTCATAGTATGTGACTAGGCCATGAGATAATGTGAGGTTAGGGCAGTATTTGTCAAATCTGACTGCACGTTAGAGTCAACTGGAGAGACTTAAAGAAAAAAGTAGCATATCGGCCCAATTCCAGATCAATTCCATCAGAATCTCTGGAGACGGGGCTTGGGTATCGTATTAGTCCGCTGCAAACCTCTCCAGGTGATTCTGCAGAGCCTCCGGGATTGAGAACCATTGGGTCATAGCAGGGTGTCTACAGAAGCTTCTATTAAGTATACACCGTAGCTATTGGGAAGGGCAGCTCATTGAGCAATATACAGGGATTGATATCCTTCAGCACAAATAATGGGGTGAACCTTGGGTAAGGGGGCTCTGAGGGAGTGTGTATAGAAAAAGAAGTCACAGAAAGGATCAAAAACGGTGCATGGGGAGACCAGGCAATGTGACTTAATGGGTGGGAGGGGTCCCAGACAGCCAGGATGCAGCTGGTTTTATGAGAAATGAATGGACATAGAAGGGAGACTCCCTCCCCACGGTGAAGAGCTCACTTTGTAACTAGGTCCAGCTCCCCAGGAGCCTTAGTCTTCCCTGACCCCCGACCCCCTTACCCCTTGCTCACCTCACATTGGCCAGGGGTCCAGCACTCTCAAAGTTGTGTCTGAGGTCGGGCCCATCGCCTGATGATTTTTGGGAGTCAGAGTAGGAGGAGACGCTATTGAATCGGACCTTGTAGCTCCTGCCAAAACCAAAGAGAACCTGTGAGCTCTGGTCTGGAGCTCCCTCCTGAGGTCAACACCCTTGATGGATCTTCAAGTGTCAAGTCCTGATTCTAGGGTCTTCTCTTGTATGTTGAGTCAAACCATAACACTCCCATGGTCTCTTCTATAATCTACCAACGTGCCCATGTCCACCACAGTGGTAACCGTCCATCTGCACTTGGTCTTACTGGTACTAAAAAGGTTTCTGGCCATGCTTAACTCAGGAAACCTGAGACCCATAAAGTTAAAATGATTTAATCAGTAAGAAGTCAGGAACAGAACTAACTACTCCCCTAAACCATGAGACCATGCTTTCTTGTTTCTCAAAAAATATTTTTTTTTGAGACAGAGTTTCACTCTTGTTGCCCGGGCTGGAGTGCAATGGCATGGCCTCGTCTCACTGCAACCTCTGCCTCCCGGGTTCAAGCAACTCTCCTGCCTCAGCCTCCCAAGTAGCTGGGATTACAGGCAGGTACCACCACGCCTGGCTAATTTTGCATTTTTAGTAGAGACAGGGTTTCACCACATTGGCCAGGCTGGTCTCGAACTCCTGACCTCAGGTGATCCACCCTCCTCGGCCTCCCAACGTGCTGGGACTACAGGCATGAGCCACTGCGCCTGGCCCTTTCTCAAATTTTAATGTACACAAGAATCATCCTGGGATTTCATTAAAATGCAGATTCTGATTAAGTAGGTCTGGGACCTGGCTTGGAGTTCTGTGTTTCTAACAAGCTCCCAGGAGATGCCAGTGTCTCCAGACTTCACTTTAAGTAGTTGGAAACTAGACCATGCTGTCCAAGATGGCAGCCATTGGCTAAGTGTGGCTATCTAAAGTGAAATTAATTTGAATTAAATGCAAGTCAGTGTGGGTTGGTACACTGCAAACTTCCCTAGGTGATTCTGATGTGCATTCAGCTTTGAGAACCACTGGGTCATAGCGGGGTGTCACTGGCACCAGCCACATTTCAGGGGCTCCAGAGTCACGTGTGGTTAGTGGCTGCCATAGTGGACAGCACAGATATAGAACATTTACATCTCCCTAGAAAGTTCTTCTGGACAGTGCTGGAGTATCCCATTCAATACTGTCCTTCCATAAAGTTATGGTCCTCAGACTTTTCAGGGTTCTGTCACATTTCACATTTCAAGTAAATATGAACAACGTTCAGCACTGACACCTGGCATGGAAAGAGGCTGCATTTTTAAATTAAAGTATTTTGAAGGCGAAGGAAGACGTCATTGGGACTCAAACCTCAGGATGAGAGGCTCAGGAACCTTCAGACTAAAAAAAAATCCAATTTCTCAGTTTTCCTCTAAAAGTGGTAAGTTGTGCTCTCAGGTAAGGCAAAACAAAACAAAGCAAACAGAAACAAACAAAAAATCTGAGACCAAACAAACAAGCAACCAAAACTCCAAAACAAAACCCAAACCTCAAGAAGCAAACCCAACACACAAATCTAATTACAAAAAATTAAAAAGAAAGAAGAAAATAAAAAACAAGAGAGAAGAAGAAGAAAAGAAAATAAACTGTGCATTCTGGCAGCAGGGTTTTCTAAGCTGGATGTTCTTTAAAGTTTTTGCTCCAGCATCAGGAAAGTTCTAAATATATGTAAGTGTATTTTCTGCCCTAAAATAGTCTCACATTGAGTCATGCAATATATCAGGGGGTGGCTGTGTTGTTAGTGTTGGAGGAATGGTTGATGGTTGTGGTAAAAATAACAGCACGTGCATTTGTATGAGGTTGGAGGTTTTTCCAACTGCTTTCCTTTTTGTTATTACCCTTTGACCCTGCCAATAGGCCACAGAAGTGGGCAGGGCAGAGCTAATTTCTCTCTATTTGGCAGAGGAGAAAGACCAAGGCCCACAGGGGTTAAGTGACTTGCTCAAGGTCACTTAGTGAGTTAGTGACACAGCTCAGGCTACAACTCAGGTCTCCTTGAGACCTAGATGTGTGGCCTGGGATGCTCAGGCACTGGGTCTGCATGCACACACTCGCACACACATGCGTGTACACACATGTGGACATGTACACACATGCACACTCTACCTGTGCTGGCTGTCACGGGCTGCAGCCAGACCGTGGACTTCTGTGTCACCATGGGGGAGGGGAGGCCCTTTAC
The DNA here is from genome assembly GCF_001698545.2 of Rhinopithecus bieti. NCBI lineage: Eukaryota > Metazoa > Chordata > Mammalia > Primates > Cercopithecidae > Rhinopithecus > Rhinopithecus bieti. The sequence goes on along the minus strand of NW_016808932.1, from coordinate 1,865,716 downwards.
GGGGAAAGAAACGCAAGGGTTCCGGGTACCTAGAGGGGAGAATCGATGGTGCCCTATCTCTTCCTGAAGGAGGGGTGAGAGGGAACCTGCTGGGAGGCCATCCAGGATGGGGTGGGAAGGAGAGAGGTAGCAAGAGTGAGGACTAAGATGCTGATCACAAAGGACTCAGCAACGGTCAGTCTCCTGGGTATCAAACTTATGTGAATATGGCAGTACGTTCTCTGCCCAAAGAAAATCAGAAGGGATTTTCTTTTTTTCTTTTCATTTTTTTTTTTTTTTTTGAGACGGAGTCTCTCTCTGTCGCCCAAGCTGGAGTGCAGTAGCGCAATCTCTGCTCACTGCAACCTCCGCCTCCCGGGTTCAAGTGATTCTCCTGCCTCAGCCTCCCAGTAGCTGGGATTACAGGTGCACACCACCATGCCCAGCTAATATTTATGTTTTTAGTAGAGACGAGTTTCACCATGTTGGCCAGGCTGGTCTCAAACTCCTGACCTCAGGTGATCCTCCCACCTCAGCCGCCCAAAATGCTGAGGTTACAGGCATGAGCCACCGTGCCTGGCCTCAGAAAGGATTTTCTGCTTGACATAGCCAATAAACACCAGCCAGCTAGAGCATTTGATATTCACCTTAAGACACAGGGATCTGCTCCATGCTTGAGCAAATACTGAGTTGGCCTAATGGAAAGGCAGCTCAGTGTGCACACACCATGTGTCTTATACCTTATGGGGGATGCAAGGCTTTTCAAGGGTAATTAAATAAAATTTTCTTTTGGTCGGGTGCGGTGGTTCACACCTGTAATCCCAGCACTTTGGGAGGCTGAGATAGGCGGATCACCTGAGGTAAGGAGTTTGAGACTGGCCTGGCCAACATAGTGAAAGCCTGTCTCTACTAAAAACACAAAAATTGGCCGGGCACAGTGGCTCATGCCTGTAATTCCAGCACTTTGGGAGGCTGAAGTGGGTGGATCACGAGGTCAGGAGATCGAGACCATCCTGGGTAACAACATGAAACCCCGTCTCTACTAAAAATACAAAAAAAAAAAAAAAAAAAAAAAAAAAAAAAAAAATTAGCTGGGCGCGGTGGCGGGCGCCTGTAGTCTACTCAGGAGGCTGAGGCAGGAGAATGGCATGAACCTGGGAGGTGGAGCTTGCAGTGAGCCGAGATCGCGCCACTGCACTCCAGACTGGGCGAAAAAGTGGACTCCGTCCAAAAAAAAAAAAAAAAATTAGCCGGGTATGGTGGCATGTCCCTACTTGGGAGGCTGAGGCTGCAGAATCGCTTGAACCCAGGAGGCAGAGGTTGCAGTGAGCCGAGATCATGCCATTGTACTCCAGCCTTGGTGATAAGAGCAAAACTTCATCTCAAAATTTTTTTTTATTTTTATTTTTTAGAGACAAGGTCTTGCTCTATTGTCTAGGCTGGGGTGCTATGTACAATTATGGCTCACTGTAGCCTCGACCTCCTGAGCTCAAGTGATCCTCCTGCCTCAGCCTCTGAAGTAGTTGGGACTTCGGGTGTACACTACCACACCCAGCTGATTTTTAATTTCTTTTGTAGAGATGGGATCTTGCTATATTGCCCAGACTGGTTTGAACTGTTGGCCTCAAGCAATCCTTCTGCCTTAGCTTCCCAAAGCACTAGGATTATAGGCATGAGCCACCGCTCCGAGCCGTCAATGTTAAGTTTGATTATATGCTTTTTTACTTTATCAAATACCTTTAGAACTCAGTCCCACATTAGATGCAGCTCCATTACAAACATATTTTTGACTATAGGTGTGTTTTGTCTTATGAGGTATCTTACCTTTGAACTCAACTTCTAGATTAGCTGCAACTTCACTGTGAGCCTCAGACAGGAACCTTCTAAGGAAAGAAGTTCCATTCTTTGATTTTAGCAACTTTTTTTTTTTTTTTTTGAAAGGTCTGGCTGTTCAGGTTAGCCTCAAATTCCTGGGGTCAAGTGATCCTTCTGGCTCAGCCTCCAGAGTAGCTGAGACCACAGGTATGTGCTACCATGCCTGACTGCCTTGCACTGATTTTGAATGTAGGTTCCCAGAGACAGAAAAATAATAAGAAGAACAATATTTACACAGTGCTTTTTTTTTTTTTTGGGAAGGAGTTTGCTCTTATTGCCCAGGCTGGAGTACAATGGCGCGATCTCGGCTGACTGCAACCTCCGCCTCCCAAGTTCAAGAGATTCTCCTGCCTCAGCCTCCCGAGTAGCTGGGATTACAGGCATGTGCCACCACGCCTGGCTAATTTTTGTATTATTAGTAGAGACGGGTTTCACCGTGTTGGCCAGGCTGATCTCGAACTCCTGACCTCGTGATCCACCTGCCTCGGCCTCCCAAAGTGCTGGGATTACGGGCATGAGCCACCGCCCCCAGCACACAGTGCTTTTACATCTAGTTTGTGATTTGATTCTTACTAATTAGAAAGTCAAGGCAGGTGCTATAATCTCTATTTGATAGAAAAAGAAACTGAGGCACAAGGCTGTAAGTAACTCAGAAACCAAAATATTGGCCCTAGTAGACTGCAGACACCTTACAACTAAGACCCATCACAAATGGACTTCAGAGTACAGCCACCATCCAGAACTCAAATGTGAACCCCACGTGCCGAAAGTCAATGTCCAGTTACCCTCAGGGGGTGGCAGGTGACGTCGGAGGGGTCATTCACTTACTTCCTTTCTTCCTGCACAGAGTTGGGGTGCCTCATTTCCATCAAAGCACAGCCAAATTTCTGGAGGTCAAAACGTATGGGTGAAATTAGCACATCTTAGTAAATGGGAAATCAGGTCGGGCACTGAGGGTCTGGGGTCCTGGCTGTCACAGAAGAGACTGATGCCTGGAGGTCAGGATATCAGGAGTGGTCAGGGGCTCAGGCTGGACAGTAATGCCTGGGTTACAGACTCAGTGGATACACCTGCTGTTTAAATGACTACAGATGTGGGCTCCCTACCCCCAGCACACAACTTCCCTTTGGAGACTTCCTTCTTTAAAAATATTGTCCCCACGTCCCTCATCTACATCAGGGGATATCAAGCTCATGATAGGCGCAGTCACTGCAAACAAATAGCTTATTTAGGTGACAATATTTTCATCAGGGACTTGCTAACTAGTGGACACCCGTAGACTGAGTACTTGTAATTGTCCAACCTTTGTATGACTTGGATCCAAATGGAAATTACTGGCTTTGAGGCCCTGGGAGGGTTTGCTACTGAATAGCAGGTGCAGGAAGAGTCTCAACTGTGGCCCCCACTTCTTCCTGATGATGGAACCACACTCTTGAACAGGTAAAAGCTCATCTCACCTCCCCATTCTCAGGGGGATCTCCGTTGCCAAAGGTGCTGGTAACCACGAGGACCAGAGTTTCATGTTCCAGGTGCACGATGTCATATTCTTCCATGGACATCACCTAGGTGGGCGGGGCACAGGTATGGAATGGGGAGAGGAAGAAGGGGATGAGGAGAGAAAAGAGGTGGGAGAGACAGGAAGCGATGGGGGAAGGGGAAGAGGAGAGAAAGGAAAAAATGTGAGTCATTTTGAGTTATCTCCTTTCGAAGGAGAACTGAAAGATCTGAGGTGTTAGTATTTCAGTGGGCTCAAGTGGGTAGAACTAAATGCTTTTTGGTAGCGTGGGACCTTGCTATGGTCACTGTGGCCTGAAGGATTGTGGAGAGTCTGGAGCAATGGTTCAAGAGATTAACAGACACAGAAACAGATCTTGATGGAATCCCTTGGGATTCTTATAGTCAATTGGTCTTGGATTCTTCCTGACCCCAGTTAGGTTGGGAATGACCTGGCTAGAGCTGACTAAGTCTTCTCAACCTCCTCTCTAATCCTCCCGCAAGCAGCGTGGAGCACCTGACCAAACAAGTCTGAGATATCTGCCTTCTGGAAAGATGATTGCCCTGTGTCTCATCACTGTCTGAGCAACATTTCTCAAAATAGGTTCTAGAAAATCCCAGTCTCCTGAGATGCTCCATGAAAACAAGTGATCCACGATCAAACATGTTTGGGAAACGTCTATATTCTATCCTCGCCTCCTTTGGAGATTAGAACACATGCTTATAGATTACAGGCTCTGGGAAGTCCTGCCACAGCAATGAAAACCATTGAGCTGTACTTCAGGCAAAGCTTCCCAAACTGACCTCAGAATGGTTTCTTATAAACCCTCTAACATTTTGCACTAAAGAAGGGAATTTCATTTTGTGACTCCTGGACTCATGGGGAGAGGGATATCACAGTCCCCCGAAATTTATGCCAATGTGTGTGTGAGCTGATAGGCATTGTCAGTCGTGCTTTCATCCTTTGCCAAAGGCTTCTTCTCTGTTGACTTCCCTCTCTCCCCTTCCTGCCTTAATTTACCATGAGAAGCTGGCGGAGCTAGGGCTACTCCCCACCTACCTTGGCATCAAAGGCGTGTTTGAAGATCTCACACAAGGTCTTGGCATAAGCTTGTGATTTGCCTGTCTCCGTGGCATAGAGGATGGTTGCTTTGACCCTCTTGGCCATAGCCTGCCCCATTAGCTTGGCCGAGAACTTGACAGCTCTGGAGGGAAGAGGATGGAGAAGAAAAATGGGAAACAGAAAGGGGGAGAGAAGATGCTGGATTGGGACTTTTGTGCAAGAACCAGGATCCATGAAATATAACAGAAGAGAACTCTCTTGATCTTTGATGACCTCAGGGGTTTCCTCAGAGGCACTCGAAGCCCTTGTGTTTAAGCACCATATTATTAAATCCTTTATTTTATTTTATTTTTTTAACTTCTCTGGAGATAATGTTGGATATTAAATCCTTTATTAAATCCCACCAGAGGCCTGGTGCGGTAGCTCATGCCTGTAATCCCAGCACTTTGGGAGGCTGAGGCGGGTGGATTGCCTGAGCTCAGGAATTTGCCACCAGCCTGGGCAACAAGGTGAAACCCCGTCTCTACTAAAATACAAAAGAATTAGCCGGGCGTGGCAGCTGTGCGCCTGTAGTCCCAGCTACTTCGGAGGCTAAGGCAAGAGAACTGCTTGAACCCAGGAGGCGGAGGTTGCAGTGAGCTGCAGTCGCACCACTGGGCACCACTGCACTCTAGCCTGGGTGACAGAGTGAGACTCTGTCTCAAAAAAAAAAAAAAAAAAAAAAAAAAATCCCACCAGAGCAATTAGTCATGAGTTAAAAGGAGTAGTTAAGTTTTGCTAGCTTGTTACTTGATTGATCCCAGGCTTAAGAACCTTGGTTTGCCGAGCATTGCCTCAAAAGCTGATCGTTCATCCATTTCCTCTCTCTTTCATTCATCAAATATTTATTAAGTGCCTAACTATGTGTCAGTATTGTTACAGGAACTGGAGACCATAGAGAACATAGCTATGGCATGTACCTGTCATGGGGCTCATGTTCTAATGTGTGTGCATGCACATGTGTGAATGAGAGAGAGAGAGAAATGAATCGCGAATAAGTCACCAGGCATTGAGTTTGATGGGATTTTAGGGGTTTATTGGTCCACAAGGGAAGGACCAGGTCTGATTTATTCAGCAATGCATGTCAAGGGTCTTGTACAGAGCCTGATACCCAATAGGCACTAAATAAATATCTGTCAAAAGAAGTTATGGGATGGGCATAGTGGCTCATGCCTGTGATCCTGGCACTTTGGGAGGCTGAGGCGGGAGGATCACTTGAGGCCAAGAGTTTGAAACCAGCTTGGTCAACATAGCTAGACTTTGTCTCTATAAAAAAAAAAATAAAATAAAAGAAGTTATCAATTTTAAAAGATGCTGCCACTGAGACCCTGGGGGGTCTGAACGTCAAATCCACCCTTTTTCTAGCTAAACAGAGAAGCCCAAACCTTCCTTCTGCTCTATGGAGGAGGACGAGTTCCGGGGGCACGTAGCAGACAGGCCAGAGGCTCAGAAATACCCGGGCTCGACTCCTGAACAAGTCTCCCTGTTGTAACTAGAAATCACATTGCAGACAAATTGCTAACTTTCCCCCACCTGGGATTATCAGCGTTAAGTTCATTATTTTTTAGAATCAGGGAAACCGCCCACGCTGCAGGCAGACTTAGCTAAGGGGAAGAAACAGAAAGGAATAAAAGGTACCTGGAGGGTTCCCTTTGAATAATTTGAGCATAAAGATGTATCTATAATTAATTCCCATTGTTACTACCCAAAACTCAATAGTGCAATTAATGTTTTAGATTTCTCCCTCCCCTTTCCCCCCAGAGACAGTGGAGCTGAACTGAAGCCAACAAGTGCCCTCCCTGAGAATATCTGAGATGTTCTTGTCAGGGAAATGGTAGCTGCTGATGTGTTCTTGCTTGGCTGGGGGATGGGATTAGGGTGGAAGGAGAAAGATGGATGGAGGGAGGGGGAGAGAGAGGGAGAGAGAGAAAAGAGAGGGAGAGAGAAGAGAGAGAGAGAAGAGAAAAAGAGAGAGAGAGAAGAGAAAGAGAGAGAGAAGAGAAAAAGAGAGGAGAGACAGAAGAGAAAGAGAGAGAGATTGATTGATTGATTGATTGATTGATTCTATGGGCTCTATTAATGGAGCCAGGACCTAGGTTTGGGTCCGTGCAAGACCAATGTGTGTCTTGCCTCTTGGGTCCAAGGCTTAGATGATACCTGTTGTACAACTAGTTATCATACATAGAGAATTCTGGACCTGAGGGAGCTGAGGAAACAGAGTAGTGTCTTCTGACAAAAAGTTAGCTTCAAACAGTGGTCTTTGGTAAGTGGATCAGTGGGGTTCTCTTTTTTGGGGCAGAAGGCTGGCATCCCCATTAAATCAACTTAGTTAATCCTACCCTACTTGTCAGCTGGTTCCCTGGCTGCTCAGGCATGATTCAGGAAAATCACTCCTCAGTAGTCTCAGGCCATAACCCCCTTCCTGCCCCTCTTTGCTTAAACTTTGTTCATCTCATTCTTTAGCTCAATTGTCACCTCCTCTAGGAAGCCCTCCCTGACCTCCCAAACTCCGTGAACCATTATTATTTCCAGGAACCATTACTCGATGGTACCTTCCACAGCTGCCATGTTTACTGTATTTGTTGATTCTTGGACAAAGGAATGGCTGTGAGCTTCATGACAGCAGGGACAGCGTTTGTCTAGCTTGCCATGATCCCCCTGAAGCCTCACGTGGTGCCTGGCACGGAATCTGTGTAGCTAGGACTACAGGTGTGTGCCGCGACACCCAGCTAATGAATGAATGAATGAAGGAGTCAACGAATGAATGAGTAAAATTAGGGGTCAGCTCTGAACGAGGGTGCTCTCCAGGCAGTAGTGTGCTGGAGCCAACTAATTCCAGCTCCTCCCTACTCTGGGTTCAGTGACTTCCTAGGCCAGGCGCAGTGGCTCATGCCTGTAATCCTAGCACTTTGGGAGGCTGAGGCAGGAGGATTGCTTGAGGCCAGGTGTTTGAGACTAGCCTCGGCAACAAAGTGAGACCCCTCCAGCCTGGGGAACAGAGTGAGACCCTATCTCAAAAAAGAAAGAAAGAAAAAAACGAAATTGGTCATAGTGGGACTATTTCCATCATGAAAACTGGCAAACATGAAAATCAAGGTATTACTCTTACTATTTCTATTATTATTATTATTAGGAGGGCTGGTTCACCATCACACCACTGCCCCAGGACAAGAATTTAGGAAACTGGGGTGAGGAAAGTGAGGCTGAGAAGGAGAAGAGTTGGAACGACAGTCACAGCTCAGACTCAGAGGCAAAGAAGGCACAGGCGGCTGGAGAAGACCAAGAAATCATATCCTACGGAGAGGTCAGAGGGCACAGGAGTCTGCCCAGCCTCCTTCTCTGGCTCTCTGAGTTCGTGCGCACATCCACCCCACCCGCCCACTGCAGGAAACTTACTCTGCCAGCTTCTTGAAGCCAATGGCTCGCCGCTTTGTGGGGGTCCCGTTGGTGCCTTTCCAGACGTGGGTGTTCCAGGGATCAGGCTGGGAAGAGAGGAGAGGGCTATGGTCATTCACTGCAGTGAGGGCATCTGGCTCCTGTTGGGGATGCTCAGGACCCCCTGGGGCTTGTGACTGCCTGACCCTCAGCCTCTGAAGGGAAGACTTCTGCCCACTGGTGACCACCATGGGGGTAGGGATGCAGGTGGCGGGGGGGGGGGTACTTGCCCAGTAGGTGGTCTGGCCTTGGCAGTGTCCTGCTAGCTCTTTCCCCTCAGCCCACAGTCCCTCTCAAACTCTCTTCTTGTGACCCCTGACTACTCGCTCTCATTTCATCCCCCTCTCTCTTTTAAGAGACAGGGGTCTCACTCTGTTGCCCAGGCGGGAGTGCAGTGGTGTGATCATAGCTCACTGCAGCCTTGACCTCCCTAGCTCAAGGGATCCTCCTATCTCAGCCTTCCAAATAGCTGGGACTACAGGGTGTGCCACCACACTCAGCTAATTTTCTTTCCCTTTCTTTCTCTTTTCTTTTCTTTCTTTCTGTCCTTTCTTTTTCTTTCTTTCTCTTTCCTTCTTTCTTTTTCTCTCTTCCTCTTTCTTTCCTTTCTCTTTCTCCTTCCTTCCTTCTTTCCTCCCTTTCTTCCTCTCCTTCCTTCCCTCTCTCCCTCCCCTTCTCTCCCTCTCTCCCTCTCCCTGCTATCCCTCTCTCCCTGTACCCCTCTTCGTCCTCCCCCTCTCCTCCTCTTCCTCTCCCTCTCTTTCTTTCTGTCCCACTCTGTTGCCCAGGATGGAGTTCAGGGGCTTGATCTCAGCTCACTGCAACCTCCACCTCCTGGGTTCAAGCGATTCTCTTGCCTCGGCCTCTTGAGTAGCTGGCATACGCCAGGCTAATTTTTTGTATTTTTAGTAGAGATGGGGTTTCACCATGTTGGCCAGGCTGGTCTCGAACTCCTGACTGAGGTGATCCACCTGCCTTGGCCTCCCAAAGTACTGGGATCACAGGTGTGACCCACCATGCCCACACTGCTAATTAAAAAAAATTTTTTTTTAGAGATGGGGTCTCACTATATTGCCCAGGGTGGTCTGGTCTCAAACTCCTGGCCTCAAGTCACCCTCCCGCCTCAACCTCCCAAATCATTGGGATTATAGGCATGAGCCATCATGTTGGCCTCATATTGTCTCTCTTGTTCTTTCAGCTAGACCTGTGCTGTGCAATATGGTAGCCACCAGCCACACGTGGCTATTGAGTGTCCAGAGCGCTAGCCTGGGTTGAAATGAGCCTAAATGTGACACACACACCAGATACAGGACACTTAATATGAAAAGAGGCAGGGACAGGGAAGGACCTGGTATTCGAAGGAGGGGGTGAGCCGGTAGTTGAGCATCTCCTGGTGGAACACAGGGGTGATGCTTCCGGACATGGGGGGCACAATCCACACCCAGTCGGCAGGGCAGCCTCCCCGGCAGCGGTACTCATTCTCCATGTGCTTAATGAAGGACTCGGTGGCGGAGTGATGGTCAACAATGGTCACTTTGTCACTCTGTGGGAGGAGAGGTGACATGGGTCAGGAGGTACGAGAAGCTGGGGTATTTTGGGACTTCCTCCCCCAAAGAGCAGCATTTCCCAAAGGGTGGTCCCTGAGATGGTTTAGAACAGTGTGAAGTGAAATGGTGATTCTCTTTGCATTTCTTGTCCAGTCCTTCTACTTAGACCCAGAAGAAAGTCTTCGTTGGGTGCTATTGTATCTTTAACACCTTTCTTGTCGATCTTGCCAATCTTCCTCTCTCCCATCCCATCCCCCACTCCCTCCCTCCCTTCCTTCCTTCATTTTTTTTTTTGTAGATGGAGTCTTGCTCAGTCACCCAGGCTAGAGTGCAGTGGTGCGATCTTGGCTCACTGCAAGCTCCGCCTCCTAGGTTCACGCCATTCTCCTGCCTCAGCCTCCCAAGTAGCTGGGACTACAGGCGCCCGCCACCTCACCTGGCTAATTTTTTTTTTTTGTATTTTTAGTAGAGATGGGGTTTCACCATGTTAGCCAGGATGGTCTCAATCTCCTGACCTCGTGATCCACCCGCCTCGGCCTCCCAAAGTGCTGGGATTACAGGCGTGAGCCACCGTGCCTGGCCTTTTCTTCTTTTATATTTTTTAATTTTATAGTTTTTTGGGGAACAGATGGTATTTGGTTACATGAGTAGTGATTTGTGAGATTTTGGTGCACCCATCTCCTGAGCAGTATACACTGCACCCAATTGGTAGTCTTTTATCCCTCACCCCTTCCCACCTTTCCCCACTTAGTCCCCAAAGTCCACTGTGTCATTCTTATGCCTTTGCATCCTCATAGCTTAGCTCCCACTTATGAGTGAGAACATACGATGTTTGGTTTTCCATTCCTGAGTGACTTCACTTAGAACAACAGTCTCCATTCCCATCCAGGTTGCTGCGAATGCCATGAATTCGGTTGGTTCCACATTTTTAGCAATTGCAAATTGTGTTGCTATAAACATGTGTGTGCAAGTATCTTTCTTGTATAATGACTTCTTTTAGGTTTTTTTTATTTTTTATTTTTTTGATACAGCGTCTCACTCTGTCCTCTACTGGAGTACACTGGTGCAATCTCAGCTCACCGCAACCTCTGCCTTCCAGGCTCAAGTGATTCTCCTGCCTCAGCCTCCCGAGTAGCTGGGATTACAGGCGCATGCCACTACTGGCCGACTAATTTTTGTATTTTTAGTAGAGATGGGCTTCACCACATTGGTCAGGCTGCTCTTGAACTCCTGACCTCAAATGATCTACCTGCCTCGGCCTCCCAAAGTGTTGGGATTACAGGTGTGAGCCACTGCGCCCCGCCTACTTTTAGTTCTTTAAGGAATCTCCACATCGTTTTCCATAGTGGCTGTACTAGTTTACATTCCCACCAGCACTGTAGGATTCCCTTTTCACTGCATCCACACCAACATCTACTATTTTTTGTTCATGGCCATTCTTGCAGTAGTAAGGTGGTATCACATTGTGGTTTTGATTTGCATTTCCCTGATCATTACTGAGGTGATGTTGAGCATTTTTTTCATATGTTTGTTGGTCGTTTGTATATCTTCTTTTTTTATTTGTTATTTATTATAGAGACAGGGTCTCACTATGTTGCCCAGGTTGGCCTTGAACTCTTGGGCTCAAGTGATCCACCTGCCTTGGCCTCCCAAAGTGCTGGGATTACAGGCATGAGCCGCTGCATCCACTGCCCTCCTCTTTTTTTTTTTTTTTTTTTTAATAAGAGGGAGGAACCTCAGGCAGTATCTAGCTAGAATTACTCAACTTTGATTTGTTTTCCTTCTGTTTGCTTATTTGTTTATTTAATATTACAATTAACATATTTATGGCAACCAGTGCTGGCTCTCCATTTAGGGTGGTGACATAAAATCTTAAAATACACATTTTTAAGTAATAAATATGAGTCAATTAAGAAATAAAACAAGCACATCCCAGCTGAGGTGGGGTGGACTGGCTGTCAGGGAAAGCTGGCCCCAGAGCCTGCTGTGGTTGATGGGTTTGAATTCACATCTTGTCCAAGCAATGTTTTCTCTCTGTGCCCACAAACCTTGTTCCCTTCCTGCACTTTTCTGTTTTCATTATTCATCTTTTTTTTGAGATGGAGTCTCGCTCTTGTCACCCAGGCTGGAGTGCAGTGGCCCGATCTTGGCTTACTGCAACCTCCACCTCCCGAGTTCAAGCGATTCTCCTGCCTCAGCCTCCCGAGTAGCTGGGATTACAGGCGCTCGCTACCACACCAGGCTAATTTTTTGTATTTTTAGTAGAGACGGGATTTCGCCATGTTGGCCAGGCTGGTCTTGAACTTCTGACCTCAGGTGATTCGCCTGCCTTGGCCTCCCAAAGTGCTGGGATTACAGGAGTGAGCCATAGCACCTGGCTAGTTTTCATTGCTCATCTCAATCACATCCCTGTTGTCTCTGGCTTGACAGACTTCATACCAGTCCACCAGGCCACATGCCACACTCCTGAAACCTTATTCTCCATGGTTAAGAGAGAAGGGAGGTGGCCTCCTTCCCTCTTGCCCTGTCTCAACTTGTCCCTTCCCTTTGACATTCCTCAGTGCACCCACTCTATCCAGATCTGACATGGGAACCTATGACTTCTATTCCTATTCCTCCACAGCTTGATTTAACACATTCATTCTGCTGGCTGTGTGTGCCTCTCATGTGCCTCTATGGGGGTCTAGCTGCCTAGACTGGAAGCTCCCAGAGGACAGTGATGGCCCCTATTATAGAGAGCAACTTCCAGTCTCTAGATCTCCTGGTTGGCCCAGGAGAATCCTAGTTGATGTCCATTGTCCTGGCATAGTTATTACTAGTGTCCCCCTCTGGCTCTCAAAAGCATTATGGTGGCCAGGCATGATTCACACCTGTAATCCCAGCACTTTGGGAGGCCGAGGCAGGTGAATCATCTGAAGTCAGAGTTCAAGACCAGCCTGGCCAACATGGTGAAACCCCATCTCTACTAAAAATACAGAAATTAGCTGGGCATGGTGGCGGGCACCTGTAATCCCAGCTACTCAGGAGGCTGAGGCAGGAGAATCGCTTGGACCCGGGAGGTGGAGGTTGCAGTGAGTTGAGATTGTGCCACTGCACTCCAGTCTGGGTGACTAGTGAAACTCCATCTCAAAAAAAAAAAAAAAAAAAAAAAAAAAGTGTTGTGGCTTAGTTGATACATTTTCCAGCCATCCTGCTATAATGCCATTTAGCACAGCCTTATGCATTTAGGAGCCTATATGTTTCTGATCATGTTGAAGAGTATTTGTCTCTGTTATGTGATAGTCTGAGGCCCTAAGAGATGACAAGACAGAAAGGATGCCTCTTCTTTGAATTCTAAAGAACTCTAAGCAACAAGACAGAACACTCCCCTACCTCTGCCACCGTCTGTTCATCTCTTCATCAAATGGTCCCCACCCAAGATCCACACTGGAGAGGAGGGCATGCAGGATGGAAGTTAGACCACGTTCATGGACACAATCCCCCCAAAGGTAGTGTCTGGCAGTGAGGTCTCTTGACCCTCTGCACTAAGGCTCTGAAAGGTTTGAGCTCCCATTTGAGGCTTGACCCTGGTGGTGTGGGCCCTGGTGTTACCTGGAAGCTATAGAGAACCGCGATATTGATCTCCACCAGCGCCTGGTCCTTCCACAGGGAGGACGTCTTCCTCATGTCTAAGTTCATCTTCTTGGCCACTTCCTGAAAGAGGAAGGAAATACAGATTTACAGGCTGGAGTATCTCTGGATTTCAGATTGAAGAGGGACAGGGCTAGTGGCATGAAAGAATTTCTTTTCTTTTCTTATAAATGGAGTCTCACTTTATCGCCCAGGTTGGAGTGCAGTGGTATGATCTCGGCTCACTGCAACCTCCACCTCCCGGGTTCAAGAGATTCTACTGCCTCAGCCTCCTGAGTAGCTGGGATTACAGGTATCTGCCACTATGCCTGGCTAAGTTTTTGTATTTTTAGTAGAGATGGAGTTTCACCATGTTGGCCAGGCTGGTCTCAAACTCCTGGCCTCAAGTAATCTACCTGCCTTGGCCTCCCAAAGTGCTGGGATTACAGGCATGAGCCACCTTGCCTGGCCAAGAATTTCTTAATTAATTAATCAACTAATTCATAGACTAATAAACTCACTCATTCAAAAATTTTTTATTGATCTGTTGGACTAGGTATGAAATAAAATGTAAAATATTTAAAAGTTACAATTTTATTGAGAACCTACCAGCAGCAGGAAACTAGAGACTTGGTTGGCCCTTTAATTATTAAGCTTGTATTCTAATGGGGGAGAGAGACACTTAATATAGTGGTAGGTGCTAATTTCTAGGAAGAAAATAAGGAAATGGGAAGAAGAGGGATATAGGGGCTGGGCTAATTCAGCCGGGGTAGTCAGGGAAGGCCCACTGTGGAGACAGCATGCAAGGCGAGGCCTAAGTGATGAGAAGCAGTCAGATATCCGCAGATCTGGGGAGGGAGTGCTCTAGGCAGAGGTGGCAGCAACAGCAAAGGCCCTGGGGTGGGATCAGGCTTGGGCTATCTTACATACAGAAAGAAGGCCAGAGGGTGCTTGGAGGGTGGTAAGTAAGGGGTAGTTGGTGGGAGTGAGACAGAACTAGCTGGTGTAAGATCTTGAAAGACAGGCCAAGGAGTCAGGATGTTATTCCAGATGTGATAGGCACAGGGGGCAGGATCTCTGGAGCACTTTTTTTTTTTTTTAGATGGAGTCTTGCTCTGTCGCCAGGCTGGAGTGCAGTGGTGTGATCTCGGCTCACTGCAACCTCTGCCTCCTGGGTTCAAGTGATTCTCCTGCCTCAGCCTCCCAAGTAGCTGGGACTACAGGTGCGTACCACCACGCCCAGCTAATTTTTGTAATTTTAGTAGAGATGGGATTTCACCATGTTGGCTGGGATGGTCTCGATCTCTTGACACTGTGATCCACCCACCTCAGCTTCCCAAAGTGCTGGGATTACAGGCGTGAGCCGCTGCACCCAGCCCTGGAAGCATTTTAACAGAGATGTGGGTCTGTGAGTGCATCATCTGCTTTCTAGTAGGAAAAGCTCTTCATCCATCCTACTCTACCCCTAGAGTGGTCACGACCTAGCATCTAGGCCATGGGTGCTTTGAGCTCATGAGGCCCCTGCCAGACTACATCTGACAGATGAGGAAACTGAGGCTCAAAGAGGTGCCTGAACTTGTCCAGTGTCCACAGAACCAGCTAGCCTCAGAGTTGGAGCCCAGGGAGATGCCTAATATCTAAGACCTCGGAGCTGCTCTCCAAGCAGCTGATGCCTTTGGTAAAATTACTTGCAAAAAAAGGAACTCATGACATGCATGTTACAGCTAAGGCAGAAGCAGGAGCTGGCGTCAGGAGCAGGGAAGATCCAATAGCAAGTGCATTAATTAAAGCCCTGCTTTTCACTTCCTCTGTCAATACTAGTCACTGGTGGGAACCCAGGTCTCATTATCGGACTAGAATGCAGCAATTTCTTGGGTTTGGGTAAACTGCTCCCAGACCCAGCTGTCAACGTTTGTACATCATGGCAGGTGGAATTGGAGGGTCGGGTGGAAGAAAGGCTCATTTCAGTTACCCGGAGACTACTCTTTGCAACTGAAATGTAAACAGAAATCAGAGAGCAGACTTATTAACTCACTCTTTGAGGTTGAGGCATTAGTTTCTGCTTGGGGTCTCTATCAGCGGCACATTTGCAGGAAGTATACATATAAAGCTGGAGTGTATGACAGAGGAAAGTACACACACAGAGGAAAGTATGTATAGAAGAACAATGCTATTGTTATTTTATGCATTATTTTGGTTAAAAGAATAGAAATTAATTACAGGGGGGAAAAAAAACTCCTTAAAAAATAATCCCCAAATGCAAGTTGAGCCACATCTATGAAAACTGCCTGAAACATTTTTTCCTTCCTGCCAGAAGTTTGCACGCATTAGTGGTTGTTTAGGCTGGGCGTGGTCGCTCACCCCTGTAATCCTGGCACTTTGGGAGGCCGAGGTGGGTGGATCACCTGAGGTCAGGAGTTTGAGACCAGCCTGGCCAACATGGTGAAACCCCATCTTTACCGAAAATAATAATTAAAAAAATCAGCCGGGTGTGGTGATGTGTACCTGTAGTCCCAGCTACTTGGGAGGCTGAGGCAGGAGAATTGCTTAAACCCGGGAAGTGGAGGTTGCAGTGAGCCAAGATTGCACCACTGCATTCAAGCCTGGGTGACAGAGCGAGACTCCAATCCCCTACCCCCCCAAAAAAAGAAAGAAAGAAAAAAGAAGTTTGCATGCATCAGTGGTTGTCCAGAAGAATCTCCTAGGGAACTTTGCAAAACTGCAGATACCCAGGGCCCACCCCAGACCTATGACACCAGAACCCCGATGAGTGGGACCCAGGCATCGTGAAGCCCCCCAGGTACCCTCCGATGTGTGGCAAAGCTGAGGATCCCTGGCATCTGTTTTCCACAGTGATACCAGTGGCTTTTTTTTTTTTTTTCTTTGAGATGGAGTCTCGGTCTGTCGCCCCGGCTGGAGTGGAGTGGCGCAATCTCAGTTCACTGCAACCTCCGCCTTCCCAGTTCAAGTGATTCTCCTGGCTCAACCTCCTGAGTAGCTGGGATTATAGGTGCACGCCACCATGCCTGGCTAATTTTTCTATTTTTAATAGAGACGGGGTTTCACCATGTTGGTCAGGCTGGTCGCAAACTCCAGGCTGTGATCCGCCTGCCTCAGCCTCCCAAAGTGCTGGGATTACAGGTGTGAGCCACCGCGCCCAGCCAACCAGTGGATTTTTAACAACACAAACCTCATGCTCGGTTCTGGGTTCTAATCTTGGTTCTGTGCCTTAGTTCCTGTGTGACACAGGCCTGGTGCTTAACTTCTCTGTTTTTCGGGGCCCTCTTTGGAAACAAATCCAACAGCAGCAGAGTGTTGTCAGAGACATTTGCTGACAAAAACGCAGCAATCATGATGCTTTCACCGAAGTTGGGCTTCAGGAAGCACCGCTCCAGCACTTTTTAGTAGATACGGATGACTCAGCCCGGGAGGGAATCAGACCCTCCGCCGAGAAATGCTTAGAGTAGGGAACCACTGCCAACCCTCCTCCCTTGTTTTTTAGAAAAGACATTAAATATGTCCCGAGTTTGTCAGTCACCCTCAAGCTCTTCTAACAAGATTTAAGACTGAGAGGCAGTGGAGTGGGGTGGTAATGAACTTGGACCATAAAGTCAAACCAGACACACGTCCCAGCCCTGCTGCCCGCTAGCTGTGTGACCTTGAGCTTGTCATCTGTCGAAGGGGGATTCTCATACCTCAAGGTTCAGGTGAGGATTAAATGAGAATGGAACACAGAAACAGTGCTTCGAATGGTGTTAGCACATGCTATGTGCTATGTGTGTGTTTGCTGTCATTTTCATCGTAGTTAAAGACATGGATGCCCCTGGCATTTCCAGGGGCTTCTCTGGGACTGCAGTTCTATTCTAACCCCTTCAAGTTTCCAAGCTACCAAGCTCATCGTGGAGAAAGGGACTGCTGAGCTGGCACCCTCTCCTATGTGCTTTTCCCTGTGGTGACCAGAGAGGGTCCTTACCTCCAGGATATTGTAGCGGGAGTTGTCACAGTAGTCGCGGACACCAATCTCTGTGCCCATGTACCAGCCACTGAAGGGACAGGCGCTGAACTCCAGGCCGCCAATCTCCAGGAGCATGTTGGACACGGCAGGGAGGCCGTACCACTTCAGCCCCAGGTCCTTGAACCACTCAAACCTGCAGGGAGCAACAGGGCCCAGCTCACCTGGAGCAGATGTCTCATGGGCGGGACAGCTTGAATCTAGAGAGGCTGAAATGCCAAGGATTGAGTGGGACTGACAAGGCCAGAATACGGTTCCTGGGCCCTGCTTCAGATCCGTGCAGTCACAGGTTCTGCAGCTCGGGCCTGAGAATGTACATTGTTAACATATTTCTCAGGTGTTTTGGATGGATATCCAGGCCTGGAAACTACTGCCTTAGGCTGCCGTTTCTCTCCCAAACCCACCCTGAAAGTGAGTCCAGGAGAAAGTGTGGGGACCTCTCTCCTGCTTCCCTGACTGAGTACCCTCCTACCCTCAGGGCCTTTGCACAGGCAGCCCCTTCCTCCTGGGATCTTCTCCCTTCCTTCTGTGCTTTCAGTTCTTACTCATACTTTAATTTTCAGCTAAAATCATGCTTATTCTGGAAAGCCTTCCCTGAGGCCCAGCTGGTCAGGGGATTTCATCCTAGGTACCATACATTTCATTTGCAGCACTTTATTAAAATTAAGTGGTTATTTGAGTAATTATGTGTATAAGCACTTCTCATCCTTGAGATCATAAGCACCATGGGGGCAGGGATTGAGTCAGCCCCCGAAGCTAGCACAATGCCTGGCCTGCATGGGGAACAATGAACTGTGTTGGATGAGCCAATAAGTGAATGAATAAACGTAGAGGCTACATTTCACCAAGGAACTGGGTGAGTTCCCACATATCAGGCAGTGTCAGAAGCCTCAGCGCACCTGCTCCCTCTCCAAGGCTGGGGCTAGGGTGAGGCAGGTGTGGCATTATCCTTGGATGTAAAATTTAAGTCGCGGGAGCTATTAGGTTGGTGCAAAAGTTGTTGTGGTTTTGCAATTACTTATGAACCATCTAATAGTTTCTCCCTCTTAAGTTTACTTTTGCCATTTTAAAAGTAATGGCAAAAATCACAATTACTTTTGCATCAACCTAATAACAACTCAATAATTAATATCAGTGCTATTATTTATCTATACAATATTTTAAATTAATGCAACATTAAAAAAATCAAAATGTATGTATATATATGATGAACAATAACGTAGGATTCCACCCTACACTTGTATGATACCTTGTTCATCTCACCCTAATCTCAGTCCTGAGCTGGATCCTATCTTTATTGAAAATGTTGATATATTGTTCATCATGTGCTTTTTTTTTTTTTAAAAAAAAATTAACTTTGAGACCAGAAACTATAAAACTACTAGAAGAAAACATCAGGGAAATGCTTCAGGATATTGATCTGGGAAAGGATTTTATGAATAAGACCTCAAAAGCACAGGCAAAAAAGCAAAAATAAACACACAGGATTATATTAAACTAAAAAAACGTCTGCAGAGCAAAGAAACAAGCAACAGAGTGAAAAGACAACCTAAAGAATGGGAGAAAATATCTGAAAACTATTCATCCACCAAGGGATTAATATCCAGAATATACAAGGAACTCAAACATTTCAAAAGCAAAAACCCCAAACAATTGGATTAAAAAATGGGCACTTGCTCTGAATAGACATTTCTCCAAAGAAGACAGATAACCAACAAATACAGGAAAAAATGCTCAACATCACTCATCATCAGGGACATGCAAATGAAACCCACAATGAGATAGCATCTTATCGCAGGACAGCAATTATAAAAAGACAAAAAATAACAAATGCTGGTGAGGTTGCAGAGAAAAGGGAACTCTTTTTTTTTTTTTTTTTTTTTTTTGAGACGGAGTTCGCTCTGTCACCAGGCCTGGAGTGCTGTGGCCAGATCTCGCTCACTGCAAGGCTCCGCCCTCCCGGGCTTCACGCCATTCTCCTGTCTCAGCCCTCCCGAGCTAGCTGGGACTACGGGGCGCGCCACGGTCGCATCCGGCTAGTTGCTAGTTTTTCGTAGAGACAGGTTTTCACCTTGTTAGCCAGGATGGTCTCGATCTCCTGACCTCCGTGATCCGGGCCGTCTCGCTCCCAAAGTGCTGGGATTACAGGCTTAGCCACCCACGACCCTTGGCCACCGAAAGGGAACTCTAAAACCACTGTTGGGTGCGGAAATATAGGATAGCCACAGGCCCCCCTGAGTATGCAGAACTGTACGCAGATCCTCAAAAACTACAATAGAACTACCACGGAGATCCAGCAATCCCACCAGTGGCCCCCCTTATCCAAAGGAAAGGAAATCAGTTGGGCCGCAGTGGCCTCACGCCTGTAATCCCGAGCACTTTGGGAGGCTGAGGCCAGGCAGATCAATTGAGGTCAGGGCGTTCCGAGACCGCACTGACCAACATGGAAAACCCCTTTCTCTACTAAAAATACAAAATTTAGACTGGTGTGTTTGCTGCTGCTGACCTGTAAGTCCCAGCTACTTGGGAGGCATGCAGGGCAGGAGAATGGCTTCGAACCTGGGAGGTGGGAGGTTCCAGTGAGTCAAGATCGCAACACACTTGCCCTGCGGCTGGAGTGAGACTCTGTCTCGGAAAAAAAAAAAAAAAAAAAAAAAGGGGAAAGAGCATCAATATGTCAAAGTGATATCTACATCTCCATGTTTATTGCAGCACTATTCACAGTAACCAAGATATGGAATCAACCTACATGTCTAACAACGGATGAATGGATAAAGAAAATGTGTGAGGTAAAGAAAATGCGTGAGATATACATATATATGTATATAAAATATATATTGACTATAGTCAATAATAACATAATTGTATGTTTCAAAATAACTTAAAGAGTATAATTTGATTGTTTGTAACTCAAAGGATGTTTGAGGGATAAATACCCCATTCTCCACAATGTGCTTATTTCACACTGCAAGCGCATATCGAAACGTCTTATGTACCACATAAATATATACATAGATAAATACATATATAAAAATATATACACCTACTGTCTACCCACAAAAATGAAAAGTAATAATTAAAAAAAAAACTCTACCAGGTCTGGTATGGATCAAGTTCAAAAGAAATTTGGAGTCATGAACTCCAAATTAATTATCTATCTATCTATCTATCTATCTATCTATCTATCTATCTATCTCCACACTGGAATACCATTCAGCCATAAAAAAGAATGAAACCATGTCACTCACAGCAACATGGATAGAACTGGAAGACATTATGTTAAGTGAAATGAACCAGGAACCAACAGTTAAACACTGAATATTCTCACTCATAGGTGGAAGCTAAAAAAAAAAATTGATCTCATAGAAGTAAAAAGTAGAACAGAGGATGCTGGAGGCTGGGAGGTGGAGGGAGAAGGGGGAATGGGGAGTGATTTGCTAAAGGATACAAAATTACAGCTAGAAAGGAATAAGTTCTACTGTTCTATACCACTGTAGGATGACTATAGTTAACATTAACATACATTTTCAAATAGCTAGAAGAAAGGATATTGAATGTTTCCAATACAAAGGATAAGTGTTTGAGACAATGGGTGTGTTAATTACCCTGATCTGATCACTACACATTATATATATTAAAACATCGTTATATATCTCATGAATATATGCAATCATACATCAATTAGAAAAATAAAACATTAATTTTGATTTAAAAATATTGCATTCTTATATTTATCTTGATTATCTTGATTATTATTGAGTGTGTTAGCAACCCCCTCGATTTTATTCAATCCCAGGTGTGAGTCTAGTGCCTCACAGCGGGTGTCCTTCACTCTCAAAGGGCAAATGCTGTTTGTGTTGCTGCCCTGAGACCTTGAAGCAACTTTATGACTCCAAATTCCTTTTGAACTTGATCCACACCAAGTTCTATAGAGTTTTTTTTTATTATTATTTTTAATTTTTGTGGGTACATAGCAGGCGCATGTATTTATGGTGTACATGAGATGTTTTGACGCAGGCCTGCAATGTGAAATAAGCACATCATGGAGAACGGGGTATCCATCCCCTCAAGCAGTTATCCTTTGAGTTACAAATAATCCAATTACACTCTTTATTTTAAAATGTACAATTATGTTATTATTGACTAGAGTCATCCTGTTGTGCTATCAAATAATAGGTTGTATTCATTCTTTCTATTTTTTTTTTGAGATGGGTTCTTGCTCTGTTGCCCAGGCTGGAGTGCAGTGGCACGATCTGGGCTCAACCACAACCTCTGCTTCCCAGGTTCAAGCAATTCTCCTGCCTCAGCATCCCAAGTAGCTGGGATTATAGGCACGTGCCACCATGCCCAGGGAATTTTTGTATTTTTAGTAGAGATAGAGTTTTGCCATATTGGCCAGGCTGGCCTCGAACTCCTGACCTCAGGTGATCCTCCTGCTTTGGTCTCCCAAAGTGCTGGAATTACAGGCGTGAGCCACCATGCCAGGTCTCTATTTTTTTTTATATACCTCTTAACTGTCCCAATCTTCCCCTCACCCCCTTCCCAGCCTCTGGTAACCATCCTTCTACTCTTCATATCCATGAGTTCCATTGTTTTAATTTTTAAATCTTATAAATAAGTAAGAACATGTGATGTTTGTCTTTCTCTGCCAGCCTTATTTCACTTAACGTAATGATCTCCGGTTCTATCCATGTCATTGCAAATGACTGGATCTCATTCTTTTTTATGGCTGAAGAGTACTTCATTGTGTATCTGTGCCACATTTTCTTTATCTATTCACCTGTTAATGGACACTTAAGTTGCTTCCTTAGTGTTGCAGCTATTGTAAACAGTGCTGCAAGAAACACAGGTATGCAGATATCTCTTTGATATACTGATTTCCTTTCTTTTGGGTATATACCCAGCAGTGGGATTGTCGGATCATATGGTAGCTCAATTTTTAGTTTTGTGAGGAACTCCACACTGTTCTCCATAGTGGTTGTACTAATTTACATTGCCACCAACAGTGTACAAGGGTTCTCTTTTCTTCACATCTTTGCCAGCATTTGTTATTGCCTGTCTTTTGGATAAGCCATTGTAACTGAGGTGAGATGGTATCTCATTGTAGTTTTGATTTGCATTTCAATTGAGAGAACTGTTTAAAACTCTACAGGACTGGATCATCAGATCCTATAGAGTTTTAAACAGTTCTCTCAATTGAAAATGTGGGTCAGGTACAGTGGCTCGTGCCTGTAATGCCAGCACTTTGGGAGGCTGAGGCGGGAGGATCACTTGAACCCAGGAGTCCAAGACCGGCCTGGACAACATGGCAAAACCCCGTCTCTACAAAAAATACAAAAATTAGCCAAGCATGGCGGTGTGTGGCTGTAATTCCAGCTACTTGCAGGGGCTGAGGCGGGCGGATCACTTGAGCCCAGCAGGTCGAGGCTGCAATGAGTCACGTTGGTGCCACTGCACTCCAGCCTGGGCAACAGCGGCAGACCCTGTCTCAAAAAAAAAAAGAAAAGGAACTGGAAAAGAAAAAGCATGCTCACAACAAGACAGTATGGTGCCTCTGCTCTTTCAGTGCTTAGGGCTGGAAGAAGGGCAGGTCCTTGTTAATGGCTTAGGAGTGAGATGGTTCAGAAAAGGTGGTGGTCTCTAGGCTGGTCAAAGAGGTCTTTTTGCTCCTTGAGGGAACTCACTCTGCCCAAGCCCGCAGTGAGGACAGGAACCAAGCCCCCCTTTCCCCTTTCAGCTTCTGTCTGGACTAGAAAGAAAGCCGGGGGGGACAGGGCTGGGCAAAGAGGGGCACTGGGCAAACCCACTCACCCTCTCCCACCCCTTGCTGGTCCCTCTTACTTGGGGTGCCTGATGGGAACTTCCAACACCAGCTCTGGAGGAATCTGGAAGAGCTCAGGGTCATTGCCGTTGGCCTGAAGCAGGAGCGGCAGGACATCGAAGCGGCCTCTCGGGGGTTTCCAGCCCTGCTGTATGCAAATCTGCAAGCAGACCCGGCCAGGTAATGCCACTGTACCCCACACCCTACAAACATGACCCTTATGTGGGAAGCGGGGGTGGGGTGGATAGAGATCCAAATACAAGCCCCCAGGAGACATTTCCTCTGGAGGCTCTTGGACCATGTCACCTGCTTTATAAAGTTCTCTCTGACATCACCATGTATTAGGTTGGTGCAAAAGTAATTGCGGGTTTTGCCATTACTTTCAATAGCAAAAACCACAATTACTTTTGCACTAACCTAGTAACTAGCATGACTTCTCATGGGCCCACAGGACAGAGGGCAAACCCTTCCTCTGGCACTGAGCGTTGTTTTCCGGGTCTTCCCTGCCCACTGGAATTCCTAGAGGGCAAGGGCTGAATCTGACTAACAAGTGTATCTGCAGGTTGCCAGCTCCGTGTTTGTATTAGGTGTTGTAAGATACAAAGAAAATCTGCTGAATTTGATGAAGGCAGATGCATTAGAATTACAGTATAAAATGCATTTGTTAGAGCAGCTGTCCAATAAAAATATAATGCAAGCCACCTAAGTAATTAAAACTTTCTAGTAGCCACATTAGAAAGAAAAACAACAGGTGAAAATAATTTTGATTTTATCTTTTTTTTGCTAGACTTCTTCAAATTACGGGAGAAAATAATTTTAATAATATACTCATCTTAAAGTTCAACGATGTCCTTGATATTAATATTAATTTATTAATAGTATATTAAAATATTACTCATATGTTCTTATATATTTGACATTAAAATTAAATATGTAACACACTTATTCATCCAATAAATATATCAAATAATATATTAAATATCAACATTAATTTATTAATAATAAATTATGAGTGTATTTAAATATATTTAACATTAAAATTAAACATATACTTATTAATCCAGTGACTCTATTAATTTGTTAATAAATATATTACCCTAATGTATCCATATTATTGCTATTTCAACATCAAAAATGATCAACAGGCCGAGCACAGTGGCTCATGCCTGTAATCCCAGCACTTTGGGAGGCTGAGGTGGGCAGGTCATGAGGTCAGGGGATTGAGACCATCCTGGCCAACATGGTGAAAGCCTGTCTCTACTAAAATACAAAAAATTAGTTGGGCATGGTGGTGCACATCTGTACTCCCAGCTACTCAGGAGGCGGAGGCAGGAGAATTGCTTGAACCCAGAGTTGCAGTGAGCTGAGATTGCACCACTGCACTCCAGCCTGGCAACAGGGCGAGACTCTGTTTCAAAAAAAAAAAAAAAAAAAGATCAATGAGTTATTTCCCTCTCTTTTTTGGACCCAGACTTTGAGATCCAGTGTATATTTTCTCTTATGACACATCTCAACTGGGACTGGCCACATTTCAAGTGACCAACAGCCACAGGTGTCCCTATTAGGGCAGGGTTAAGAGGGTTTCAAAATGTAAAATTACATGGTTAGGTTTGGAATGATTCTTTGTGCTTAGGTACAGGAGAACACGTCCTGCTCAGCAAGGTTTCCAGAGTTGGAGCGAGAGGAAGAGGTTGGGGCGTTTATGTTCTGGTGATCACGAAGACAAGGTCAGCCAAGTACACAGTTAGCGCTCAGCCAAGTGGAGCAGGGAGTCTGAGCCTGGTTGCCTCTAAAATGGCACAGGCGCAGCTCCTGGTTGCCCTGGTTACAGTCCCCTCCTCATGAGAATAACATTTTCATAAGAAAAGCCACATGCAAACGAGGTCAGCAGCCAGGAGGGAGTGGAGCAGCCCTTAGCTTTGCCAGCTACATCTTCAAGGAGGTACCACCGGGGAGGGGCTTGAGCAAAGGACAACGGTGAAATTCAGCAGGGTATGAGTTGGGTGATAAAGGAAAGGTGGTAGCAGGCCTGTGTGCCTGAGATCATTCTAGACCCGGGATGTGATTATGCTGTCGTATGGGCATGGTCCGTATAAGCTACCATGTCTTACCTGTGCTACCTGCCCACACTACCACCTGGAAGGAACCCTGGGCAGGGAGATGGTGGTAGTCACTTTCCTGGTGGCTTTTATGAATTGACTTGGGCTACCAGTAACTGTAGTGATACTGGTGACAGGCAAAGTCGAGCCTACTCAAAGGCTCGGGTGGCTCAAATTGTCGTATCAACAAATGAATGAATGAATGATATGAAACTGACATATCTCGTAACTCAGAAAAGGTGGATGCCAGATATGGCTTCCATTTTTCGGCTCTTCCTTTCCTGGTGAGAGGCAGGAGGTTTGGACTGTAGTTCTAGCTTTTCTTCTCTACTCATTTAGCAGTCTTTTTTTTTTTTTTTTTTTTTTTGAGATGGAGTCTCACTCTGTTGCCCAGGCTGGAGTGCAATGGCGCGATCTCTGCTCACCACAACCTCTGCCTCCCAGGTTCAAGCGATTCTCCTGTCTCAGCTTCCTGAGTAGCTGGGATTACAGGCATGTGCCACCACGCCTGGCTAATTTTTGTATTTTAGTAGAGACGGAGTTTCACCATGCTGGCCAAGCTGGTCTCGAACTCCTGACCTCAGGCGATCCACCCTCCTCAGCCTCCCAAAGTGCTGGGATTACAGGCGTGAGCCACCGCGCCCGGCCCATTTAGCAGTCTTGAATAACTCACTTGGCCTTAGTGAGACTCGGTCTACCCATCTGTGAAATGGGAGAACAGTTCCCATAAGGAGGGCTGAGTGAGGTAATGGCATGAAAGTGACCGAATGTCCAGCTGTAAAATAATTAGAATGGGGAACAAGCTGATGGAGAAGTAGGTTTGGAGAAGAGCAAACGACCCCATTGGCGGCTGTCCCTGTGACGATAGTATTAAGGCCGAAAAAGTCTGTGGGTAAAGTCTGGGGACGTAAAAGCCCATGTTGGGGCAGGGTAGGGGGCGGAAACGCTCGCACCTCTGTGAACTGCACGTTGGCCGGGTCCCCCAGGGTGGAGCCGTCGGGCTGCTTGTAGCCAGCGTAGCGGATGAGCTGGGAGTTCCAGACTCGGAAGTCGTGCTTGCCGTCTGTCCTCTGGGGGAATATGGTGATGGCAGACCTGCGGTGGAGAGAGGGGAACACCCGGCATCAGGGCGGGACTTGCACTGTGGGAATATACTAAACATGGTGCCACCCAGGGCCACAGCCGCTTGAGGCTCAAGGTGGATTACCTCCGTGCCAAGGTCCTCAGCGCCAATGGAGCGGCGGTCGGAAGGGAGGGGCCATGCTCTGTTCCTCCACTGGAACTATGGTGTAAGGAAAGGGGTGGAGGGGGTGGGAGGCCCCATGCCACCATGCTGAAGGAAAGAATCTCTTTCTAGCTGGAGACTTTTAAATACTGACTTGAGCCAGTCTTCCAAAGTTATTTTGCAGCCAGTCATTTCCATGGCAACATCAGACCCTGTTTCCCTTTAAGAATGCACTATGTGCCGAGGGCGGTGGCTCACCCCTATAATCCCAACACTTGGGGAGGCCGAGGCGGGTGGACCATGAGGTCAGGTGTTCGAGACTGGCCTGGCCAACATAGTGAAACCCCGTCTCTATTCAAAATACAAAAAATTAGCTGGGTGTGGTGGTGCATGCCTGTAATCCCAGCTACTTGGGAGGCTGAGGCAGGAGAATCGCTTGAACCTGGGAGGCAGAGGTTTCAGTAAGCCAAGATCACACCACTGCACTCCAGCCTGGGCGACAGAGTGAGACTCCATCTCAAAAAATAAAAATAAAATAAAAATAAAAAAAGAATGCACTATAGGCCAGGCATGGTGGCTCATGCCTATAATCCCAGCACTTTGGGAGGCCAAGGCAGGCGGATCATGAGGACAAGAGATGGAGACCATCTTGGCATACATGGTGAAACTCTGTCTCTACTAAAAACACAAAAATTAGGTGGGTGTGGTAGCGCATGTCTGTAGTCCCAGTTACTCGGGAGGCTGAGGCAGGAGAATCGCTTGAACCCAGAAGGTGGAGGTTGCAATGAGCTGGGATCACACCACTGCACTCCAGCCTGGCAACACAGCGAGACTCCATTTCAAAAAAAAAAAAAAAAAGAAAGAAAGAAAAAAAATAGTAATGTGCTGCAGAATCCGGATTCTAGTCTTCTCTCAGTCATCATTAATTCTCATCCACTTTGCCCACCCCCCTTACCAGACCAAAGTTTATAGACTTCTGATTAAAAAGCAATCAGCTTGCATTTGCATTCACATTTTATTTATTTAAAAGAAAACTGCAGGTCACCAGCCATTGGTTTCGCCTGCCTAAACAGGCAACAGTGAAGGCTGTATTCTTTTATTAATTGTAGAAAGCTGTTGTCTGCTGAAGGTCCTATCTGGAGCCCTGGTCTCTCCGTTAAAAGGGATATCAACAAGTATTAGGTGTTAACAATATCTTAGCACCAAACTGAGCCTTTCTCCTCGACATCATCATCAGGATTGGAAAAGAAAAAAAAAAGGAAAATAACTTTCTCACAGTGTAGTTCAATGTCATCTCACGGCAGGAGCTCTTGCCAGCTGGACTCATTGGTCCCCCATCCCAGGCTATGGAAACACGGTCCTGGCTTCTTGTGTCAACACAAAGATGGCATCTTGGGTCCAACTCGTTGCTTCTAGATCTTCTCACATAAACATTCCTGTCCAGAACTGTGTCCCTGCTGATCCCCTTGGCTGGAACCCCCCTCTTCCATTTTACGTCCAAGTTCAAGACCTGATTCAAATCCGCTTCCTCCATAAAGCAACCCCTCCCGTCTCATCTAGTTTCACAGGGCCTTCTTTCTGAGCATGGTTTTTAGGTCGTACTCTCTACACAAGACAATGTAGCATGTAATTCTGCAGGGGTGATGCATCACAGCTGAAGGTGAGTCTAGAATCCAGGCTGAAGGCCAAAATCACATGGAGTCAAAGATGCTCTTAAAGATCTCTTAACAGAGGCACCATCTTGGAGATGAACACACAGTGAGTCAAACAGTTTTCCCTCCAGCACTAAAACACATTGCTGTTTCTCTGGTTGAACATCCGATAAAGGGTGTTTGTGTAATGTGGATATTTTTAAAGTGTGTTTAGAAACACCAGAATCACACACAGTGAGTGGGGTGTGATGCCTACTCTATGTGCAGAAACTGAGACCAACGGAAGAACCAGAACATATATCTATGCCTCTACTCTCCTGCATCCCTGAGCACACTGTAAACCTGCATCTCTCCCTCTCTCCTTCTCTCTGCTATCCTTCCCCTCTTACGCACAGATTATTCCTATCACATTATATACTTTTTTTTTTTTTTGAGACAGTCTCACTCTGTCACCCAGGCTGGAGTGCAGTGGTGCAACCTTGGCTCACTGCAACCTCCACCTCCTGGGTTCAAGCAATCCTCCCACCTTAGTCTCACAAGTAGCTGAGACTACAGGCACACTCCAGCACGTCCTACTAATTTTTTGCATTTTATGTAGCGATGGGGTTTCACCACATTGCCCAGGCTGGTCTCGAACTCTTGAGCTCAAGTGATCCATTCACCTTGGCCTCCCATCTTGCTGGGATTTCAGGTGTGAGCCACAGCGCCCGGCTGCATGGTATACATTCTTATATAGTTCTCATCGTTTTCAGACACAAGGGTTAAAAAGTATAAAAAGAAAAAGAATCTGCTGAATGTTTTCTTTAATAGATCTCACAAAGACCCCCTAATACAGCACTGAAAAAAGTGGAGGTGCACTGCTGGGCCTGGGGTGACCATACTCAGAGCCTGCTCACAGCCCCATTTGAAAACTACCAGAAGAGACTAGGCGTGGTGGCTCACACCTGTGATCCCAGCTCTTTGGGAGGCCAAGGCAGGTAGATCAGCTGAGGTCAGGAGTTTGAAACCAGCCTGGCCAACATGGTGAAACCCCGTCTCTACTAAAAATACAAAATTTAGCTGGGCATGGTGGTGCGTACCTGTAATCCCAGATACTCGGGAGGCTGAGGCAGGAAAATTGTTTGAACCTGGCAGGTGGAGGTTGCAGTGAGCCAAGATCGTGCCACTGTACTCCAACCTGGGTGACAGAGCAAGACTCTGTCTCAAAAAAAAAAAAAAAAAAAAAAAAAAAAAGGGAATCCACCAGCAGAAGAGCCCAAGGGCCCATAAACTCCTTGAGGACCTGGCCTAATCAGGTCCAGATACATGGGAGGGTTCTTTAATATTCTTTAAGGGGTGAGGTCTCCAGGAAAAGAGTTGTCTTGGGAGAGAGACCTAAATACCAATTCCTCATGCAGGCCCAGGCTTAGATTACAGGCCCTTTTCTTACTGGTGAACTCAGAAAATTGGCAAACCCCATTTCCTTCTTAAGGAGAGAAGAGACACATCTAAGAAAACTCATGCTTCATGCAGAGAAGCCACTTTTGGATGAACTCAGTGAAGCCCGGGGGCTTGTGAGAATATCCCTGCAGTGATCCTGTGTGGCTCCAAGATGGGACTGGTGCTCAGTGGCTGGGAACAGATGCCATGGCAGCAGTGAGCCAGCAGAGTCAACAAGTGTAGCCGGCTGTCTGTGGGGTCCCAGCTGTTCCCTTCCACCTGTCCCTCTCCCAGCTGAGACTTGCCAGCGTGGCCGCCACCAGCCACATGGATGTCTGCCTGCCTCGGCCTGCTCCCTGTGGCTTTGTCCTTTGTATTGTTGAAGAGGAGTCCAGGGTGTGGCTTGGCTGGGTGGAACCTGAAGGGGCAGTTCCCATCGCATCGGCAAGAGAAATTGCCTTTTAAACCAAGGAAGATTTGGTTTGGTTTGTCTCCAGGTGACAGAGAAAGACACAGTAAAAGCAGGTCACCACAAGCAATAGGATTTTCCGATTCCTGGGAATCTCAACTATTTGTTCCTGTCCTCTCCACAAAGGATGCTGAACTGTGGGTTGAACATGATGTTTGCAGCTGTAGTTTTGCAAACCACACAGGAGTCCACTTGCCCCAGAAAAGAAGGAACATGGGACGGGGTATGGAATAAAGATGCTGGGGCCAGGCGAGGTGGCTCATGCCTGTAATCCTGGCATTTTGGGAGGCTGAGGCGGGTGGATCACTTGAGGTCAGGAGTTTGAGACCAGCATGGTCAACATCATGAAAGCCTGTCTCTACTAAAAATAAAAATTAGCCAGGTGTGGTGGCGGGTGCTTGTAGTCCCAGCTACACAGTAGGCTGAGGCAGGAGAATCGCTTGAATCTGGGAGGCAGAGGTTGCAGTGACCCGAGATCACACCACTGTACTGCAGCCTGGGCGACAGAGCAAAACTCTGTCTCAAAAAAAAAAAAAAAGATGCCAGGACACCTCTCCCTGCTCGGCCTGTCTGCCTGAGATGACGAGCACTTCCCTGGCAGGTGAGCTGACTCCAGAGTCAAAGTACAATGCTGTGGGGACTTTTGACTCCCTGCTCCCCAATGCCCAGCTGGTCAGCTCACCTGAGGTTCCCTTTATTGGTGGCATACTTGACGTGGTTGCAGATGTAGTTGAACATCCCGTGGGCTGTGGTGCAGTCGCGAGCATCGAATACCTGAAAGAGGCGCAGGGTGGAACTGATTGCCTCTTATTTCCCTCTCTAACTCCCCAGCGCAATCTTCCCATTTTAGGAGAACCCAGATCCCACTCCAGTTGCTGCTCCATTGGTGAAGTGGGCACCTCATTACTGAGTCCCAGGCTCCATTTTATATTTTCTCTTTTCTATCCTAATAACCAAGGCCAATTTGAGCAGAAAAAAAAAAAAAAATCCCCTAAAAGTAAGCATGGCATGTAAGTGAACGTAGGAAAGGAATAGTAAATGAAGGGGAGTTTAAATGGGCTGGTTACATTTCCTGTTAGGTTACTAGGGATTAGGGATTAAAAAAAAAATAATAATAACAAAAATCAAACAAAACCCCCCTGACCTTGATAACAAATCTACTTCCAACTTTAAACTATTTCCTAAAATAAAATCATAATCAAGGGACACAGAAATGAATGCCTTCAGGGAGTAGGCAGATAAATAAGCTGAGTAGGTGCAAGACAAAAGGGAGTGGTGAGGTCTGCGGTCAACTGAAAAGTATAAGCCCTCCCTTCCAAGAGATATGCAAGTTCATTTTTGCAAAAGCACTGCGTTGGCTAAATAAGACATGATTATCATCTAGAGCTGGCTGTGATCTTAGAATGTGGGACCCTATGACCACCATCTGATAGGTCACCATGGCCACCAGGTACCCTTGACAGAAGCTTATCCTTTTTAAAGCTCCATCCACTCCCCTTCCCCTCTTCCCTCATTTATGGGCTCTTCAAGGTATCTGACTTCACCACCTACCTGCAGCTTGGACCACTGGATCCTGCCCACACAGCGCGAGGCATTCCGCCAGGCATGCTTGGCCCCGTAGATGAGCTCTGTGTCCTTGAGTTGGTAGGTGCTAGTGGTTTCGATCTCTTTGTTCACCTCTTCCAGCCTTTCCATGTGGGCTTTGGAGCCAAATCTGAATGAAGAGGAAGGGACATGGGAATATCACCCCGTCTTCTGAATTAGAAGTTGGTGGAAGGGGAGAGCTATTCCAAGAGGCTGGAAGCTACAAAAAATTCCAAGTTGACTTCTGGATGCAACAGTTTGATTTCTGGATGCAAGATAAAGCAGACACTGCAAACTCAAATGCCCACAAAGGCTGAACATTGTACATACAACTCAACCAGCTGGGTGGGGACTGTGGCAAACAGGTGAGCCAGGCCTTGTCCAAAGGGGGCAGCCATGACTCCACTCCTACCACTTGTCACCTGACAGGAGCGGGGGCCCATGACTGCCAAATCTTTCCAGAGAAACTGGAAATCTGACTTTTAAAGGGAACTCTTCTAATTTTTAAATGTTGGCAATGAATTCAATTTTAGAAAGTTAAAAAAAATTTCTATGAAAAATTTTTGGTTTACAGAAAGGTATATAGGATAATATAATAAACCCCCATGTCCCAAGCCTAAAAAATAATATAATAGTTTCTTGGGGAAGGCTTTCCCATGGTAAACAATTCTCTTCCCAGAAGTGACTGCTGTGTTGAACCTGGCGTTTACCATTCTCACACACTTGTTTGTATCTTCGCCACATGTGTATCTATCCTTCAACCATGTACAATGTCATTCTGCATGTTTAAAGCATTCATATAGGCTGGGTATGGTGGCTCACATAATCCCAGCACTTTGGGAGGCCGAGGAGGGTGGATCACTTGAGGCTAGGAATTCGAGACCAGCCTGGTCAACGTGGCAAAACTCTGTCTCTACAAAAAATACAAAAATTAGCTGGGTGTGGTGGCGCATGCCTGTAATCCCAGCTACTTAGGATGCTGAGGCAGAGAATTGCTTGAGTCTGGGAGGCAGAGGTTGCAGTGAGCCCAGATCACGCCATTGCACTCCAGCCTGGGTGACAGAGCAAGACTCTGTCTCAAAAAAATAAATCAATAAAAAAATTCATATAAATGGTGCTATACTAGATGTATCCTTTTACAATTTATCCTTTCTTTTGCTCAAAGTTAGCTACGAACTGCAGTTCCATTAACACGCAGAGCACTAATCCCTTTGATTTTTACGGTTGTATAGTATTCCATCACTGGAATATACCACAACTTACCCATTCTCCTGTTGATGGCATTTATGTGGTTTCTTTTTCTTTTCTTTCTTTCTTTCTTTTTTTTTTTTTTTTTGATGGAGTTTCACTGTATTCCCCCAGGCTGGAGTGCAGTGGTGTGATCTTGGCTCACTGCAACCTCCATCTCCTGGGTTCAAGCGATTCTCATGCCTCAGCCTTCCAAGTAGCTAGGATTATAAGCGTGCACCACCATGCCCTGCTAATTTTCGGATTTTTAGTAGAGGTAAGGTTTCACCATGTTGGCCAGGCTGGTCTTGAATTCTTGGGCTCAAGCAATCTGCCACCTTGGTCTCCCAAAGCGCTGGGATTATAGGCATGAGCCACTGTGCCTGGTCTCTTGTTGGATCTCTAATTTTAATTTTTTCCTGCTACAAACAATGTTTCAGTGAACATTCTTACTGATGGTTTCTTGTGAACAGGTGTGAGAATTTCTCTAGGGTATGTATCTAGGCATGGAATTGCTTGAAATTTTTCAAATTATAAGCAACCCTTTGCAGGTGAAACAAAAGCATTTCTGGGGAACAGATGTGACCTGTGGGTAGCCAGTTTTAAGCCTCTGTGTATGGCAGAGGCCTTGTGCTTTGGCCTTGGTTTGCAAAGTTGGGGCTGACATCTTTGTCTCCAGCATTCGATAACTTACCTTGGGCTCCCCAGAATTGACATACACTTGCCTTTTAATTGAAGAATAGTATTGATCAATAAACTCTTTGGCGAGAGGGAAGAGCTGTTCTTTTGTGCGGACATCTTCAGGCCTCCGTAGATGCTGAGAAGGAAGCATGATGGAGCCCATGCAGATGTACTCAGTGCATCCCGTTTCCTGGAAGATCAAGAGATTTGGGCTATTGCTTGGTTTTACCCAAGAGTGGCAGGTGTTAGGCTGTAGGCTTGGATCTCATATTCATGGTTGAATTTACCTGGCCCTTAATTCCCAGAGGCTTCAAATCCTTGCTGGATATGGTCATAGCCGTGTTAAGGAACACTAAGTAGCATTTTCAGGTTCCTAAAGTATTTGCTCTACTCATCTTGGGAACAGAAGCTTTTTGACTAGGAATCAGAATCACTGGTACTAAAATCTGAAATATTTTTAGATTTTGCATGATGATCAAAGAGGAACTAATACAGTGGCTACAGTAACTCATTTTAATGCATCTATGATAGATTGATTGCAAAATAGGGCCCTAATTTTTCCCCTCCCTGTATTCACTTCCTTTGTGATGTGGCTTTACAGCAATTCTCCATGAAGAAGTGGAGCCTATCCCTTAACCCCTTGACTCTGGGCTGGTTTTGACCCTTAGGATGTGGCAGAAATGACCCTGTGACAATTCTGAGTCTAGGCCTCAAGAGTTCTTGCATGTTTCTGCTCATTCTCTTAGAATCCTGCAACTACATGTGAACAAGCCCAAGCCAGCTTGCTGTAAGAGGAGAGACCACATGGAACAGGGCTGAGTTATCTCAGCCAGGACTGTCCTAGACCACCCTGACCTTAGTTGACCCATCAGACATACCTACAGATGCATGAGAAAGCCTCACCAAAATCAACAGAGTCTGGACCAGATCACTAAACCACCCAGCCAATCCATAGACTTTTGAAAAATTATACATAGTTTTAATAGTTGTTTTCACCCAATAAGTTTCAGGGCAATTTGTTACATTGTAATAGCTTGCAGATACCATTCCTCCAAGAGGCCCAGGTTCAACAAAAATTTAAAACAATATAGCAGTTTGTTGACTATTACAAATATGAAATAAAAATATTGAGGACACACTGTGAAATCAAGGAAGGGTTTGTTCAATACTCCACCAGTGGTCAGACTATGAGAGACAGAGAGGGTATTCACAAGCAGCAACTCTCCTTAGATTCTTTTGCATACTGGGTTCATGAATAAAAAGCATTTACATAAGAGAGTGAGAATTCACCAGTGGTTCTCAAACAGGGGTGAATTTCTTGCCCAGGGGATGTTAGGTAATGTCTTGGAGACTGTAAGAGTTGAAGAAGGAAGAAAGAAACATGAAAAGTGGCTTAACAATCAGAGACAGGTTTATTTTAAAGAATAAACCTGAGAGGGGCTTCTGGCTGAGTTAGGTTAGGAGCACTCTTTTTTTTTTCTCTTTAAGTTCCAGGATACATCGCAGGTTTGTTACATAGGTATACATGTGCCATGGTGGGCACCTAACAACCCATCATCTAGGTTTCAAGCCCCGCATACATTAGGTGTTTGTCTTAATGAGGAGCACTCTTTTCTACAGACTAAGAGTATTTAAGGGTTTAGGGTGATAGAGTTTATCACAGTCTTGAAATGTTTCTGTGTCTCTTTGTCTTGCTTATCTGGGAGGGAGAATTTTTGTGTCTGTTCCCATACATTTTCCTGCAGCTGCAGGCATATTCCCCAAGTCTGCTTTTAGCTTCCCTATCTTAGTGCATCTAAAGGGAAAGGAATATGCTATTAAGGCCCACTGTTTTACTGGAGTCTATTAAATGAGTGTGAAGTTTGGTGGTTACCCAAGAGACTTTTCCCCCTCCCTCTGTGCCTGAGCTGTGTTATCTGTGTTTTACTGTCTGCCTTTTCTGGCTGCTTGTTGTTAGAAGGGAGGTGATTTCCTTGAAATGCATGAGGTTAGAAAGCGAACTGGAACTTAAAATGGCAGTGTTTGTCCAAGGGGGCGGTGCTTCTGCTGTCAGAGACATTTTGGTTGTCACAGCCTGGAAGGGGCATACTGACATCTAGGGGGTATGGGTCAGGGGTGGTGCTCAACACCCTACAACAGAGGGCAACCCCCGACTTATCCGACTTATCCGACTCCAAATGTGGACAGTGATGCAGCTGCACCCCCTCGTCTATACCCTGCTGGGGTACTCACCAATGTGCTGTTAAGGTGGAGGGTGTCAGTGAGAACCACGTCAGTCTCCCAGTTCTTGACTTTGAGGAAGCGTGGACACTTGGAGGGGCTGCCATTCTTTGTGGGGGACTGTTTTCCTGAGGCAGGGGGCTGGAGGAGAGAATGAAGGTGGAAGATGAGGCAGGGCCTTGAGTGGACCATAACATTGTCTCCACAGAGGCTGGGAGAGCCATTGTTCTTCCTGGGATCTGCCTTGAGTCACCAACTGTCTATATCCAGAGTAAGATCCAGCCCTCCCTGGTTGACATGTACAAGGTTCCTGGGAACCTGATTTCCCCACTTACATGAAAAGAAACACCATGGAAGAGCCTCTTGGGTTCTGCTCTGGGGAGAGGGATCAGGAACTCAAAGGTGGTCTCTCTGGTTCCATAGGGTCTGACACACTGAGTAAGGACTTGGTGAACATTTGTTGAATGAACACATGACTGAAAGGACACCATCAGCCTCTTTGAATGATAACAGCCCCTAGCACTGAGGAATCAAACCTAAAGCTGGGTTGATTTACTTGGATTTCTAGGCCTTTCTATGACAGTCCAAACTCACCATTTCTGGCAAGGACTGAGAAAACAAAGATTTAAACTGAAAAATTTTGGGCCAGGCACAGTGGCTCACACCTGTAATCCTGGCACTTTGGGAGCCTGAGGCGGGCGGATCACTTGAGATCAGAAGTTTGAGATCAGCCTGGCCAACTTGGTGAAACCTCGTCTCTATTAAAAAATACAAAAATTAGCCAGGCGTGGTAGCGCATGCCTGTAATCTCAGCTACTTGGGAGGCTGAGGCGAGGTAGGAGAATCACTTGAATCCGGGAGGCAGAGGTTGCAGTGAGCCAAGATCACACCACTGCACTCCAGCCTGGGAGACAGAACGAGACTCCATCTCAGAAAAATAATAACGAAATAAAATAAAATAAAATAAAATAAATTGAAAAAATTTGAAGCAAAGAATATTGCCCCCAAATTTCTGGTTTCTGACTTTCAAAACTTCCAGGCTTGTTTCTGCCTCAGGGCCTTTGCACTTACTGTCCCCTCTGTCTTGAACACCTACATGGAAAGAAACCATGGAAGAGCCTGTTTATGGGGAACTTTAGTCCCCCATTTATCTTCACTCTGCAAACAATTTGACCAGTAGGTGAGTGGGGATAAGTCTCAGGCTGACCAGTGTTGGCCCATTCATTTTAGACCTCACTGATAAGGATTACATCTGTCTTTTTTTTTTTTTTTTGAGACAGGGTCTCGCTCTGTCACACAGGCTGGAGTACAGTGGTGCAATCATAGCTCACTGTAGACTTGACTTCCTAGGCTCAAGCGATCCTCCCACCTCACCCTCCCAAGTAGCTGGGACTACAGGTGCATGCCACCATGCCCAGCTATTGTTTTGTATTTTTTGTAGATACAGGGGTCTCACTATGTTGCCCAGGCTGGTCTTGAACTCCCAGACTCAAGTAATCCTCCTGCCTCAGCCTCCCAAAGTGTTGGGATTACAGGTGTGAGCCATCGCGCCTGGCCTAGGATCACATCTGTCTTAGATGCTCCTGGGTTATTGTCTACTTGCCTGGGCACAGGCACACACATGCATCAGGCAAACATTGGTCACTTAGTAACTCTAAGGGAGGCGCAGCAGGCGCACCCTGATGCGAAAGCCAAGCAAGGTCAGGGAGAAGATGAGCCAATGTTAAGTGACACTCATGCAAAGAGTACATCAGTGCACAGTGACCTTGAGGCAGGGTATTCATACATTCAACTAGTATTTATTGAGCACCTATTATAATACATGCTCAATAAATAGGCACTGGGGATTCAGCAGTGAAGAAGACAGGGACCTTGCTCTCTGAAGTGTTATGTGGTGGAGGTGGAGATAAACAGTAAGTAAACTAACATAGGATCAATATAATTCCAGGTGACGATAAGAATAGAAAATGGGGAGGTGACTGTAACTAAGTGGAGGGGAGAAGGGCAAGTGCAAAGGCACTGATGTGGGAATGAGCTTGTTAAGTTCAAAGGACCAGCAAGGAGGTTGACTGTGGCTGCAGTGTATGCATGAGGGCAAGTGTAAGGAGATAAAATCAGAAAGGAGGCAGGGTACCCATCTCACTGACTTGGAGGAGCTCAGGCTGGTGAGGGTAGCTGTGAATTATGATCAAATGCGCTAAGTCCAGGATAGAAGTCACAGAGAACTGCGAAGGACTAATACTGATAACTAACATTAAATGAGCACTTACTATGTGCCAAGCAACAACCTTATTATCTCCATTTTACAGATTAGGAAACTGAGGCACAGAGAGGTTAAGTTGCCCAAGATTGCAGAGCTAATAAGTTGAAGAAAGGAGTCCAATCTAGGCAGTCTGGCTATCAAACCATGTCCTTAACAGCTTGACTATCCTGCCTCTTGGCCATTAGGAATAATTCATTCATTTAACACATGTTTATTGAGTAGTTCCCATGTGCCAGGTGAGGCAGCAGAGACCAAGGCCATAGGACAAACTAGATGGATGTGATCTCAGCTCCCATGGAGTCACAGTCCTGTAGGAGGTGATGAAAACTGAATGAGCCATGGCAATCGATTTAGCACAATGGATGCCATTACATGGGACCTTGGCAACACAGGGGAGGTGGGAGTGCATAGAAGAGACATCTAACCTCTAGGTCAAGACCAAAGATAAGTACGTCCTAGACAGGCAAAGAAGAGGAAGCAAGGTCTTACAAGCAGAGAGAACAGATCATGCAAATGTCCTAAGTTAAGAGAATTATCATGGCCACCTTTGCAGCCAGTGGAATAAGAGTTCTGTGCTGAAGCATTCATGGCGCCATGTTGGAGCCCGGGGAACAGGAGGGGGGGGAAGAGTGTGCCACTGTTAAAGATCGCTCCAGAAGAGTGCAGGCTGTGGCAGCACAGGGAACCCACGGAAGGTGATAGGATTCATAATCTTCCACGTCTCCCCGCCCTGGCCAGATCTGGTCCTCCTCAGTGCTGGGTGCTACCAACTGTCTGTGCGGGACACGCCACAGGTGGGAGCTACCTTAGTCATCAGCCTCTTCTCTATCTCCCACACCCAACTCATCACTGGTGATCACCCATCTTAGCTTTTTAACTAGCTCTAGAACCCATTCACTCCTCTCCCCTTCCACTGGCCAGCGCCCTGACCAAGTCATCTCTTACTTGGATGATCAGTCACCCCCTAAACGTTAGCCATTATTTATTATTATAAATGTTATTATCATGTGACCACTAGCCCAACTTATAGTATTAGAAGTATTAGTATTACTAGTAGTACTGCAACGCTTCTGCAAGCATTATTACTTGTATTATTACTACTTGTATTACTATTATTACTTATATTATTACCTATATTATTATTACTTGTATTATTATTATTATTACTTCTGCAAGTATTATTACTACACTACCACACTCGGAGCATGATAAAGGTTTGGATGAGTTCTTCCCTTTGTTTCTCATTGATAGTTTCTGTCTCAGTTATTGTGCCCATGTTTCCTTAGGAATTTGCATATAAACAACCCCACTTTGTTCAAAGGCCTGACCAGGCACCCTAAACACTTCTTTAGGATCCTGTCTCTCCTCCTGTCTCTTCCAGGAGGAGTTTTGGAGGTGATGAAAGTCACATCTGGGCAGGGCTTTGTAGTAAACACATTCCTCTGATCATGCCGACAACCTGTATCATTGAGAAAAAAAAAAATCCTACTTTGCCCAGAGGAAGGCACCCCAGCCATTCTCCCTACACACCCGGTTTCAGATGTGGTGATGACATCGGGTCTGGGCCCAGGACTCAGAGGGTGGGGGGCCAGGCATGAGGAGGAGGAGGAGCAGGGTGTGGCCTGTGGGCAGCAGCTGACAGTCTTCATTGCCAGGGAGTGGGAGGAACGAGATAACAGGACTAATAAAAGAGGCCATCCGTGGAGGTCCCAGATGTGTGAGGAGTGGTTGTTAAGAGTCAAGTAATTGGCTGCCCGAGTGTGAGCCGCGCCACCCTCCACCCTGGGTTTCAGTGGATTGCACACTTGAAACCAGGCATTAGGAGGCTTCTGGCAGGACTGTTGTACTTGGCGCTTTGATGTTTTAATTAGCCAGCAGCAATATTAGATGACTCAGGAAGGGAGAAACGGCGAGATTAATATAGCAGTCAGGGGCCCTGCATGCAGGATGCAAATGACTTTTCTGAGTGGGCACCAAAGTTCTCCTGGTCAAAATGCAGATTAGCAGCACTTGGGAGTTATTACGGTGGGCACAGGGCTCATGTGGGCTTTGGACTGTGGCTACATACATCCTTTTCTGGCTTTATGTCTGCGGTGGGGACAATGGAAGCTTTTAGGTGGGAGGAGACATTGGCTCGCTCTTTGTGGACCCCAGGACACCTGCCCCTAAGTGTGCAAAGGAGGCCATGAGCCCATGGGCATTTTCATAGCCTTGTCAACACCTCTTTGCCTAGGAAGCTTGCAGAGGTCCTGAAGGAATGAAAGGAAATGGTCCTGCAGCCAGGCTCAAAAGGAGGCAGGGAGGTGCAGTCATGTCAGCCTGGGCTCTGGAGCTGAGAACGCCACTTCCAAGGCCTGCTGAAGCTCTGATTCTTTTTCCCCCTCTCTCTTTTCCTCCCTTCTTTCTCCCTTTCAACAAGTACATATTGAGCACCTACTGTATTTTGGGGACAAGTATTCTAGGACTCAGCAGCCGTTGAATGACTCTCATTCCACAACTGGGAAAAGCATCTTACAGCTGCTTCTTCTAAAGCAGAGATGTGCAGACGCCGTGGCCCACTGTCTGTTTTTGTACAGCTCCTGAGCTAAGAAGGATTTTTTCCATTTTTGGATTATTGAATGCAAAAATCAAAAGGAGAATATTTTGTGACACACGAAAGTTATATGATGTTCAAATGTTAGTGTCCATAAATAAAGTTTCACTGGGGCTCATTTGTGTCCATATAGCGTGTGGCAGCTTTGACACAACAATGTCAGAGCTGGCTAGTAGTTTTGATGGAGTCCAACGCCATGTGGCCCACAAAGCCAAAAATATTTATCTTGTCCTTTAGAGAAAAGGTCTGTAGACTCCTGATCTAAAGGGTTGAATTCCAGTGGCTGACCCTGACCACTGAGTTTGCTCAAATGCCGGCATGTTAGAAAACTTTCCTGAGCTTTTTTTTTTTTTTTTTTGAGATGGAGTCTCACTCTGTCACCCAGGCTGAAGCACATTGGTGTGATCTCGGAGCACTGCAACCTCCATCTCCTGGGTTAAGTGATTCTCCAGCCTCAGCATCCTGAGTAACTGGGATTACAGGCATGCGCCACCAGGCCTGGTTAATTTTTTTTTTTCTTTTTTTTTTAGTAGAGATGAGGTTTCACCATGTTGGCCAGGCTGGTCTTGAACTCCTGACCTCAGGTGATCTGCCCACCTCAGCCTCCCAAAGTGCTAGGATTGCATGTGTGAGCCACTGTGCCGGCTGTGATCATTCTTTAAAGCAGTGTCACCTCCTTGACATTCTCTGCCCCCAATCACCCTTACCATGCTTTGTTTTCCCCCAGCACTTAACACTACCTGTGGTCATCATGAACATATATGTACCTGGACATGTACAT
Organism: Rhinopithecus bieti; assembly: GCF_001698545.2. Taxonomy (NCBI): domain Eukaryota; kingdom Metazoa; phylum Chordata; class Mammalia; order Primates; family Cercopithecidae; genus Rhinopithecus; species Rhinopithecus bieti. The sequence goes on along the minus strand of NW_016808932.1, from coordinate 1,824,629 downwards.
GCATATCTACATTTATATATCTTGTAGATACAATTTACATATACCTATATAGGCATTTATATAATACTTGTTTTCTGCCTACCCACTGTTCAGTTTGTTCTATCCCTGGAATAGTGCCCAGCACACAGTACATGTTCAATAAACATATGAGATCTGCATGAGACTGCATTCTGTCCTTCCTCCAAATTTATTTGAAGCCTGTGATAGTTAATATTGTCAACTTGATTGGATTGAAGAATGCAAAGTATTGTCCCTGGGTGTGTCCGTGAGGGTGTTGTCAAAGGACACTAACATTTGAGCAGTGGACTGGGAAAGGCAGACCCACCCTCAATCTGGGTAGGTACAATCTAATTAGCTGCCAGTGTAGCCAGAAAAATAAAAGTACCAGAAGAATGTAAAAAGACCAGACTGGCTTAGCCTCTGACCCTACATCTTTCTCCTGTGCTGGATGCTTCCTGCCCTTGAATATCGGACTCCAAGTTCTTTTAGCTTTGGGACTCGGGCTGGCTTCCTTGCTCCTCAGCTTGTAGATGGCCTATTGTGGGACCTCACCTTGTGATTGTGTGAGTCAATACTCCTTAATAAACTCCCCTTTATATACACATCTATCCTATTCATTCTGTCCCTCTAGAGAACCCTGACTAATACAAAGCCCTAACCCCATCCGCCACCCCCATGTGATTTTGTTGGGAGATAGAACTTTTAGGAGATAATGAAGGTTAAACAAGGTCATAAGGGTGGGGCCCTAATCTGATAGGATTGGTGGCCTTATATGAAAAGGAAGAGAGAGCTCTTTCTCTCTGTCTGCCATATGAGGACACAGAGAAGGCAGATGTCTACAAGCCAACAAGACAGCCCTCACCAGAACCTGACCACGCTGGCACCGTGACCTTGGACTTCCAGCCCCCAGAACTGTGAGCTGTAAATTTCTGTTGTCTAAGCCACCCAGGCAATGGTCCTTTGTGATTATAACTTAAGCAAACTAACACAAGGTCTAAAAAGCTTCAACACTGTAGAGTCCCTTAAAAGCTAAGCCAAGGACGTTGGCCTTGATTTCATAGAGAATCACGAGCCCTGAAGCTGCCTGCCTGAGTGAGTGATCTTTTCTCAGCTGGGTTTTAGGAAAGACATGATTGCAAGGATTGCAGGAGGGAGAGGGTCAAGGCAGAGAGACCCATGAGGAGGATGGTGCAATGAGGCCGTGAGTGGCCATAGGGTGGGAATGCAGCTGCAGGGGCAGCAGGACTAGAAGCGGGGAACTGAAGGTTGGGGGTTCCAGAAGTGGAACTGAGAGTCTCTAGGTAGGAGAGGATCGGGGCAAAGGATAAAGTCAACATGGATTGGGTAAGTGGAAGGATGGTGGGTTTTTTTGTTTTTTTTTTTTTGAGATGGAGTTTTGCTCTTGTTGCCCAGGCTGGAGTGCAGTGGCATGATCTCGGCTCACTGAAACCTCTGCCTCCCGGGTTCAAGCGATTCTCCTGCCTCAGCCTCCTGAGTAGCAGGGATTACAGGCATGTGCCACCACACCTGGTTAATTTTTGTACTTTTAGTAGAGACGGGGTTTCTTCATCTTGGCTGGGCTAATCTCGAACTCCTGATCTCAGGTGATCCACCTGCCTTGGCCTCCCAAAGTGCTGGGATTGTAGGCATGCGCCACTGCACCCGGCTGGATGGTGGGTTTTTTAGCAGATGTTAGGAAGTAAGAAGCAGGTGTGCTGGGCAGTGGATGGAGGGAGAATTTTTAGGCAAGAAGACAGAAACTCAGCACCAGAACTCAGAATACGTAGAAACAGAGGTCAAGCACCTGCCCTTCCCCAGTAGTGGCTGTCACTGTCACAGGTCTCACAGTGAAACCAGGACTGACAGCTACACCAAGGGAAGCAGGCAGGCACCTCTAAGACATACAGCATCTTAGGAGCTATTATGGCAGCAGTCTTCAATCTTTTTGGCACCAGGGACTGGTTTTGTGGAAGACAAATTTTCCATGGACCAGTGGTCAGGGGCATGGTTTCAGGATGATTCAAGCGCATTACCTTGATTGTGTGCACTATTTCTATTATTATCATATTATAATACACAATGAAATCATTATACAACTCACCATAATGTAGACTCAGTGGGAGCACTGAGCTTGTTTTCTGCAATTAGATGGTCCCATGTGGGGGTGATGGGAGACAGTGACAGATCATCAGGCATTAGATTCTCATAAGGCGCATGCAGCCTAGATCCTTCCTATGCGCAGTTCACAATAGGATTCGAGCTCCTATGAGAATCTAATGCCGCCACTGATCTGACAGGCGGCAGAGCTCAGGCGGTAACGTGAGTGATGCGGGGCAGCCGTAAATACAGATGAAGCTTCGCTTGCTCGCCCGCCGCTCACCTCCTGCTGGGTGGTCCAGCTCCTAACAGGCCAGTACTGGTCTGTGGCTTGGGGTTTGGGGACCCCCGTATTATGGGATGAACCGTGTCCTCCTCCCACCTCACCCCCATCAAATTCATATGTTGATGTCCTAAACTGCCTCAGAATATGAGCTTCTTTGGAGTTAGGGCCTTTACAGAGGAAATCAGGTTAAAGATGAGGTCATCGGGGTGGGTCATGATCCAGTAGGGCTGGTGTCCTTACAGAAAAGAGAAATTTGAAGGCAGACATGCTCACAGGGAGAGCGCCATGTGAACACAAAGACGGCCACCTACAAGCCAAGGAGGGAGGACTGGGTCAGCCTCTCCCTCCCAGCCCTCAGAAGGAACCAGCACTGCCGATACTTTGATTTTGTATTTCTGGCCTCCGGAACTGTGAGACAATCCATTCTGCTGTGTAAACCACCGAGTTGGTGGTGTTTTATTACAGCAGCCCTAGTAAACTCATCTAAGAGCTAAGGCCTAAACTTGTACAAAGCAAGTCGCTTCTTATCCTAATGCTATCGGCACCAGTGACAACTCTTCTATTAGAGGCCTGCAGCAATCTGCCCTGTTTGGCTTCTCCTGAAATGAGGGCAGCACGCTGGGGCTGAGCTGGGCAGAGGGCCATTCACACCAGGGGCCAGACACCACATACTGTGTCCTTTGCTGCAGCCCTGGGTGGCATCGCACCCACCTGTAGGTACCACCTCTCCTGGGCAGCAAGCGTAACCTGGTTATGAGCTGGGGCAGATCAGGGTCCAGGCCCACAGACTCACAAATCCAGAAGGTACCCACTTATCTGTGCCATTAAAACATTGCTACGTATAGAACTTAACCGGGCCGGGCGCGGTGGCTCAAGCCTGTAATCCCAGCACTTTGGGAGGCCGAGACGGGCGGATCACGAGGTCAGGAGATCGAGACCATCCTGGCTAACACGGTGAAACCCCGTCTCTACCAAAAAAATACAAAAAACTAGCCGGGCGAGGTGGCGGGCGCCTGTAGTCCCAGCTACTCGGGAGGCT
>NW_016808932.1:1784572-1820842 GCF_001698545.2 Rhinopithecus bieti | reverse complement strand
AAAAAAAAAAAAAAAAAAAAAAGAACTTAACCAAGTGTATTTAGTACTTTGGAATATAATTTCCTTTAGTGTATTCAAAGCACTATGTCTAAAGTGATTCATTCCTTAAGATAGCTCCATAGAAACTCGACACTGCTTACTCTGCTTCTCTCTCTTCTGTAATTCAACAGTCTGTAGAGGGTGATTAAGAAAGGGGGTGCTTGGGAGTCAGACCCATCCCAGTTAAGGATTCAGAGTGATAGTGGAGACCTCTGGAGGACCAAGGGGCATCAAGGCTGAATTTTTTAAGCTTTTTCCAAATTGCAGCGATATCACAGTATAGCCAGATGTTACTGACAACTTTCAGCTTGGTCCCATTACCAGACCAGAATGTACATATACACTAGGAATTAATCTTAACATCAATCCTGTAATTATCTCATGGCCTGCCCTATGATACTGCATTGTACCGTGTTTGTTTGTTGAAAGCCTTAACTTGCCAAATGCAAATATTGAAAATGCACAACAAGTTTCGTGTTTATGTTTTGGCCCTTGTATCTTAGAAAATCCTGGGAACCTCAGGAAATGGAAGTAGGCTGGGGCTGTTGACCTGTAAGAGCTTCTGTTTGGTGGGGGTTGGTTTTGGCAACTGATAGCAATTTACAGAGGAGGAAAAATGACTTTGACCCAACTTGACCTTTTTGGGAAAAGCATTTCAATATGGGGTGGTGCAGTGAAGGAGCATGCAGAGTGGTGTCACTGATTCAGAACCACAGTGTCATTGTCAGACCTGGACAACAGTCGGGACAGCCTGCATTGAATATATTCACTCTTAAAACAAACAGTTAGCAAAATATGTGGAAATTCCAGCAGGGCTAAACCCAAACACCAGTCAATTCACACACCACTTCCTGGCTCCACCTTGGCTCTGACCACCCAGGACAGCAAGCTTGGTTGCTGGCCTCTTGGCTCAGTGACCTATAAAGACCTGGGAGTCACTGAGCAGGCGATGGCTCGGGTGGAAGGAAGGAAGACGCTTCTGGGATGGAGAGAGACTCTGTTCAGTATATATCCCTAGAAAGCATCTTGGTGGGGGGTCTGCTGGTTTGAGGGCACCCTGGGAACGTTGGATCACCCCAGGAAGTGGGGCACTGAAGATGCTTTTGGGAAAATCCAACTTGGGTGTCTAGACCAAGGCAAGGGATACCGGACCTGATTGAAGTCGGGGCAAAAATGAGTTGGACCGCAGCTTAGAACTGGGGATTTGGGGCATCCTCCTACAGAGGGCAATTAATCTAAAAATGCAAGAGGTTTCTCAAATGCTTCGAGACAGACTTAGGGAAGGGAGTAACCAAGAAGCACCTTGAGATGTCAGCCTCAAGGGAGCCAATGGACTCTGCCAAAGCCAGCCAAGGGAGCTCTGTGGGTAACATCTGTGCACGAGTCTATGAAACCCTAAATATCACAATATGATGACTGCTGTGTGTATCCCCATCTGTAGTTTGTCTTGAAAGTAGAAGTTTTCAGAAGTTGAGGTACATATTAAATGAGAAGAGGGGATGGCTCGGCTATGAACTGCTCCAGGGCAGTGATCATATTCAATTTCATTTCTATTTTTTTTTTTTTTGAGATGGAATCTCGCTCTGTCACCCAGGCTGGAGTGTAGTGGCACCATCTCAGCTCCCTGCAACCTCCGTCTCCCAGGTTCAAGCGATCCTCCTGCCTTAGCCTCCCAAGTAGCTGGGATTACAAGTGTGTGCCACCATACCTGGCTAATATTTTTTGTATTTTTAGTAGAAACAGGGTTTCACCATGTTGGCCAGGCTGGTCTCAAACTCCCGACCGCAAGTGATCCACCTGCCTCGGCCTCCCAAAGTGCTGAGATTACAGGCATGAGTCACCACACCTGGCCTTCATTTCATTTTGAGTAACATTCAGTAAATGACTGTTTGGTGCCTGACCTGGGCTAGGCCACTGCACATCCACGGGCTCATTGAATCCTCATGGTAACCCATTCTTCAGATGAGAAAATAGAGGCTGTGAGAGATGACGTGGCTATCCCCAAACTAATGAAAAACAAGCAACAGAGCTGGGCTTGGAATTCAGGCTCTCAAAGTTCTGCTCTTTCCACTCAAGGCCCTCTTGCTCTTTTCTCTGTGTTTCCAGAGCTCAGCACCCAGGAGGCATAAATCATATCTGTTCCGTTAATTTCAATGACTGACAAAGATGACAATGTGGTCATAAAGGGGAAGAGATGCAGCCTTGTCATGACTCAGTGGGTGGTCACTTTGGGCTTTGGGTCACCTGTGGGCCACAAGGGTCTCACCTGTAAAATGGGCACAGTGCTTTCTTGTCCTAACTGCCTCAAATTAGCAATATATTATTTAGCCAGATAAGAACAATAGTAATGACCTCAACATTTGTTGAGCATTTACTCTGTGCCAGGCCCTATAGCGTGGGCTGAGGGCTCCACGGCCTGGGTTCAAATCCCATCTCCATCATTTACTGGTTATGTTGAGCCACAAAACCCTCTGTGATTCTCAGTTTCCTCATCTGTAAAATGGAGACAATCATAATATTTCATTGGGTTGAGCTGGGGGTTCAGTGAGACCATGGACCTAAAGTGCTTAGCACAGTACCTGATATTGCTCAATAAATACATTAGGTCCCGTTGTTATGGTTGACATCATTATCTCATAGATTATCTCATTTCATCCTCCCCACAACTTGATGAGCCTCTTAGTCCCTATTAGGAAAAGGAGGCTCAGCACAGATGCTGTTAATAATTAGTCGTCTGACCAACGTCACCAGCTAGGCACTGTACTCCTGGCCTCAATGCTGTGGGCTCATGAGTCCAAGGGTTAAAATGACTACACACTTGCCCTCATGATATTGTTATCACTGTTACTATTTTATTTTTATTTTTTATTTTTTTGAGATAGGGTCTCACTCCGATGCCCAGGCTGGAGTGCAGTGGCATGATCTCAGCTCACTGCAACCTCTGTCTCCTGGGTTCAAGCAACTCTCCTGCCTCAGTCTCCTAAGTAGCTGGGACTACTGGCACACGCCACCACGCCCAGCTAATTTTTGTATTTTTAGTAGAGACAGGGTTTCACCATGTTGGCCAGGCTAGTCTCGAACTCCTGATATCAAGTGATCCATACTCGTTGGCCTTCCAAAGTGCCGGGATTACAGGCGTGAGCCACTACGCTGGGCCATTATTACTGTTATTTTTATCCTGACATAATGAATCAGGGCTGACTTAGAAGGCTTCCCGGTGAGCGTGCTGGGTTGTCGCCAAGAGGTGGAGCATTTTACTTTCATTCAGACCCAGGCTGGCTGGGGCTGGCTACACCCTTTTGGTTTTCAGCAAGGCCAGCAGTAGCTGGCCAGTTGGTATCATCCTGGCGACCTTGGATCCCCTAAAGATTGGGAAAGAAATGGCCTGCAAGCTTGTCCCCCGCCTTTCTCATAATTTAGAGCCTCTAGAGAAGCTGGGAGGATGCTGTCATTTACCTGGAAACAGGGAAAATCTTCTCAACAGATTTTGACATTTTGAAAGCAGCTAACAAGCCCTGTGTCCCCAGGGGTGAGAAAATGCCATGATCCCGAGGTGGCTGAGCTTGGGGAGTGGGATTTCAATTTAACAGTCATCTCTCTATCTGATCGCCTTTACCAGTCCGAGGCTGGAGGGAGGGGCAAGGGCAGTGGGAAGGACGGAAAAGAGGAGAGAACCCCAAATGGAAACACCACTTCCCCAGGTCCGACCCTGTCCCCACTGGTACCTCATACTAAGGGTTTGATTGACGCTTAATTGGTATCTGAAAATAGATGTTCTGTCCCCAAACAGAGCACGATTCTACCCCTTCTCTCTTAGGAAGGCAAACTAGACAGGCAAGGGAAACAGATGCTTAATAAGAAAGGAAGGGAAGAAGGACTTGGTTTGAATCCTGAGTTTGTGCAGGGAGGATGGCCCAACAGCAGGTCCTCATGTTATTTATCTAGGGTAGCTTTTTACTTAAGATGATTATTATGATAAGAGCCTTTAGGATGATGTCAAAACTCAACATGTGTTCATGCCTGTAATCCCATCTCTTTGGGAGGCCAAGGTGGGCAGATCACAAGGTCACGAGATCGAGACCATCCTGGCTAACTTGGTGAAACCCCGTCTCTACTAAAAATACAAAAAATTAGCAGGGTGTGGAAGCGTGCACCTGTAGTCCCAGCTGCTGGGGAGGCTGAGGCAGGAGAATGGCATGAATCCAGGAGGCAGAGCTTGCAGTGAGCCGAGATCAGGTCACTGCACTCCAGCCTGGGTGACAGAGTGAGACTCCATCTCAGGAAAAAAAAAAAAAAAAAAAAAAAAAAAAAAACCAAAAAAAAACCAAAACAAAACAAAAAAAAACCACACAAAACAAAACAACAACAACAAAAAACTCAACATGTGTCTCAGGTTGTGTTAGCATCAAAGACAACCTCAGAGAACTAATAACGATCCTTAGCAAGAAAAATAAAAAGCAACGTATCAGCCACAATGATTCCCTTGACTATAATGCCTTTTTCCATTTTCTTTTGGGCAAACTCCTGTCTGAGCTTCAAAACGCAGCCCAGGTGTCACTTCTTGGGGTAAAACTTCCCTGGTACCTACCTGCTGATGTAATTATGTTCCCAAAGCATTTTGTATTCCTCTCTATTTCAGCACTAATTGAATCTTATACGAGTCTCTCCCCACACACATCCATGAGGGTCTCAAGGGCAGGGACGTCTATGTTTGCTCAGCTTTGCTCCTACCCCAGAACCATGCACACAGCAGGTTAGCGAGTGAATGGTGACAGATGAACTGATTTGTTCTATCTACTATCCCAGGCCAGATGCAATTTGCAAGGGGGTGGTGAAGATGAGGGTCACAAAGTCATACACACAATGCACTCTGTGATGGGGGACTGAAGTCTCACTGGCCCCACCCACAGTGACCCAGACTGTTGGCAAGAGAAATGGCTGCTAGATAAAGATTAATGCCTCAGCCTCCTGAGATGGACTTAAAATAAGATGCCTCTAGGGCTGATTTTCTTTGAATCTAGACAAATAAGGGCATGGAAGAGGGTGGGGATCCCTTCTGGGATTACCAAGGAGTCAGACCTCACTATTTCCTCCAGGAGTTTACAGTCTCCTGTGTCAGGAAGTTCTTCCTTATGTCTAACCTGCATCCATCCCGTTTCAGTTGCATTCTATTGCCTTTTGCCCAGTGCTTGGCAGTTGCTTTGCTGCTTTGCCCAGCTGCTTCTCAACCTCCATCTATGCCTTCCTGACTCAGGATTGCAGGTAGCGGCTGGGTTCCTCTTTGTGTCATTAACAATGCTAGGCCCCCTGTGGATGCTTAAACAAGCCATAAATGTGGGTTACAACTGGAAGGATACAAGCTGATTCCAGGAGCTCCAGGTACAGTAGCTTTGAGCAGGTAGAGGCGAGGTTAGGAGACCATCTTTCAGAATGGAAAGGAGAACATCGTGTTTGCTATTAATTTGCTCACCCTGGGAAGCATTTCTGAAGCCTGTGCCTATGGAGATGTCTAGCAGGCCACAACAGGGCTGTTTCCTTTGTGCTGGAGCTGGGACTCAAATACATCCGAGTGCTAGGGTCTCTGCCTCCTGACGGCGCTATTTCTGAGAGGCATTTGGAAAACTGAATCTCAGGCAACAGGATCAGGATGATTTCGCAGGCCCGTGACTTTTTTTTTCTTTTTTTCTTTTTTTTCGAGGCAGAGTCTCACTCTGTTGCCTAAGCTGGAATGCGGTGGTACAATCTCGGTTCACTGAAACCTCCACCTCCCAGACTCAAGGAATTCTTGTGCCTCAGCCTCTGAGTAGCTAGGACTACAAGTGTGTGCCCTCACGCCTGGGCTCATTTTTGTATTTTTAGTAGAGACGGCGTTTCACCATGTTGGCCACGCTGGTTTCGAACTCCCGACCTCAGGAGATCTGCCTGCCTCAGCCTCCCAAAGTGCTGGGATTACAGTCATAAAACACCTTGCCCGGCCTGGCCCGTGGTTTTAAATCTTTTTGGGTGAAATCCTACATTAAGGATTTGATGGTGGGCAAAGATGAATGTAAATCCCAAGCTCTGCTGGTCTATCAGTCATGCTCCCAGGAACTCTCTAGGCTAAAACTGCTCGGCAGACTTACTTCACCTTGGAAGATTCAGTCTTACCCCCTTTCTCCAGCACCCTCAAAGTCCTTCCCTTCTCCAAGCAAACGGAATTTCTATATTAGCAGAGGCCTTAAGGCAAACTCTCCATACATCTTCCTGTCCTTTCATCATCACATCCTGCAAAGGCTAGTGGTCCTCCTTCCAGTCCTGAGTTTGTGCAGGGAGAATGGCCCAACAGCAGGAATGTCCTCACTCTATTTATCTAGGGTAGCTTTTCACTTAAGGTGATTATTACGATAAGAGGCTTTAGGATGATGTCAAAACTCAGCATGTGTCTCAGTTATTGTTAGCACCAAAGACAACCTCAGAGAACTAATAATTATCCTTAGCAAGAAAAAAAAAGCAATGTTATCCGCTACAACCATTCCTTTTTTTTTTTTTTTTTTTTTTCAGATGGAGTCTCGCTCTGTCGCCCAGGCTGGAGTGCAGTGGTGCGATCTCAGCCCACTGCAACCTCCACCTCCCAGGTTCAAGCAATTCTCCCACCTCAGCCTCCCGAGTAGCTGGGGTTACAGGTGCCTACCATCATGCCCGGCTAATTTTTGTATTTTTAGTAGAGATGGAGTTTTGCCTTGTTGGCCAGGCTGGTCTCAAACTCCTGACCTCAGGGAATCTTCCCATCTTGGCCTCCCAAAATGCTGGGATTACAGGCGTGGCCCCGCATTCCTTTTACTATAATGCCTTTTTCCATTTTGTTTTAGGCAAACGCTTATCTGATCTTCAAAACCCTGAGGCCCTGTTCTCAATGTTGAGCTCAACTCCTCAGGCTTGAAGACCAAAGTTATGCTTTCAAGTTGGCATTGTCTAACTAAGGTGGGCAGTGTGCAAGGAAATGACCAGAGTCTGCCATTGCTCAGATTTCTGCATTGACTTTTAGTGTCTTTCTCACAGGGTCGAGGCCTCTGCTGTTTCTTCCTTCGAATCGAGATCTCAAGGGTTACTGCATACCAGGAATTACAAACTGATACCTAGAGGTTAAGTAGGTGGGTAAGCTAAACCAGTAAAGAAGGCTGGGTAACTTCAAAACAGGACACTTAGTCGCACATTAAAAAAGAAAGACTTGTGTGTGTAGAAATGAAGAATGTTCTTAGGTTTTTTTTGTTTTTTTTTTTTTGTTTGGAGACAGGTTCTTGCTCTGTCACCCAGGCTGGAGTGCAATGGCACTATCACGGTTCACTGTAGCCTCAATTTCCCTCAAGTGATACTCCCGCCTCAACCCCCCAAGTAGCTGGGACTACAGGTGCATGCCACCACGCCCAGTTAATAGTTTATACTTTTTTGTAGAGACGGGGTTTTGCCATGTTGCCCAGGCTGGTCTTAAATTCCTAGGCTCAAGTGATCCTCCTGCCTTGGACTCTTAGAGTGCTGGGGTTACAGGTGTGAGCCACTGTGCCCAGCCAAAAAAATCTTTCTTAAAACATGAACCTTTTGGTCCATCTCTACCTACCACTTATAAAAATGACATGGGCCCAGGTACAGTGGCTCATACCTGTAATCCCGGCACTTTGGGAGGCCAAGGCAGGTGGACCAGGCCAGGAGTTCGAGACCAGCCTGGCCAAGATGGTGAAACCCCATCTCCAAAAAATGTAAAAATTACCCAAGTGTGGTGGCACACGCCTGTAATTCTAGCTACTCGGGAGGCTGAGCAGGAAGGACTGCTTGAACCCAGGAGGCAGAGGTTGCGGTAAGCAGAGATAGCACTGTCTCACAATAAATAATAATAATAATAATAAAAAACATAGATACGAAAAGATTTAACTTTCCTTCTATTATAAGAAATCAAAAACACTAATGCTACTATAAATGACAATGGACACTGGCCTTAATAAGAGGGAGACAATAGGGAGTGGTGAGGTTTGTGGCCAACTAGAAAGCCACACTCTGTCTAGAGGGGGCAGCTGCTATTCAGTCTATGCAGATTGTTGCCCCATAAGAGTATGGTTGGCTGCAGCAACTCACACCTATAATCCCAGCACTTTAAGAGGCTGAGAAGGGAGGATTGCTTGAACTAGGAGTTTGAGACCAGCCTGGGCAACATAGCGAGATCCTGTCTCTACAAAAAATCTAAAAAATTAGCCAGGTCTGGTGGCACCAGCCTGTAGTCCTAGTTACTTGGGAGGCTGAGGTGGGAGGATCTCTTAAGTCTAGGAGATTGAGGTTGCAGTGAGTAACCTAAGATGGTGCCACTGCACCTCAGCCTGGGAGACAGAGCAAGACCCTGTCTTTAAAAAAAAGAGTATAGGTGCAATGTGGTCAGATTATGTAAATATTTTTTTTTTTTTTTTTTTTTTTTTTTTTTTTTTAGACAGAGTTTCACTCTGTCACCCAGGCTGGAGTGCAGTAGCGCGATCTTGGCTGATTGTAACCTCCGCCTCTTGGGTTCAAGCGATTCTCCTGCCTCAGCCTCCCGAGTAGCTGGAATTACAGGCACCCGCCACCATGCCCAGCTAATTTTTGTACTTTTAGTAGACATGGGGTTTCACCATGTTGGTCAGGCTGGTCTTGAACTCCTGACCTCGTGATTTGCCCCACTTGGCCTCCCAAAGTGCTGGGATTCCAGGTGTTAGCCACCGCACCTGGCCTTAGATTATGTACATTTTAAAGAGAAGCTGTAGATATATTTATGTAAAAATCTGAAACACTGGCAGTACGTTTAAAATATAACTATAAATTAGCTCTTAATACAATATGGTGTAGACCTAACAAATCAGGTCTGCAGGCTAGATCTGGCCCGAGGCTGCCTCTTACTGTCTTTCTTTGTCTTGTGAGGGCTCATATGATGGCCATACCTCTTTGTTTTCAATTAAGAAAGAAAATACAAAAGAGCTTTAAACCATATTTGTTCATTTAATCATGAATGGAGAATAGCTTCTTAATGCTTATGGTGTGGTCTTGACTTTTGAAGACAACATAATAAAAGTCTACAGTTGTGCTTTTCCACCAAACATTTCCAGACATCACCGCTAGAGGGGCATTCAGCTAGTGGGATCATGGGTCTCACCCACTACAGAAACCTCGATGTCCTTTCCTTCCTGGCCAGCCATCAGTGGCTAAGGAAAGCAATTGCCACCAAGGCTCTAGAATGTCTCATCCTCCCCGCTGAAGCTATGTAGAGAGGCTCTGAGGCCTTGTGTAGATGTGCTGGCAGTGAAAGCTGCCATCTGTAGGCCAAGCATCAGGAAAATAAAGCAGGTCATCACTTGCTGAGTCACCTAGGCCACCCCCATATTCCGACCTCCCACCGGTCACTCCACCCCGACTTCACTGCAATGCAGAGGATGGGTGTGAAATTCACACGCTTCCTTAGGGTTACCCTGACCTGGCCCATCAGCTTACTGGACAGGTGAGACAAAGGCGCTGCTGATCTGCAGCCAAATCTAGTCACTCTTTGTAACTGATACTGACTTAGCTGTCAAAACACATCTGAACAGATTGGCAAAGACTAAAAAGTTGGATAACAGATGGAGTTGGCGAGGCTGTGAGGAAACAGTCGCTCTCCTAGTTAGCTGGTAAGATTGATCCAACCACTATGGCAAGTACCACCAAAATCACAAATGTACATGAATTTTGACCCAACAATTCCACCTCTAGGAATTTATTCTATTTTGTTTGTTTTTTTTTTAGGACAGGGTCTCCCTCTGTTGCCCAGGCTAGAGCGCAGTGGTGCAGTAATACAATCACAGCTCACTGCAGCCTTGACCTTCCAGGCTCAGGTGATTCTCCCAGCTCAGTCTCTAGGGTAGCTGGGACAATAGGCATGTGCCATCATGCCCAGCTCATTTTTGGTTTTTTTTTTAGAGATAGGGTTTTGTCATGTTGCTCAGGCTGATCTCAAACTCTTGGGCTCAAGTGATGCCTTAGCCTTCCAAAGTATTGGATTACAGGCATGAGCCACCATGCCTGGGCTTTAGGAACATATTCTATTGATAAGCCTATCCATGTGCCAAACAAGGTATGTGCACAAGGTCACTCATTATAGCACTGTCATAGCAAAATATTGACAATGGCTCATTATGAAGGACTGACAGAATTACAGGATGATCACACCATGGAATATTATATGGCTGTAAAAAAGGAAACAAGATCCTCTTTACCTACTAATGGGGACTAATCTCTAAGATATGTTAATAAGTGAAAAAGCAAGGTATAAAACAACATGTGTAATGTGCTCTTATTTGTGCAAAATATTCAAAATAATGTGTGTGTTTGTCAATGCATAAAACACAGCTAAAAGAACACACAAAAACCATTAACATTGCTTGACTCTGGGGAGGAAAACTATGTGACTGGAATTAGGGACATATAGAGCTTTTTATTATGTATCTTTTTGCTTATTTATTTCAATTTTTTTAAGAGACAGGGTCTCACTCTGTCACTCAGGCTAGAGTGCAGAGGTGCTATATCACAGCTCACTGCAGCCTTGAACTCCTGTCCTCAAGTGATCCTCCTGCCTCAGTTGCCTGAGTAGCTAGGAACTATAGGTATATGCCATTATGCTCTACTAATTAAGAAAAAAAATTTTAATTGAGATAGGGTCTTGCTATGTGGCCCAGGCTGGTTGTCTTTTTTCTTTTTTTCTTTTTTTTTGAGATGGAGTCTCGCTCTGTCACCCAGGCTGGAGTGCAGTGGCGCGATCTCGGCTCACTGCAAGTTCCCCCTCCCGGGTTCACGCCATTCTCCTACCTCAGCCTCCTGAGTAGCTGGGACTATAGGCGCCCGCCACCATGCCAGGCTAATTTTTGTATTTTTAGTAGAGATAGGGTTTCACCATGTTGGCCAGGCTGGTCTTGAACTCTGGACCTCAAGCTGTCCTCTGCCTTGACCTCTTAAAATGCTGGGGTACAGGCATGAGGCACTGTGACCAGCTACCATGTATCTTTCATATCTTTTAAATTTGGAGCCATATGAATGCCTTTCCCGGTAGAAACAGAATTAAAATGTGAAAAATGGCAAGCTCACAAACAATACCAAACCACACAGAAACAAAGTCAAGGTCCACATCCGAGGATAAGCAGTCCTGTCCTCGGCATCCCAAGTTCTCCAGCCACGGCGGCTGATTTCCATCACGACACAGTTTAGGGTTTAGCTTTCCTCCCCTCAGCTTCCCACCTGGGAGGGGTCAAGAAGGCATGGGAAGCAGTGGTACCAGCTTGGCCTCAAGCACTTACCTGCTCCTTCTCTGAATATGGGTTGTTGAGGACGACAGGCACATTGCCCTTCCCCCATAGGTCATTGAAGACTCGGTCGTTCTCCACACCGAGGGGCAGAGGTTTGTGTGATTTGCCGTCCAAATCTCTGAAAGGCAAGGTGGGGCAGGTGAGGAAGGGGACATCAGGAGGGACTGCTAGTTGCTTTGATCTGGAAGTCCTGAGTCTGTACAGAACCTCAGTGGCTCACTCACATAACTCATTATGAGCCAGCAAGCTTTGGGTACCCAGCCCGCTGCTTCATAAACATCAACAGTGACACGTGGGAAGGCAGTTCCGGGTGTCAATCACAAAGGGAGTGCATCCAAGGGGACTTTGACAGCTGGCATATCCCTATCTTTGTGGACATCATTTCAGGATGGCAAGGAGAAGGATTTTGCCTGTCCCGCTCCCTTCTTCATTCCATGGATCTGGGAACACAGGAGGCCTGTTTCTTAGTAATAGTCCATGTACCATGAACCCCTGGACAACTTAATGCTCATGACACCTACCAGTGGAAAAAGTAGGAGGCAGGAAGGATAGAAAGGTCCTGTGGGCTTTGGGTAATAAGTTATTCTGACCCTAAGACTTTTGGCTTTGAACAATAGCAGCTCAGGACAAACAGAATGATTTGGAAAATAAAGGGAACATAATGACAAAAATAATAATACTATTAATAAGGACAGATAGCATTTATTAAGCACTTACTATGTGCCAAGCACTTTACATGTGGGTTTTAAAAAATTATTATTCTATTTATATTAGACACGGGTTCTCCCTGTGCTGGCCAGGCTGATTTCTAACTCCTAGGCTCAAGCAATGCCCCTGCCTCAGCCTCCCAAAGTGCTGGGATTACAAGCGTGAGCCACCATGCCTGGCCATGTGTTTTAGTGCATTTAACTCTTGTGACAACCCTTTGAGACAGGAGTGACTGTTTTTTTTTTTCCCAGCCTTGTCCTGTCATCCCAGCTGGAATACAGTGGCACAATCACAGTTCACTGTAGCCTTGATCTCCTAGATTCAAGTGATCCTCCTGCCTCAGCCTTCTGAGTAGCTGGGACTACAAGGGTGTACCACCATGTCTGGCTAACTTTTTAAATTTTTTGTAGAGATGGGGTCTCACTATGTTGCCCAGGCTGGTCTCGAACTCCTTGGTTCAAGTGATCCTCCCACCCCAGCCTCCCAAAGTACTGGGATTACAGGCGTGAGCCACTAAGCCTGTCCAGGAATGATTGTTAATCAGCATTTTACGGATGGGGTAAGGGAGACAGAGAGAAGCTAAGTTGCTCAAGGTCACACAGTAGCAAAGCCTAGTATTCCAGCCCAGTCATCAGCCCACTCATTTAGAATGACAATCCATTCTAAAGTAGGGGTTGTCACTGTCATCATCATCACCACCACCACCACCATCACCATCATCTTTATCACCACCACTACCACAGTCATCACCATAGCCACCATCATTCTCATTGTTACCATCATCATTATTGTAATCATCATCATCTAACTTGCCTCATCAGCCTCCACCATAATCACCATCACCATAATCACCCTCATCATTGTCATCATCAACCTCATCATATCCTCATCTTCATGATCAGTGCCATCACCTTCATTAGCAGCATCACCATTATCACCATCCTCTTCCTCCTCTTTGGCATCATGACCACACCAGCATCTTCATGACCACCAGCATCATCCTCACAATCATCACGTGAGGAAACTATAGTTCAGAGTGGTTAAGTCACTAGCCTAAGTCACACAGCTAGTGATGGTGGATTCAAACCCAGGCTTGTTCTGGATGCTAGAGCCTGACATTTTTTGGAGACAGTCTTGCTCTGTTACCCAGGCTGGAGTGCAGTGGTGCAATCCTAGCTCACTGCACCCTTGATCTCCTAGGCTTGAGCGATCCTCCCACCTCTGCCTCTCCAGTAGCTGGGACTACAGGCATGCATCACCCTACCTGGCAATGTTGTAAATTTTTTGTACAGACAGGGTCTCACTGTGTTGTGCAGGCTGGTCTCAAACTCCTAAACTCAAGTGATCCTCTTGCCTGCCTCAGCCTTCCAAAGTGCTGGGATTACAGGTATGAGCCACCAGGCCTGGCCAGAATCTGACTTCTTACTCACTAAGTTTTCCTGGCTTCCTGTCCCTGAACTCTAACAGGCTCAGGATGAGGTGATCTCAGCTAGGTTCCACAAGCTGGCCACCCTCTGAGATGGAGATAGGAGTGGGCACCAAAATCCAGATGGCCTCATCAGACCTGCCTTACTCTCTGAGTCCTTCTATTCTCCAAGTACTGCCCTCCTACTTCCCAACAGCCTTTCTCCCTTTGGCTCTCCTATCCAATTTGACTCTGACCATGGCCTCTGTCTGTGTCTAACTGGGCAATGCAGCTTGCCCTGTGGCTCATCTTGGTTTGGGTCCCAGGCATTAAGACTGGCCGTTGTCTCGCCTTCTGTTCTATGTTCCTAGCTTTGGGGACTCCTCTATCCCCCAATCTGGTACAATGACAGTCATCTTGGATGAACCAGAAGCCACGGTCCAAGCTCTGAGAGCGAGACCCCCAGTGACCCCTCCAGCAGCTCCCTCTGGGCCACTCAGATGCCCTGCCTGCAGTGTTTCACGTCATCCCTGAGGCCCACGTCAAAGCTACTTCCGCCCTTCTGCCTGGAGAGGTTTGCAATTCGTCAGAGGGAACATTCTGTTTCACCCTCTTTAAAATGTCACCAAAACATACCCAGAGTGGCTCTTGATTACAGGCATTTCCCAAGTTAACGGTTACCTACATGATCATAAACAGAAGCATCGTCTGCTGAGAGTGCTGCTCTAAATGTCACTCAGTTCCCTTTCAGCTCTGAAACTACTGATCCTACATCACATGACCATAAGTGAGGATTCAGCAGAGAAGGGAGGAGGTTAAAGTATTTGGAGCCTCTATAACATTCCAGGTACTTGCACAGAAGTTATTCCATTTAATTTCAACAGACATTAAAAGTCCCCATTTCACACATGAAAAAACTGAACCCAGAGGGGTACGTAAGTTTCCCAAGACCCCATTGTCAGCATATAGTACAGCTGGGATTTGAAACTAGGTGTGACTGATGAGCTGCCAAGATCCTTCCTTTTTTATTTTATTTTTTGAGACAGAGTCTCACTCTGTTGCCCAGGCTGGAGTGCAGTGGCGTGATCTCGACTCACGGCAACCTCTGCCTCCCAGGTTCAAGCGATTCTCCTGCCTCAGCCTCCCACATAGCTGGGATTACAGGCGTGCACCACCACACCCAGCTAATTTTTGTTTTTTTTTAGTAGAGATTGGGTTCCTTCATCATGTTGGCCAGGCTGGTCTCAAACCCCTGACCTCAGGTGATCCGCCTGCCTTGGCCTCCCAAAGTGCTGGGATTACAGGAGATCCTTCCTTTTTTAAAACAGAGATAGGAAAAACTGGTTAGGATGCTCACTCTAAGCCAGAGGCTACAGAGCAAGTAACCCAACATCTCCTGTGGAGTGAAGCCAATTTACAAAAATTACAAGGTACAATTACCCAGGCAATTTGGAAATGATCACATGGGTTGTCTTATGTGAATTTGCAGAGAGAGTTTCTTTTACCATCATTCTTTTTTTTAATCCATTAAGACCTTTGTTTAAATAATGCAGTTGAAGTGTTTTGCCAACTAAAACTTAATTTTGGAGTCCTGTGTGACGGGCATACACATTTTTATTATTATTATTATTATTTTTAGATGGAGTCTTGCTTGTCGCCCAGGTTGGGGTGTAGTGGCGTGATCTCAGCTCACTGTAACCTCCATTTCCCAGATTCAAGTGAGTCTCTTGCCTCAGCCTCCCTAGTAGCTGGGATTATAGGTGTGCGCCACCACGCCCAGCTAACTTTAAAAATTTTTTTTTTAATTTTTAGTAGAGACAGGGTTTCACCGTGTTGGCCAGGCTGGTCTTGAACTCCTGGCCTCGAGTGATCCACCCAGGAAGGATATTTTTAATACGGGATCATGAGAAACATCCAGGTTGAACTATTTTGCTTCCCTTCACCCAGAAGCAAAATCAGAAGCAGATTTAGTTCAATTCTCAACCCACAATCTGTCAGTGATAACCAGGTCTGAAGGAAATATCTGGCTTATCACCACAAATCTGTTCAACCTGGATCCACCTGTTTGCTGGGGTTGCAGGAGCAGTGTAGCATGCTGGTTAAGGATGTGGCTGTGGATTGGGAAGAACTGGGTTCAAGTCCTGGCTTTGCTGGTTATAAACTATGCAACTCTGGACACTTCACCTGTCTCAGACTCAGTGTATTCATCTGTTAAATAGGGTCAATAATATCTGCAATGATTAAAGGAGGTAAAGCTTATGATACTTAGCAGTGTGGCACCTGCTATCACTCTTACTGCTTATGGAGGATCAGAAAGAAAGAGAAAGAAACTTCTAGCTCTGTGTAGAACAGTGACTATTCCTCTATGCCATCTCTGTCTAGTAGAACTTCCTGCGATGATGGAAATGTCTCATATCTGCACTATCGCATATTATAGCCGCTAGACACATGTGGCAATTGAGCATTTGAAATGAGGTTATTGTCATGGAGGAACTAAATTTTTAAGTTTTATTTAACTTGGATTGATTTAAATTTAAAGAGCCAAATGTGGCTTAAGGCTGTATTGTCAGACAGTGCAACCACCGGAAACCTGAAGGCTCCAAAGACTGGGAATTGAAGGCATACATGGCTCCAATCAGGGGGCATCTTTGCTGGGGGTCTACACTCAGACACTTTCTAAGCTGCCATGTCTTGTTCACGGAACCCAGGAATTCGGTAATTCTCTACTTCCCTTCCAGACTCCTGCCTCCTATCATTCTTGGCCCTGATCTCTTGACTCCTCCCTCTTCCCGAGGAGCACACCGTGTCCACCCTTAAGTTTATACTTAAGCTCCCCAGGTTGCTCTTCCATATTCCCTCTGCTGAGAGCCAACTCCTGCTCAGCCTTGATGGCCCACTTCATGTCCCACCTGTCCTGGGAATTTAATGAGATCAGGCATGTAAAATGCCTAGTACATAATCAGCACTAACTAAACATGAGTGATGTATATTTCCACTTAGAACTAAGAAAACTGATGCCCAGAGAGATTAGGTAATTTGTCAGAGGTCACACAGCAGGCAACAAGAGCTTGCAGATGAGATGTCTCTTCATTGTTGTCCCAGCTGAGAGTCACTGTGTATAGGGCTTATGCGGAGGGCCTCTGGGAGGGCAGCATTCGGTTGGACCTCATATCTGAGAAGAACCTCAAACTTAGATGTTAGATGTTCTCTCCAAATGGGGTAGATGTGTTGAATATATTCATTCATATATAAATTTAGTAACTCTGTTGTATTATTATTATTTCGAGACAGAGTCTCACTCTGTCACCCAGGTTGGAGTGCAGTGGCACGATCTCAGCTTACTGCAAACTCCTGGGTTCAAGTGATTCTCTTGCCTCAGCCTCCTGAGTAGCTGAGATTACAGACGTGTACCACCACGCCTTGCTAATTTTTGTATTTTTAGTAGAGACAGAGTTTCACCAGGTTGGCCAGGCTGGTCTCCAGCTCCTGACCTCAAGTGATCCATCTGCCTCAACCTCCCAAAATGTTGGGATTACAGGTGTGAGCCACTGCACCTGGCCTGTTTCATTATTTATTCACTAAAAATATATTGGGAGCTCACAGAAGGAGATGGACAGGGCCTCTTTTGACTTCTGAGATGTCTGGATGGTAACTCCCCTTTAACAGAGCTCATGAGTCTTGGTCTTGCCCAGCTGCCTGGAATAATCTCAGTTTAGATTAGAGTTTCTCTACTTCCACACTACTGGTATTTGGGGCCTGATAATTTCTTATTGCCGGGGCTGTCCTGTGGATTGGAGGATGTTTGAGCAGCATTCCTGGCCTCTGCACACTAGATGCCAGTAGCAACCCTATCCTCAAAGTCATCACAACCAAAAAATGCTTCCAGATATTGCAAAATGCCCCCTGGGAGGCAAAATTATACTCCTACCCATGGAGAGGCACTCTCAGTGGTTTAGATGTGGCTGAGCATCTCAGCGTGACGCTTCCAAGTTCCTCCCCATCCTTGCTCTATGCTCACCCAAGGATCTGCAAGGACTTATTCACCAGCTGTCCCTTGTTCCCAGATGGAATTGACGAGCTCGCCTTCACTAAATGGCCCTCACCCACCCCTCTCAGGTGTCCTTCTCCGTCTGGAAAAGCCATCCCCCAGTGAGCCTGGCATTCTGGTGGCCAGTGTTCCCAGGGCTATCACGTGATCACATTTGGTGGTTCTCAAACTCCAGGGTGCATCCAAATCAACTGAGGGGCTTGTTAAAATTCAAATTCCTGGCCAGGCATGGTGACACATGCCTGTAATTCCAGCACTTTAGGAGGCCGAGGTGGGAGGTTCACTTGAGCCCAGGAGTTCCAGACCAGGCTGGGCAACAAAGTGAGATCCTGTCTATATACAAAGTAAAAAAATTAGCTGAGCGTGATGGCGCTTGCCTATAGTCCCAACTACTGGGGAAGCTGAGGCAGGAGAATCACTTGAGCCCAGGAGGCTGAGACTGCAGTGAGGTAAGGTTGCGCCACTGCACTCCAGCCTGGGCGACAGAGACAGACCCTGTCACACACACACAAATCCCCCTCAGATTTCTGAGCTCTCCTCCTAGAGAGTTTGAGTAGTGGGTCTAGGAGGGAACCCTAGAATCTGCATCATCAGAAGCACCCCAGGTGGTCCACGGACACACTGGGAGACCCATTTCGCTGGGAGCTCTCTGGCCCAGGCTCTAGCAGTAGGCAGCAAGGTTCTTTCTGGGTTAGAGATGTCAGCCTCCCTATCTCCTTTCCTTTTTTCACCACCATCCTCCTATAAGGCCAGATGTGGAGTTCTGCCTCCCTCCTGGTAAGTATTTTCTATGCTTTCTGGCGAGAACAAAACTAAATTCTTTTTTCTTCCACTTCAATAGCTGGATGGTTGTACCCAAGCCAAAAGTTGCTCGTGCATCTCTAAACCTTCTGAGAATCTTTGCCAGATCCTTCCAACTGTGGCTTCCTAAGAACCAGGCCCCCCAACCTCTTGCACGGAAGGAAAAGGGGTCCTGGGCTTGATTTCCCAGGAAGTTTGAACGTTGGTCGATTGGCCTGATGCTGAGCACTTACAGACCCTGAGGATCTGGGAGGGGAGCAGGTGGGCCAGGCCTGTGTGCTGGGCACAGGGAGACGGGGGCTGCTGCCTGTTCCGGCCAACCAGACAAGGAGGCTGCCGAGGAGCAGCTGGTGCTGGCAGGAGGCCCTGACCACATTTTTCAGCAGACACCACACTCTCTCTGACTCCTGCTTCTCCTGGCCCTGCATGCTCCAACAGCCTTGGTTTCTGCCTCCACCTGGTCTGGAATGCTGGGAGCTAAGTAGGAAGTAGGAAGTAGGAAAAAGGAAGTAGGAAGACTTGGAGGCTGTGGAGGCCGGGGCTGGGGTCTCCGCAAAGCTTTTCTTCTAGAATTCATCATGCTTAGAGTGGGAGGAATGGGAAGTTCTTGTTAAACAGAAAAGTATGCTTTATTATTATGAGTTTTAGAGACAAAGTCTCGCTGTGTCACCTAGGCTGGAGGACAGAGGCATGATCATAGCTCACTGCAGCCTTGAACTTCTGGGCTCAAGTGATCCTCCTGTCTCACTTTCCTGAGTAGCAGGGATTACAGGCATGCACCACCATCCCTCACTAATTTTTAAATTTTTTTGTAGAGACGGGGTCTTGCTATGTTGCCCAGGCTGGTTTTAAACTCCTTGGCTTAAGCAATCCTCCTGCCTTGGCCTCCCAGTGCTGGGATTACAGGCGTGAGCCACCACACCTGGCCAAAAGTATGCTTTCAAGAGGAGGAATTCTACCATGAACGCTGCAGCTGGGAAGTGAGGAGAGGGCCTTTGGGCTCCGTCACAATCATGACTTAATTGTTAATATCACCAAAGGTTGGCAGGATTCTCAAACTCAGGTGTCTGCAGAAGACAGGCTGGTGAGGATGATATGTGGACTGGGCTGTCTGGATGCTGCAGGATGAGAGACCCCACGGTGGCCCCTTTCCAGCTTCTGCCACTGGTTGCCTCACAAGGATGTAGACTCTGTATTAACAGTTCTTTGGAATTTTTTAAGAGGCTGGAGAGTGATTTCACCACAAATTCACTATTCCGGAAAACTGCAGGTCAAATAAACTCATGGGAGAACTGTGTGTGCTCCTCAACCTTGTTTGCAACCCTTGCCCTAATAGGATGTTTTGAGTTCCTCTCTTTGGAGGAATGTTCCAGAGAGGTGGAGTTCCTACGATCCAGGTGTGGTCTGACTTGTGATGAGCGTACCAGCCACTGGCCCTCACGAGGAACCTGAACGCTAGTTCTGGAAGAAATCTTAAGGCTCACGTGGTCCACATCTCATTTTTACAGATGGGAAAACTGATGCCCAAAGAGGTCAAAGGGCTTTCCTAAAGTACATAGCTGGTGAGTGGTAAAGTGGAAGGAGGGGTTAGAAGCAAGGTCAGTGGACTCAGTCCAGTGAGACCTCATAGGGATGGCGGCAGGGATAGCCACTGGTTAGCTCAGGGCCGGGCCAGAGCATTGCTCCATGGTGTTGGTTAGATGAGTGTGGTAGACTGAATAACAGCCCAAGGATCTCAGATCCTAATCCCTTGAACCCGTATATGTTTCCTTGGATGGAGAAAGGGTCTCTGCAGATATATTGTGATGTTAAAGATCTTGAGATGGGCAGATTCCCTGGGGTTATCTCTGTGGGCCCTCAATGTAATCACATGTCTTAATAAGAGGGCTACAGAGGGAGCTCTGACTACAGAGGGGATGTC
The DNA here is from genome assembly GCF_001698545.2 of Rhinopithecus bieti. Classification (NCBI taxonomy): domain Eukaryota; kingdom Metazoa; phylum Chordata; class Mammalia; order Primates; family Cercopithecidae; genus Rhinopithecus; species Rhinopithecus bieti. The sequence goes on along the minus strand of NW_016808932.1, from coordinate 1,800,596 downwards.
ACCACGGAAGCCAGATGCTCTGTTCCTGGTTTTGAAAATGGAGGAAGGGGCCACAAGCCAAAGGATGCAAGGAACGCAGCTTTAGACCCTGGAAGAGGCAAGGAAATGAGTTCTCTTCAAGAGCCTCCAGGAAAGAACACAGTCCTGCTGATACCTTGATTTGATATCAGCCCAGGGAGACCACTTCAGACTTAAGACTGTCAGAATGATAAGGGAATAAAGGTGTATTGCTTTCAGCCACCAAGTTTGGGGTGATTTGTTATGCAGCCATAGGAAGCTGACACAATGAGTGAATGGGGGCGGGGACAGGGATGACAGTAGGGTGGTTGATGAGCCCACCCATGTGTCCAGCCTCACTGCCCACCACTCTCCCCCTCCACTCACTATGCTCAAGTCCCTCGAGCTTTCTGTCCTTTGCACGTTCCCACCCGGTTCCTGTCTCAGGGCCTTTGCTCCTGCTGTGCCTTCTGCTAGGAACACCCTTTCCTAGATGTCACATGGTTGGTATCTTTGGCCTCAGTAAAAATGTTGCCTTTTCAGAAAGCCCCTTCCTGACTCCCCTATCTAATGCTCTACCACACCCCAAGCCACTTTTCTTCAAATCACTGTTTTATTTCCTTCATAGCATGTACCACTATCTAAGACGACTGCATTTGTCTACTTATTTATTTATTTATTTAGAGACGGAGTCTCATTCTGTTGCCCAGACTGAAGTGCAGTGGCATGGTCTTGGCTCACTGCAGCATCTGCCTCCCGAGTTCAAGCGATTCTCCTGCCTCAGCTTCTTAGGTAGCTGGGATTACCTCGCCTGGCTGATTTTTGTATTTTTAATAGAGACAGAGTTTCACCATGTTGGCCAGGCTGGTCTCGAAATCCTGACCTCAAGGGATCCGCCCGCCTCGCCCTCCCAAAGTGCTGGGATTACAGGCATGGGCCACTGCACCCGGCCTATTTATTTTTGATTTCTTGTCTCTGATATGATTCTCCAAGGGCAGAAGTTCACCATGGAATTCCCAGGGCTGAGTACAGTGTCAGGGCAGAATGGATGCTCAGTAAACATTCATTCCATGAAAGGCGGTGAGAAGCCCCCTGGTTACCCATCATTTTTGGTGGGTGGGCAGGCTTATCCCATGGTTATTCCTCAGAATAAAGGGCCAGGTACCCACCTGGCAAGACAGCAGGGACACAGATGGGGAGAGGGTCCAAAGCGAGAGTAACCCCGGGAAGGGTGGATGGGGAGCTGCTTACGTTCAAGTGGGTAAGATCAGAATAAAAGGTGGAGATTCAGGTTGAAGGCTAAGTTGCTGGGCTTAGTTCCTTAATTGAAATATACCCCAGTAGAAGGATTCCAAGCTCTGAGATACATCAAGTGCACCCTGGAGGAGTGCTTCTGACTCAGACAGTCCTGGAATCAATACTGCCATCAGTCATGCTGAGGTCAGTTCTAATGGAGAGTTCTAACTAGCGTGAGTCCTCTAAACAAAAACTGAGCCAGTCAGTCATCTTCCCTGCTGTAGAGAAAGCCATGGGGGAACAGACTCCTTCCTTCCTTCCTTCCTTCCTTCCTTCCTTCCTTCCTTCCTTCCTTCCTTCCTTCCCTCCTTCCTTCCTTCCCTCCCTCATTCCCTCCCTCCCTCTTTCCTTCCCTCCCTCTCTCCTTCCTTCCCTCCCTCTATCCTTCCTTCCCTCATTCTCTCCTTCCTTTCCTCCCTCTCCTTCCCTCCCTTCCTCCCTTCCTTCCTTCTCTCCCCTCCCTCCTTCCTTCCCTCCTTCCTTCTCTCCTCCCTTCCCCTTCTCCTTCCTTCTCTCTCTTTTTCCTTCCTTCCCTCCCTCTCTTCTTCCTCCCCTTCCTCTCTCCTTCCTCCCCTTCCTCTCTCCTTCCTTCCCTCCTTCTCTCCTCTCCCTCTCTTCCTTCCCTCCCTCTCTCCTTCCTTCCCTCATTCTCTCCTTCCTTCCCTCCCTTCCTTCCCTCCCTCCCTCCTTCTCTCCCTCCTTCCTTCCCTCCCTTCATCCCTTCCTTCCTTCCCTCCCTCCTTCCCTCCCTCCTTTCTTCTCTCTTCCCTTCCCTTTCTTCTTTCCCTTTTTCCTTCCTTCCCTCCCTCTCTCCTTCCTTCCCTCCCTCTCTCCTTCCTTCCCTCCTTCTCTCCTCTCCCTCTCTCCTTCCTTCTCTTCCTCCCTCCTTCCTTCCCTCCCTTCTTTCCCTTCCTCTTTCCCTTCTTCCTTCCCTCCCTCTGTCCCTCTTCTTCCTTCCCTCCTTCCTTCCCTCCCTCCTTCCTTCCTTCCCTCTGTCCCTCCTCTCCTTCCTCCCTCTGTCCCTCCTCTCCTTCCTCCCTCTGTCCCTCCTCTCCTTCCTCCCTCTGTCCCTCCTCTCCTTCCTCCCTCTGTCCCTCCTCTCCTTCCTCCCTCTGTCCCTCCTCTCCTTCCTCCCTCATTCCCTCCCTCCCTCTTTCCTTCCCTCCCTCTCTCCTTCCTTCCCTCCCTCTCTCCTTCCTTCCCTCATTCTCTCCTTCCTTCCCTCATTCTCTCCTTCCCTCCCTTCCTCCCTTCCTTCCTTCTCTCCCCTCCCTCCTTCCTTCCCTCCTTTCTTCTCTCCTCCCTTCCCTTTCTTCTTTCCCTCTCCTTCCTTCCCTCCCTCTCTCCTTCCTTCCCTCCTTCTCTCCTCTCCCTCTCTCCTTCCTTCTCTTCCTCCTTCCTTCCCTCCTCCCTTTCTTCACTTCTGCTTTCCTCCCTCCTTCTTTCCCTTTTCTTTCTCCCTTCCCTCCTTCCTTCCTCTCTCCTTCCCTCCCTCCTTCCTTCCCTCTCTTCTTCCCTCCCTCCTTCCTTCCCTCCCTCCTTCCTTCCCTCTCTCCTTTCCTTCCTTCCTTCCCTGTCCCTCCTCCCTTCCCTCCCTCCTTCCCTCTCTTCTTCTTTGCCTTCCTTCCCTCATTCCTTTCCTCCCTCCTTCCTTCCCTGCTTCCTTTCTTTCTTCCTTCCCTCCTTCTTTCATCTCTCCTTCCCTCCCTCCTTCCTTCCCTCCCCATTTCCTTCCCTCCTCCCTTCCCTATCTCCTTCCTTTCTTCCTTCCTTCCCTCCTTCCCTCCTTTCTTCATGCGTTCTTCCTTCCCTCCCTCCCTCCTTTAAGGCCTACTCTGGGGTCAAGCTTGGAACTAAATGATGGGGATTCAGAGAGGAATAGAATGTGGCGCTTAAATGGTGAGACCATGGGTGGGAACCAGCCTTGGATGAAGGATGGGCTTTTTCATCCCATCCTTCACCCTCTCTCCACCTGTGTTCCTGCCATGTTGTCAGGTGGGCACCCAGCCTTTTATTCGGAGGAAGAGCCATGGGATAAGCCTGCCTGCCCACCAAGGTTGCAGTGAAGAAGAAAGGGCATGAGGACCACAGAGCAAATGAAGAGGCTCTTCCATAAATGGGGGAGTCCCTCCTGTTGCTTGAATGAAGCGGGGTCGTGGGCATCCCTCAGGGTGACCTGCATTCGCTACAACAGGCCAGGGGCACTTTCTTTAGTAGATGGCACCCAAGGTCTCAGTTTCCCTTTCAGATGCTGAGAAAATATTCCAGTGTCCTAAAAAACGTGACGGCTAGAAGCCAAGTGCACTGTGGCCAACCGTGCAATCTAGAAAGTCAGTAGAGGCCAAGCGTATGAGTTTGGGGTCAAGTCCTGGCTTTGCTACTTGCTAGTTGTGTGATCTGGGACAAGTGACCATACCTCTCTGAGTCTTGTTTCCCCATCAGGAAAACAAAGTGCTGTGCATAGAAAACGACTTAACTGACATAGAGACTGTAGTATGGAGCCAGACTCACTTCTAGTGCTCCATAGAGATTAACCAGCCTAATAATTATAAAACTTAGGCTTCCCACAGAAGGAGCTTTCTTCTCTGCCTCCGACAACTGAGTTGATTCTCTGGAGTTGAAATTGACTTCTGTTCCCCCCGTCACATTCTCTTGCTTAGTGTCCCTTTAATTTTTATTTTATTTCATTTTATTTTATTTTATTTTGAGACAGAGTGTAGCTCTGTCACTCAGGATGGAGTGTAGTGGGGCGATCTCAACTCCCTGCAACCTCTGCCTCCCAGGTTCAAGTGATTCTCTTGCCTCAGCCTCCCAAGTAGCTGGGACTACAGGCATGCACCACCACATCTGGCTAATTATTATTATTCTTTTTTTAGTAGAGATGGGGTTTCGCCATATTGGCCAGGCTGGTCTTGAACTCCTGACCTCAAGTAAGCCACTTGCCTCAGCCTTCCAAGATGTGGGAGTAAGGCATAAGACACCCACCTGGCTTGTCCATTAAGTTCTAGACACTCACTATGAGGCTTCTAGGTGGAACCAGGAGAGCACCCTGTGGCTGGTGCTGTGTGACCCTAGGAAAGTTGTTTACCTCTCTGAGCCTCGCCCTCATCTATGAAAGTAGGCTGAAACCACACACCCTCCTTACGGGGCGGAATTCAGACACTCTCAGAAGAGGCTGACAACTATTGTGAAGGGACTTTGTAAGTAACCAAGTGCCCTATAAGTGGGAGGGGTTATCACAGCACAGGGCGAGGCTGACCTGCTGGTCCAGATGGACGCTGGATCGGGAACCTTGGCCTCTTTGGAACCCTCCTTCAGGGCAGCAAGCTGAGTAACCTGGATATTCTCTTACATGCAGCATTTTAAAGTGACCGCTCCAGCCAGGTGCGGTGGCTCACGCCTGTAATCCCAGCATTTTGGGAGGCTGAGGCAGGCGGATAATTTCAGGCCAGGAGTTTGAGACCAGCCTGGGCAACCTGATGAAACCCTGTTTCTACAAAAAAAAATAAAGAATTAGCTGGGCATGGTCCCAGGTACTTGGGGAGCTGAGGTGGGAGGATCACTTGAGCCCAGGAGGTAGAGATTGCAGTGAGCCATCATGGCGCCACTGCACTCCAGCCTGGGCTACAGAGCAAGACTCTGTCTCTAAACAAATAAACAAACAAACAAATAAATAAAAGTGACTGCTCCCAAGTACAGAAGGTGCTGAAACTTTGGGATTCACTACCTCCCTTCCTCAAACCCCCTCGTATTGCTGCCACTGCCTGCTGGAGCCACCTTCCTCCTGGGATGAAGGGATAAGACTGTCTTTAAACATCACTTCTCCTCCCAAATAAGTGCCACCATCCCGAAACTACAGGGACGCCCCATGGGGGAATGGAAGAGATGTGGCAGGAGATTAAGCCTGTTTCCAAGAGGAAAGAAAGAAAGAAAATGGGGACAACAGAGCAGGAGAGACAGGGCACTGCTGAGAAGCAGTGACAGCTCCCGCCTCAGCTTGGCCCCCCGACTGGCAGGTGCGCCCTGGATCTGGGGCTCTGGGCCTGGTGGGCTTCACTGTCACCCAAGCCAGTGGGTTTTCTCGGGCCAGTGACTTCACCCAGCATCCAGGATGCCAGTGCTGATGTCCACCCCTACATGCAGCCTGGATTGAGAGGTCACTGGCAGGAGGAGCATTTTCCAAGCAACCATGTGCTCTAAGCGGCTTGAATCAAGCCAGGACTGCCTGTCACAAGAGTGACCCCGAAAAACATTCTTGCTCTGGGATTCCAATTCCTGACTTGGGACACCGATGCCTAAAGAGGTCCTTATTTCAGCCCCTAGGAGGCCATTTGGCAATTTGTGGAGGTAGTTTTGGTTGTTACAAGGATGCAGGTGGAGGTGCTCCTGGCACTGTAGTAGGAGGGAGGTGGCATTAGGGGTGGTGGCCATCCTGCAACACCAGGAACATGAGGGAAGAGAGTCTTGCATGCCACACGATCTCCAGGACTTCACACATATAAAAGACAAGCTTATATTCCTGGACTGAGATCCCAACTCTCTCCTGTATAAATACGGCTTTAAAACAGACTGAATTTTCCATGCAGTAAATCTACTGGGTAAATTAAGGAAAGATGGATTTACCCATTGCTTTCTCAGGAGTCATTCACCATTTTGGAAAATCGCATCACCAAGGCGACGCTGCTCATGGCATTTGAGTTGCCAGAACAACACACCTGTGTCAGTCTCTGCTTCTGACGCTGTTGTGTTTGCAGCAATTCTATGTTTAGGCGCAAACATCTGACCATTCCAGTGCGGGCGTGTCTGAACGCTGATATGTTAAATTACAGGCTTTTTGAAATTATAAGTTATTTTTATGAGGTCCCCTTCATTTAATAGTTAATGGCATTTTATTAGATTTTAAAAATAAGAAGTGCGAGTAGGTTATATGATCCATGAGTTAGTAAAGACACTTAAAAATATGTGTTAAGAAATGGAGGTGCTGGCCGGGCATGGTGGCTCACTCCTGCAATCCCAGCACTTTGGGGGGCCGAGACGGGTGGATCACCTGAGGTCAGGAGTTCAAGACCAGCCTGGCCAACATGACGAAACCCTGTCTCTATTAAAAATACAAAAATTAGCCAGGCGTGGTGGCGCATGCCTATAATTCCAGCTACTCAGGAGGCTGAGGCAGGAGAATTGCTGGAATGTGGGAGGCAGAGGTTGCAGTGAGCCGAGATCATGCCACTGTACTCCAGCATGGGCAACAAAGCGAGACTCTGTCTCAAAAAAAAAAAAAAAAAGAAGACAAAAAAAAAGAAATGGGGGGGCTTTGAGTGCAAGCCATTGAGCTAGGAGGACACGCACTATTATTAAATATCACTCATCCTTAGAAGCCCTGTACTTGCTCTAAGCCACCTTCTCCAGACCTTGTCTCTCCTCTGAAGCAGGCTTTTTGGCTGCTTTTGGGCAAACCACCTCATCACGGTCACAGTTGAGATGGGTGACTAGTGGGAGGACTGCAAGGGATGAGGGAAGCTGAGAGCTTGGATACAGCCTCCTGAGTTGGGAAAATAGGTCTGCAGGGGCATCCATGTCAGGCTGGCTTGTCTCGCCCTCTTGCTTGGGGAAACAAAGACAGGAGACTATTTCCTGAGATGGCGTTTGGAGAGGAACCCCTTGGTGCCTGGTGACACGAGGGCTCCCATGAAGTTCTCCGCATCACACCCAAGCCTAGAGTTCTGCACCAAGCCTCGTGTCCCAGACTGTCGGCTGGGGGAGAGGATCAAATGAACTCCTTGGAGGGGAAGGACCCAGCTCCCAGTTCTGGAAAGGAGGTTGCACTGGGATCCTCTGGGGGACATCTCCACATCGCATACAGAGGTTCAGACTCCTGGGGTTCTGGGGGTGTGGCTGAAATAGAGCCCCCGGGAATTCTGATACTCACCCCTCCATGCCCACCCCATGCCCAGTTGAGAATTGCAATCAAGTGCATGGGACACTAGATACAGCTAGGATTCAGCTGCCCATGGGAAGGGGACTCTGCTTATATAAGGTAAGACAGAGCTCCCATTCCACACTGGTGCTGCTCTTCTCAGGAGAGGGAGCAATAAGGGAAAGGGAGCACTGAAGGACAGCAAGGGTGGTAGAGGATTGTGAGGCAGAGGTGGTGCTTGGGGGCAGCCTTTTGGTAGGGACACTTCCCAAAGCCTCCTGGCAAACAAGGCCAATGCCTTCTGTTCTGGATCCTACAGCTGCCTTAGAATTTAACTCCATGGCATGAGCTGGACTGCTGGGAGACACAGCAGGGCCTCAAGATGCCACCTCCACTGGATGTGCTGCTGGAGGGACCTAGGGGCAGTGGCAGCTCCCTGAGGCCTGCGTTCCAGCCTGGGAGGCCTCCTGTGCTAGTTGTGAGTGACTCAGCCTTCACATCTCCCCTAGTCAGCTGAATCCCGAAGACTGATCCCTAGCTATCCACTCTGGAAATGGACATCCAATGCCACAGAGTTCCCCATGCATGCATCAACCTCACTGAGATGTCACACCATGCTGTGTGTATCTGGACCGAGACTCTTGGTCTTCCTCCTCCTGGGGATGAGGACCAAAGGTGCAGGGAGGACTCCGGGCTGTCCCCAGGGAGTATACAGAGGAAAAAAGAAGTAGGTTGGAGGGAAGAGGCTTAAAGGGAGGCCTGTGACCCTGGTTTTCCCTCTGCCCAGGGACTTGTGATAGAGCCCCTGTCTTACTCCTTGGGGGGCTCTGGGGTCTTGATGGAATGGGCCCCATTTTTGTCCAGGTGTGAGAAGTTAGGAAAACTCTGATGCACTGGCAGACTGAGGTGGGCTGCCACAGACTGAGGGGCCACCAAAGTGCAGTGTGGGAGGAAGGCTGCATCCCATGCAGCACCTCAAACATGTTAAGCACACTCCCACCTGAGGACTCTGCACAGGCTCTTCTGTCTACCTGGAGTGCCCATCCCCTCTCCCACCCCTTGGAAAGCTCCCAGACTCCCTCTCTCCCTTCCTCCAGGCATTTAATTAATTAATTATGAGACGGAGTCTCGCTCTGTGGTCCAGGCTGGAGTGCAGTGGTATGATCTCAGCTCACTGCAACCTCCATCTCCCAGGTTCAAGCGATTCTCCTGGCTCAGCCTCCCAAGTACCTGGGATTACAGGCACCCACCACCACGCCTGGCTAATTTTGTATTTTTAGTAGAGATGGGGTTTCACCATGTTGGCAGGTTGGTCTCAAACCCCTGACCTCAGGTGATCTGCTCACCTCGGCCTCCCAAAGTGCTGGGATTATAGGCGTTAGCCAGCTTGCCCGGCTGTATTTAAATGTTGCCTTCCTAGTGAGACCTGCTCTAGCTTCCCTAGTTAAAAGTTCTCAATATTTCTGATCCCATCCTTGCCTCCCTTTTTTTTTTTTTTTTTTGAGATGGAGTCTCTCTCTCCTCTCGCTCTGTTGCCCAGGCTGAAGGGTAGCAGTGCAATCTCAGCTCACTGCAACCTCCGCCTCCCAGGTCCAAGTGATTCTCCTGCCTCAGCAGCCTGAGTAGCTGCGACTACAGGCATGTGCCATCATGCCCAGCTAATCCCTTCCCCGCTTTCTTTATCTCCTTTACATATATCCCTAACAGACGGTCACATATCGCTTAACCACAGGGACACATTCTATGAAATGCATCATTAGGCAGTTCAGCCATTGTGGGAACATCGCAGAGTGCACTTACACAAACCTGGATGGGACAGCCTACTCCACACCACACCGAGGCTATACGGTGTAGCCTATTGCCTCCAGACTATGAACCTGTACAGCATGTGACTATAGGGAATGCTGAAGGCAACTGTAACACAATTGTAAGAATTTGTGGATCTAAACATATCTAAACATGGAAAAGGTACAGTAACAATACAGTTTTATAATCTAATAGGATCCCTGATACATAAGTGGCCCTTTGATGACTGAGACATCATTATGCATCTATAGCACATGACCTCATTACATATTTTATATATTTATCTTATTTATCACCAGTCCTCCCCACTAGACTGTAAGCTCCCCAAGGGCAGGGGATTTGTTGATTTCATTCATTGCTCCACCCTAGAGCATAGGACAGTGCCTGACACACAGTAGGTCCTCGATGAACATTTGTTAAATGAGTGAATGCAGGGTCCTGGGGAGCTACCTTAATCCAGGCCCCCAGGTTGTCGGGGTGGGGGGAGGCGGAATGTTCCTGAAGATCTCTAAGTGCTCTGAGGACACTTTGGCGTTCTTGGGGAAAGGGTTGGGAAATCTTGGCCTGGATTTTTTGGTGGCCCCAGACTGAGCCTCCCTCTGAGTATGCCTAGACCCACCCTGGCAGCACTGGGGACTGTAGCATCAGTGCCAGACCTAAGATGCAAATGGAAGGGGGACAGAGAAACTTCTCTCTGTGCTTAATCTCCTGATCCATTATTCTCTGACCGCCTGGCCCAGCCGCTGATTTCTCCCCAGAGAAGGAGCTAGCATCACCCACTCTGCTGCCAGCTCTCCTCCTGCAGAGAATTGAAAACATTCATCTGGTAAACATAGAGGGCTGGTACCCAGTTCTTTAAGTTCTCGTCCCAGCTCTCACATAATCCCAGCAAGACTGCGGTTTTTGGGAACTGGGGCCAATTCTAGACTTTGATTCCCTTCTCCTCCTTTAGAATTTTACACATTCTGGACTGGCTGCAATGAGGAGAAAGCTGATTTAGGCTAATGGTTGCCCCAGGCTCAGCAATTCCCTCCTGTCTTCCAAGGGGTTTTGCAGAGCTACACACCCCAGGGTGCCATGCACACATGCCTCCCACTTGCTAGGCAACCTCAGGAAGGGCAGCCTCCACTCTGAGCCTCTGTCTTCTCACTTGTGAAACACAGATTGTAAAAATGCAAGTTCCTGGGTTCCTGGAGGATTATAGGGGATAAAGATGAGAAGACACACTGTCCACTACCATGATGATTAATTCGCTCTGGGTTTTGTGACAAGAGAAGCATCCTAGAAGCCATGCCCTCTGGCCTCTTGCGAATGTAATTTTAAGTGAAGATCAAGGGGGCCGTCAAGTGGGAATGCACATACAGGTGTCTGAGACAGCCCAGGTTGGCTTCTGGGCTGTGAGGCTGAGTCTCAATGGACGCAAATGTACACACACAAGCATGCGCACATGCACACACACACACACACACACCCCTGTGGAGCTTACCTGTCCACCTGGATTCCCATATCTTTCATCTCTGTCTTGGCAGGTGCCCCTCCCTTGACCCCTCTGCTCCCACTGGTGAGAAGGTTCAGCACAGGCTCTATCTCCTTGAGCAGTTCATTGTTCTCCCCTCTGCCTTGGAGGCCGACTCTGGCTGCTTTCTTTGCAGGGTCCTGGCCTGGGGCCTGGGGCCAGGCCGTTGGCATGGGGGAGCGAGCCAGCCTCCTGCCCATCGTCTTGGGCATGCTGAGGCCCATTCCCAGGACCCGAGGCCCCATCCACTGCCAGGGGTTGTTCTTTGCCGGCCGATGGCTGGTGGGACAGATCCACAGCTTTGGTTGGGGGACCCAGGGGCTGTGTCACCCGGATGGTTTTGGGGGTCCCATCACCTGTAAAGGTGGTCTCCAGGTGCGTGGTGAAGCCTTCAGGGCCCCTCAGAATGAGGACCACGTGGGTCTCGGAGGCAATGCCTCTGAGTACCTCCAGGGCGCTGTCATAGCTCAGGTCCACCAAGGGCCGGCCGTTGACCGCAAGAATGATGTCTCCAGCCTGGATGAGGCCACTCTGCTCCGCGGCGCCCCCACGAATCAGGTCGGAGATGATCACGGGTGGCTTACTGACCCGCTCCTTCACCAGGAATCCCAGGCCCCCAACTTTGCGCTTGAAAAGACGAACAGAAATGACATTGGGCTGGATTTGCTGAACACCGAACATGTGATCCTCCATGGTAGCCAGCTTCCAAGGGGTCCTGTCTGAAGACCTCACGATGCTATCAGGCCAAGATGATTTCACCAGGAGGAGCCAGGCTTCAGGCTATGCCGAGAGCAGGAGCCGGGGTGACAGGTGCTGACAAGGCTTCAGCCCTCTCTGTCTTTGACGTCAACTCAGCGTCACCCACTCATGGCTGGTGGCCCGTCGGTGGCATGATTTCCTGCGTCCGCCTCTCTCCTTATTCTCTAAGGAAGTGATGGTTGACCAGGCAGACGTCAAGAGAGGCGGTGGGATGTGTCCCTAAGCCACAGGTCAGGCAGAGAGGGGAGGAGACGCGTCTGGTGGCTGTGTCTAGAAGTGACGCATGATAGATGTGAACTATTCTCTGGGTATCTTCACTGCCAGCCTGTTAGATGCGGATCAGATCTGAGGCATCATGAGCTGAAGAGGAAGAACAGGAAGGGGATGAAAAGAATTTTACAAAAAGAGATTGAAGTAGAGTGCCCAACACCACCTTGAAAACTGAGATAGAAAACGCAGCCAACTGACAAAGTCTAGCCACAAGACACTCCAGAATTTCAAGCCAACCTAGAAACAAAATCCTTCTTCCTGGAAGAGCCACCTTTCCTAGTTAGCTGCAAAATACCTAGTTTCACTTCCATGATCAACGCCCTCTGGGACGAAAGGGTCTCCCTGGGTAAACCACGGACATTCAGCCCCAGAAATCAAGTGACAAGAATCAGAAAACTTCTCTTATCTCTTTCCCACCACGAGAAGTCATCAGTCCAACTTGTCAAGCATTCTAGTTGCTCTCTGTGTCTTGTATACATTTTCCATCCATAGCTCAAGGGCTCAGCTGGCATGGATTTTTGGGCTCTCTTTTCCAGCCGCTCCCAAAGCCCAGTGGAACAGGAATGACACTGCCTTTCATGGACCCAACGATGACGAACGTCAGTTGGCTTTCATAACCATTTTTATAATTATTAGCTTGTTCCATGTTCAAAAGGATAGGCTGAGTCACACTTCAAACATGAATACGAAGAAGATGGGTCCACACAAAATTGTGGAAGACAATTTTACTACACACACAGCTGAAACCCTGATGGAGAAACCTTAGGAAGAGTAGATTTTATACTCCTAAGGGAAACATAGGAACATTGCAGGTACTCAATGAATATTAGTTGACTGAAGAAAGAAAAACCCCAAAGACTAAACACGGCAGACACTTTCTGAGCACGTTCGCTCTTAACACATGTATTTTTTATTTCTCCTTTGATCCTAATGATAACTCCTCAAAAGAAGAGGAAAGGGAAGCTTGGGAAGGTTCAGTAACTTGTCCAAGGTCGCACAGAGAATAATGGCAGGGGGAGGGTTTGACCTTGAGCCTGAGCTTTTAAACTTATACTCTAACTCTTCTAAATTTACACTCTAGGATGGGTATGGAGACTCACACCTGTAATCCCAGCATTTTGGGAGGCTAAGGTGGGAGGATCGCATGAGCCCAGGAGTTCGAGACCAGCCTGGGCAACATAGCAAGACCCTGTCTCTATTTATTAAAGAAAAAAAAAAAAATCAGGCCGGGCACAGTGCCTCACACCTGTAATCCCAGCACTTTGGGAGGCCAAGGCAGGTGGATTATCTGAGGTCAGGAGTTCGAGACCAGCCTGGCCAACATGGTGAAACCCCTACCTCTACTAAAAATACATAAATTAGCCAGGCATGGTGGTGGATGCCTGTAATCCCAGCTACTCGGGAGGCTGAGGCACTAGAATCGCTTGAAACCAGGAGGTGGAGGTTGCAGTGAGCTGAGATTACACCACTGCACTCCAGCCTGGACAACAGAGTGAGACTCTGTCTCCCTCACCCCCCCAAAAATCAAATCTATATTCTAGTTACTTTCTTAACTCCTAACTTTTTCCCTGAAATGCTGGCATCTTCCAAGTCACTGACTCCCTCAGGCTCAAAGAAATGGGGTCTGGTTGGGGTACCAAAGGCCAACAGGGGGCCCAGCTGGAGATGCTGTGGCCTAGGTGAGGGGCGAGTACCTGTAGCATGTACTCACATGCACAGTGTGGCACGTCTGGGGTGGGGCAGGTGATCTGTGGGTGTGGGTAGGGTGGGAAGTAGCCCCCAATCCCTACCCGTGATTATCAGTTTGTTCCAAGTTCAAAAAGATAGGTTTGGTCACACTACAAACATCAATACCAGCAAGATGGGTAGGAGACATCAGAGAACCCTTCCTTCTCTTTCCCTACCCCCCACTCAAGTGCTACTTCCATCTATGTCCCAAAGCCCCTTCCTGCCAGCATCCTCACCACGCTTCAGCACCAGGAGGGAGCCCCCATCTGCCATGACTAACAAACTGACACTCACTTCCTTGTTTCCCTTTTAGCGACTTCCCAGGGTCACCCCAGGGCTGAGGCAGCTGACAAGCTCCTGCTGCGTCTAAGAGCAGGAGGTGGGTGCAGAGACCCCCCCCTCCGAAGGAGGTGCCACCTCCTGGAGCCCCTCAATGGGGGGTGTGTGTGTGGGGGGGATAATTAGCAAGTTCAGCCTCCCCTTTGCAGCCTGCATTACGTAACTCCGCCAGCCCCTCTGTGTGGGTGAGGAAATAATGAATCCCCAGGCCCAGCCCGGGCTACATTCTCCATCTGGCATTGCTGTGTGTGTGTGTTTCTCTCTGTGTATCCATGCGTCGCCTGTGTGCTGTGTCATTTCTCTGCTGTGTGTGGCCCGGGTGTTGACTGGCTGAGTGTCTTTTGGCATCTTGCTGCTGGGGTTCTGGTTTGCAGGGAAACCCATCCAGGACTGTGCTGCGCCCTTCTCTCTCCTTGCTTCCTTAACCCTCCCTGAGACCCACGTCCTCCAGGTACCAAACCCAGGATGCTCACTGTTTAGTTGGTGGCAGAGACAGCCGGGACCTCCAGAGCTCTCCTGAGCATCCTGTTTGGCATCAGGGCTTAATTCTTTATTAAAAGAAGCAACTGAAAGGTGACCTCTTGGGGAGGCAAGGCCCCCAAGCTCACTTCCTCCAGACTCTGGCTTGGGCCAGACCTTACTAAAGGACAGAGGTGGGAATTAGCCTTTGGTGTACTTTGCTTAAGGAAAAAAGAAAACAGAAATGAAGCAATTGGCAACGGCCCCTGGCCACTCTCAGCACGTTCTTCTTTCTCTGCTGTGTCCTACAATCAAGGAGGGCTCTGGGCTGGTGCTTGGGAAATTGGTGTGCTGTTTCTCTCTCACACCTTGGCCATAGAAAGGAAACTTGATCTTTGGAAGGAGTTGGAAAGAAGCTGGGCTGGGGAGAGGCAGATATATTTTTTGTCTGCTGAGAGACAGAGACACAGAGAGGGAGGCAGACAGCAAGCCCTGGGTCTGAGCTCTGGGTTCTGAGTGCTCTTCATTGTCAATCATCTTCTTCTTCTTCTTCTTCTTTTTTTTTTTTTTTACAGAGTCTCATTCTGTTGCCCAGGCTGGAATGCAGTGGTGCGATCTCAGCTCACTGCAACCTCCGCCTCCCGGATTCAAGCGATTCTCTAGCCTCAGCCTCCTGAGTAGCTGGGATTACAGGCTCCTGCCACCACACCTGGCTAATTTTGTATTTTTAGTAGAGACAGGGTTTTGCCATGTTGGCCAGGCTGGTCTCAAACTGCTGACCTCAAGTGATCTGCCTGCCTCGGCCTCCTAAAGTGCTGGGATTACAGGCGTGAGCCATTGCACCTGGCTGTCAATCATTATCTTAATAACAATTCCACATGACTTTCTCTGCCTCCCTTTCCTCCCGCAAAACATCCTCATCTATCATATTTTTCATCCTTGTCCCGACCAACATCAGGTTCAGCTGTCCCCGAACTTTACAGATGAATAAATTCAGCTGCTATAAGGACACCCACTTGTCCCGGTTTTTGAATGTCCAGTTTCTGTGAGGCTCTGTAGGGAGAGCTGGCTGCCTCCTGCTCCAGGGAAGAGTTTTAAAGTCCTTCCTGGCTCTATCCGGGTGTTTCTGGGTGAGTTCTTTATTTTCTCTGAACCTCAGTTCCCTTATCTGTAAAATGCGGTCATTTGTAAGCACCTCGTCTCTGAGTAACGGGGAGGGTTAAATTAAACAGTAAATGCAGGGAACTTGGCAATGTCATAGAGTAGTGAGAGCTCAGAAAAGTGGCTTCCTATTATTGTTATGTAATAGATAACGATTCGGACTTCCTGGCTTTTAATTCAGTGCACTTTCTACTCTGTCACTGTCCAGCCAAAGGTACTTCGGGCTCCATGTAGAAGGGGGCCCTTCCCTTGAAATCACACTGAGCCATCTCATGCCGGTCTGGGTGGGAGGGCACCGTCTACGGAGAGACGGCCGCTGGACAGAATCCCCTGACAACCCTGCCTCCACCCTCGGGAACAGGGATTTTAAACAAATCACATATGCATGCTTGCCAGGGTACATACCATGGAAACAATACTTAGACCCAAGCCTCATTCAAGTAGTTTAGTGGCTTCGGGTGTATTTATTTCATTTACCTTGCTTTGAGGAAATTAGTAGCTGACTATCGGGGATGCCTGCCAGTGACAGGGAGGAAGCCCAAATAGGCCAGCGTCTGCTACTCCCTCCTCTCTGTGCGACCTTGGCCAAGCCCCTCTCCACCCTGAACCTCATTTCTGCAACTGAAGGAAAGGGAACAGCAGCAGCCTCCTGTGGTTGCAAGCTTACTGTGTGCTAAGCATTGGTGCCTGAGCCCTCTGCATAGGGGTTTTATTTAATCGTTACAGACACCATAGGATATATATATATATATATATATATATATATATAGAGAGAGAGA